>NW_027507903.1:25278798-25638798 GCF_037356315.1 Lithobates pipiens
GCCAAATTCTCGCCCAAATGCACAAATTAAAAGCTAATATCGTATTTTTGCAGGAATCGCACTTTCGCTCGGATAAGATCCCCAAAATCACGAATCACCGGTTTCCGATCTCCTATCACTCTACAAATCCACAGGCGAAAACAAAAGGAGTCTCCATTCTGCTTTCTAAAAATGTTCAATGGGAACATCTGGATTCCCTTATAGATACTGATGGACGATACCTTTTTTTGAAAGGGAAACTCAATGGCCGACCAATGACTTTAGCTAACATTTATAGCCCAAACTCCGCACAAGCGACCTTCTTTAGACGAGTCTCCCAACTCCTGATGGAATTCTCTACTGGGATAACCATTCTTGGTGGAGATTTTAATGTAGCTCTTTACCCTTTGCTGGACACCTCGTCGGGTACTACATCACTGCCCTACAGAACCCTCCGACATATTAAAATCCAACTTCAAAATTTGCTCATACATGACACTTGGCGTACCCTACATCCGACTGACAAAGATTATTCGTTCTTCTCAGCCCCACATAACAAACATTCAAGAATTGATTATCTCTTTCTTTCTCAGAAGGATCTCCCCCTCCTTTCCCATGCTACCATTGAACTTATGCTACTTTCGGATCACAGCCCCATTACCATGACACTTACGTTCCCAGACCTTACCACCTGTTCTAAAACTTGGCGTCTTGACTCAACTTTGCTGACAGCAGAAGCGGACATATTAGCCCTCAAACAGGTCATCCACAACTATTTCTTAGAAAATGACAACGGAGAGACCTCCCCAGTAACACAGTGGGAGGCGCATAAATGCGTTTTGAGAGGTGAATTTATTGCTCTAAAATCGGCTCGCAAAAAAATACGTCAAGCCAAAATTGTGTCACTAATTCAAAACATTAAAACTTTGGAACTAGCACACAAACAGACCCAAGCCCAACAAACATACCTTGAATTGACACACCAACGTGAACTTCTCCTGACGGAACTCGCCCAAAAAACGAAACGAAAATTCATTCTCCAACAGAAATTGTTCTATGAATTTGGCAACAAAAGTGGGAAATATTTAGCTAGGGCAATTCAGAAAAACAGAGCCCTGACCAATATCCATACCATTAACGACCCCCAGGGGAGACCCAAAGTCACAACCCCAGACATAGCCGACCAGTTTGAATCATATTACTCAGATCTCTATAATCTTAACACGAAGGTAGACAACCCCTCACTGCAGAGCAATCGACGCACCCTTATGGAAAATTTTCTAAATGAACATTGTCCCACGCCCATTGACCAAGCAGCTGCTGTGCAATTGGAAAATCCCATCTCTGAAGAAGAGCTCAAATTAGCAATCAAACAACTGAAAGCTGGGAAAAGCCCAGGCCCTGATGGGCTTACGGCCTCTTACTACAAGACCTTTACAGATACCCTTTCCAACCCCTTTCTCAAAGCTTTCAACTCCTTCTCATCTTCGACACGCCCCTTTCACAGACTTCTGGAAGCCCATGTTACCGTGATACCAAAAGACGGTAAAGATCCAGCGATAGTCTCCAATTATAGGCCGATTTCCCTACTAAACGTAGACATAAAACTTTTTGCCAAAATTATTGCCAATCGCTTGCTTCCCTTCCTACCGTCCCTGATAAAGAATGACCAAGTAGGTTTTGTCCCAGGAAGGGAGGCAAGAGATAACACCATTAAGGCCATCAATATTCAACATTGGATGTCCACAAACAAATTCAAAGGCTTTTTCCTATCCTTGGACGCGGAGAAGGCGTTCGACAGGTTGGCCTGGGACTACATGATAGCAGTCTTGAGACATATAGGTATTCAAGAACGCCTACTTAACCTGATAATGTCCCTCTATACTATCCCGACTGCTAGGGTGCGGGTGAATGGCTATCTGTCGGACGCCTTCTCCTTGACCAATGGAACTAGACAAGGATGCCCTCTATCTCCCATTCTTTTTATTTTGACCCTAGAACCCTTCCTTAATTGTATTAGAACTAATTCAAATATCAAAGGAATTCCCATTGTAAACCGGACCTATAAGCTTGCTGCGTTTGCCGACGATATTTTACTTTTTCTTGCTGAACCCCATATCTCGATTCCTAACCTTTTAAAAGACCTTGAATGCTTCCAACTTCTGTCCAATTTTAAAATAAATTTTTCCAAGTCCCAAGCCCTCAATATCACATTATCTCCAGACGTAGTTAATCAATGTGAAAATAACTTTCCTTTTCAATGGCGCCGCGATATGATCAAGTACCTGGGAATAAATCTCACTACGAACCTCTCTGACCTTTACAGTAAAAACTTCCTACCCATTCTTAAAAACATTTCTGATGACTTGAATAGATGGAATAAACCACAATTTTCGTGGTTTGGCCGCGCGGCGATACTCAAAATGAATATCCTCCCACGTATTCTTTATGTTCTACAAACCGTCCCTATAAGACTCCCCCCATCCTACTTTCTATCCTATAAAAGAATGGCTACGAAATTCCTATGGGGCCATAAACGTCAGAGAATTGCCTATGAGGTCCTAACTCGCCCAAAGTCAAAAGGAGGCATTGGTCTCCCAGACCTTAGAAAATATTATTGGGCCTGCCACCTCTCTAGAATTGTAGATTGGGCCATACATGGCCGATATAAAGATTGGGTTGCTCTGGAAAATTCGACCTCCCCCGTCCCACTACATTTATCTCCATGGATAGAATCATCTTTCATCTCTCCCCTATGGAAAAACCATCCTTTTATCGACGCGACCCTCCGATCTTTTAGAGAAATCTGCAAATCGGCACACATATCATCTATCCCAGGCCCTCTCACTCCTATTAGAATGAACCCTGCCTTCCCCCCCGGCATGTCTACACAATTCCTAGCGCAGCAATGGCAACACCCCGACATGCTAGCGCATCATTTTTTCCACAATGATCTAATACTAGACCGTCTCGCTCTAATCCCCAATCACACTGAAGCTCCTATCCCATGTTGGTCCTATTTTCAAATTCGTCATTTCCTACAATCATTAAACCGAATCGCCAAGGTTTCCAGAGGCCTATCCCCATTTGAAAGCCTTTGTTCTCAGTCGACACCCCAACGACACTTGATTTCCAACACATATGCCATGCTATTTGCAAATATATCTGCCAAAGATGGGAAGGCCCCCAAAGCATGGGAAACAGAAATGCAGCTAGAAATAACGGCAGATCAATGGGAACATATTTACACAATAGCGCATAAGGGCTCCCTGAATGTCTCCATACAAGAGAACAATTATAAATCCCTGACGCGCTGGTACAGAACCCCGATGATTTTACACAAATATAACCCTTCGTACCCTATCACATGTTGGAGATGTACGGAAGCGCCAGGTACTCTACTTCATATACTATGGGACTGCCCCATTTTGCAACCATTTTGGACACAGGTCAGACAACTCACAGAAATAATATCAACATATCCAATTAACTTCACCCCAGCTCACTGTCTGTTTCATCTCTCTGATATGCCAATCCTTCACTACCGTAGGACCCTGATCCTGCCCCTGCTTAACGCAGCCAAAATGTGCATTCCCAGGCACTGGGCCTCACCTCACCCCCCAACAATCTCAGAATGGATTAAGCAAGTGAATAGAATAGCGGAAATGGAGGAGCTCATCGCCATAGCTCGAGACTCCACAACCAAATTCTCCAAGACATGGGCCTGCTGGAAGCATTTCCTTACCACTGACAGGTGTCGAAACTTGACGAGCGAATGTGCGATTCCATGCAATGCGGTGTAAATGTCCGTAAGGAGATCGGACCCGGTATTTATCCCAGTTCCCCGGGTGACGGGGTGCTCCCATCCCCTCTCGGGGGGTGGGCCTGAGAATCATCATTAGATTTCATACAGAGCTCTTTTTTTTTTTTTCCTTCACCCTAGCCCTTCAGAAGCAATAATAGGCAGATCTCGTATAGTGCAGAGTGGAGACCGAAGAAACATTATCCACCCCCTTTCCCTTTTCTTAGCTTTCCCCCTCCTTATATGCATTCCCTTGACCCTGACCCCCCCCATCCTCCCCAATTTACTAACCCGACTCTTCCCCCCCCCCCCCGACACCCCCTCCTGTCCTTCATATCTACCACAATTCACTGGTTATTTTTTAGATGCCTAAATTGAGATATCCAAGCTGACCCTCCTACATGTTCTCGCAGAATTATTATAGAACATAAATACCCTTCGACTTGGCTAGGTAGGAACTTCCACCGGTACATCCCTCACGAATTGACCCCAGCTACGTTACTATTGGGACACGTCTGCCTTTGGTCCATCCTGATTTGGCTGATTCAATTTGTCTAACACATCTTCCTTGAACGCACTTCCTACCTTTTGTTTGGAGAATATGTTTTCTTTTGCTTTATATTTCTCTACTGACGACGAATGGATGTGAATTACCTACAACTTGTTCCAGCTTGGATCTTTCCTTATATACATTTTATGTTAACTGGAGAAGTTTATGACATCTTTCTTATTGTAACTGATTTATGTTATTTTTCTTGAATAAAAATTTTATTGGAAAAAAAAAAAATATTTATAATATGGAGGAAAGGGGAGACATGATTAAAACCTTTAACCACTTGGGTACCGCGCTATTGCCGAATGACGGCATTAGCGCGGACCTAGATTTCCGGGACTACGTCTATTGACGTCGTCCCGGTTACGAGCGGCCTGCGCGCCCCCTGAGGGGCGCGCGCGGCGCGCTCTGTGATCGGCGAGTCCGTGAGACTCGCCTGATCACCGATCCGTGTAAGGGGTCGATCCCGACCCCTTATCACGTGATCAGCTGTCAGCCAATGACAGCTGATCATGTGATAGAACGGAGCCGGTAATCGGCTATTATTCCTCCTCGCGCTGACAGTGCGAGGAGAAAAAAAAAAAGCCGATCACGGCCAGCAATGAAAGTCACCACATGCCACCTGCCAGTGCCCACCTGCCTCCCGCAGTGCCATCCTGAAGTTTAACAAAGTAAAAGTAAGTGCCCCCCGTCTGTGCCCATAATGCCCACAGTGCCACCCACAGTGCCACCCACAGTGCCACCCCACAGTGCCACCCCACAGTGCCACCCACAGTGCCACCCACAGTGCCACCCAATCTGCCTCAAAGGTGCTGCACCCCAGTGCCGCCCATCAGTGCCCAGCAGTGCCGCCCATCAGTGCCCAGCAGTGCCGCCCATCAGTGCCCAGCAGTGCCACCTATCAGAGCCACCTATCAGTGCCACCTATCAGTGCCCATCAGTCCCATCTATCTGTGGTACCTATCAGTGCCCATCCGTGCCACCCATCCGTGCCACTTATCCGTGCCACCCATCCGTGCCATCTTATCTGTGCCCATCTTTGCCCATCAGTGCCGCCTTATCTGTGCCCATCGGTGCCGCCTTATCTGTGCCTATTAGTGCCGCCTTAACTATGCCTATCAGTGCCCACCAGTGCAGCCTATCAGTGCCCACCAATGCAGCCTATCAGTGCCCACCAATGCAGCCCATCAGTGCCCACCAATGCAGCCTATCAGTGCCGCCTTATCAGCGCACTTCAATGAAGGAGAAAAATGACCCGTTTGCAAAATTTTATAACAAACTATTAAAACATGATTTTTTTTTTTTTTTTTTGCATCTTTTTTTGTTTGTTTAGCAAAAAATAAAACTCCGAGCTGTAACTAAATACCACCAAAAGAAAGCTCTATTTGTGGGAAAAAAATGATAAAAATTTCATTTGGGTACAGTGTTGTATGCCCGCGCAATTGTCATTCAAAGTGCATCAGCGCTGAAAGCTGAAAATTGGTCTGGGACTGAGGGGGGTTTAAGTGCCCAGTAAGCAAGTGGTTAAACACATCAAGGGGTTGAATGAGGTTCAGGAAGGCAGTCTTTTCAATATGAAACCAAAATCAAGAACACAGGGACATGACCTCTAACTGGAGGAAAGTTCAAAACGAATCTTAGAAAGTATTATTTTACTGAAAGGGTAGGTGATGATTGGAATAGACTACCAACAACCCTCCCTCTTCATCGCTGGAGCAAACCTTGCAGTATGCTGCAGCTTGTGAAACATGACTGCCAGATTGCTGTCCTTCTTGAGCATCCCCTTTCTCTGCATTCACGCTACTGCCTTCCTCTAGCTGAGTATCATCATCAGAGCCTACAAAACACTGGGCATCCTCCTGGAGCATGTAACCAACACTGTGCTCAAAGAGTTCAGGAGACTCCTCAGGAGGACGTGGTGGGTCTAGGGAAGGAGTCACTGATGATGACATTAAGAGGAGGGAAGACGATGGCAGCTGCTTTGCTAGTACCCTGAGCCTGGGTGAGAGACGATGATGAGGATGAAGAGGGCTTGGTCATACACTCTACCAAGTCGTTGGCATGTTGCGGCTCAACATGTCCAGCTGCCGAAAAGAAGGACAAGCTTGTCCCATGGCCACGTGCTGATGATGATGATGCACCGCGTCCACGACCAGCACTGTTGTCTATAGACAAAGAGCCTGCTTGCCCTCTTTTATCGGCTCGCGCCTGTCTGCCTCTCCTTGCTGGCCTTCCAGACATAGTAATGGCCTGAAGGGAGTTGGGAAAACCAGCAATTGGGTAGTGTATATTGTGCTGGAGGCACACACAACTTCCACTAACTCCTTCAGATGGCAGATGGCTCAAATAGATAAGAGCTATGTAGGTGGATATAGCGGTGTATACTGGGTTCAGAGCACGCAGACAGCACACACAATCTCCTACCGCTGACTGCAAGCTCTATTTAAAACGAGCAAGATAGTTAGCTATATAGGTGGATATAGTGATATATACTGGGTTCAGAGCACGCAGACAGCACGCACAATCTCCTAACGATGACTGCAAGCTCTATTTAAAACGAGCAAGATAGTTAGCTATATAGATGGATATAGCGGTGTATACTGCGTTCAGAGCACGCAGACAGCACGCACAATCTCCTAACACTGACTGAAAGCTCTATTTAAAACGAGCAAGATAGTTAGCTATGTAGGTGGATATAGCGGTGTATACTGCGTTCAGAGCACGGAGACAGCACACACAATCTCCTAACACTGACTGAAAGCTCTATTTAAAACAAGCAAGATAGTTAGCTAAATAGGTGGATATAGCGGTGTATACTGCGTTCAGAGCACGCAGACAGCACGCACAATCTCCTAACACTGACTGACAGCTCTATTTAAAACGAGCAAGATAGTTAGCTATATAGGTGGATATAGCGGTGTATACTGGGTTCAGAGCATGCAGACAGCACGCACAATCTCCTAACACTGACTGCAAGCTCCATTATAAAAGATAGATATATCGCTAGCTATATAGGTGAATATAGCGGTGTATACTGCGGTCAGTGCAAGCAGACAACAACCACTACAGAAGAGCAAGAACGAAAAATCGGCCGATAACGATCGGTGTATACTGTGTTGAAGGTACACAGAACACCCACTAACTGCTACAGACGCCAACACACTACACATGGCCGCTGCGCTGGCGGCCTTATATAGTGTGGGGCATGTACTACACAGCCTGAGCTATGAGTGGCCACAGGCATCCTGCCTGTGGCCAATCATGGCTCTCCTCGCTGCCGGCGCTGTGATTGGCCAAGCATGCGGGGTCACAGTGCATGCTTGGCCAATCATGAGCCAGCAATGCACTGCGCCATCGCAGTGCATTGTGGGCCGTGAGCGCCACACGAATTTGGCGCAAACGGCCCATAACGTTCGGAATTCGCCGAACGGGTGAACAGCCGATGTTCGAGTCGATTGTATGTTCGACTCGAACACGAAGCTCATCCCTAGTGAACAGTTGTCTCCTTCTGTGCATGGTTATTCAGTGGAGAGCCGGGGTCAGCACCTGTGATTAATCCTTCATACATTCACACCTAAGCAGTTCTTTGCTCTCTAGTTTGGACAGTATATTATGTGTTTGTTCTTGGGTTAGGATAATCAACAAGATGCCGTGATTAACATTACTATAGCTTTATTCTTGTGGCAAATCGATGTAGGCATCCCTCAGACCATCACCACTGGTGACAAGCATTTACCCCAAAGCTAGCCTTACCCCAAACTCATTCAGCTATTTCTGTTCCTGTAGAATCTTAGGCATTACCACAATGATATCTATAGTAGTAATTGGTCACATTCAACTGGACTTGCTCTGTAATGTTGAAGACATTTTGTAATTTCACAGAGATGCTTCTTCAGTTCTAATGGGTGTCAGGAAAAGACCCCAGGACTTCACTCATTAGAACTGAAGAAGTGGCTTGGATAAGCTACTACGCTTCTTCAACATTACAGAGCAAGTCCAATTGAATTTGACTTATTACTATTAGACAATGACATGTGCAATTCATTTTGTTACACATCGAAATACGAACAAAAGTTGCTGGATTTGGAGATTCGGATGTAGCTGAATCTCCAAATCACAATAGTAACTAATTTCAATGATTCTGAAATAAATGATAATGGAAACAATGAATTCATTTGTACTCATTTGTTTTATTCGGATGACATAATGTGACAGTTTGGGTCTTTTGTTAATGTTTGAAGCTTCTGAAATAACGCAAGACATAACAAATGATCTCAATTGATTCAGATGCGTAGCGTGAATACTCTAATAGGAATCTTTTTGTGTTGGGGTCGAACTTGAGAGCCCATCCGTTTTATTTGTATGTGAGCAGCCCATAAACAAAGTCAGTTGGGAATAAGGAAAGTAATTCAACTTAATAACATAACGAATGAATCCAAATTAGTTCGGATTCATTCGTTTTTTTTTTTTTTTTTGGATGAGATCGGCACAGTAGTCTTTGACTCTTGGATAATCAGCCAATTCTTTTTGCATTAAAATTTTTCATTATTATAAAAAATGCACTACATATGAACTGTAAACATATTTCAATAAATACAGTAAGGTATAAAAGGGAAATAAGATGATGATGATTCCTACTTATGTTTTGGTTGGATGGAGGTGGATCCTACAGAATCTCCGAATCATAACATAACAAATGAATCCAAAATGTATTTTGTTCCATTTGTTACTTTAAGGTTCATGCGTCTCCACTTGGACTTGGACTAGACAAAATAACAAAAGAATAACAGAACTTCCGATAATACGAATTATTTCAGAACAACGAATATACAAAACAAATCCAAATATATGAAACAAATTCTGAAAATAAATCATTCCTTACTTAACGATTATGACAAAACAAAATTATTTACTTATTTGAAGGAGTGCCAGCATTGGTAATGCAATTTAGAAAGAATGGTACCTCCGTCCCGACAAAGTGGAGAGGAAGTTTTGGGGGGGGCTGAAATGGACTTTAATGGTACTGTACAAAAACTTGGGATAACAAACTTGATATAAATTTTTCCATTTTATTACAAAAACTGTTTGAAAAATACTTGAATTTCAAACAGACTAATGCTGCATAGACATGATCGGAATTTTGGTCGGAAAAAGCTCTGATGGTTTTCCTGACGGAATGCCAATGGGATTTCGCTCAAGCTGTCTTGCATACACGCGGTCACACCAAATTCCGACCGTGAAGAACACGGTGACGTACAACATGTACGATGGGACTAGAAAAAGGAAGTTCAAGAGCCAGTAGCCAATAGATTCCGTCTCGTAGTTGAATCTGAGCACGCGTGAGTTTTTGTGTGTTGGAATTGCATACACACAAACGCATTTTCGCATTGGAACTTTTTTCAAGCGAAAAATTGAGAACATGCCGATGGAGCATACACATAATCGCATTTCCGAACAAAAGCTCTCATCGGTCTTTTGCTGGCCGAATTTCCGATCGTGTGTACGCGAGCATAAGACAAAAACCATGGCTCTATATGGTCACAAATATGTGACACTTGAAAGGTTATACCATCTGTGTATTAATTGCTTGACATGTTTCGCGGATGAGGATGCCACTTCTTCAGGAGCTTTATTGTACACATATACACATGATACTAAAGAGCGATTACCAATTTCAAACTGCAAATCAAAAAAGAAGAAACCATGCATGTCTCATACAAACGTCAAAGTATTGATTAGATAAGGAATAGAGATATATTTTTTGTGTGGTGACCTCTCAAACATGCCATCTTAACCAAAATGTAGCCACTGCCCAAGGAGGAGGTCCGTCCTGGCGGGCATGGGAGCCCTACACGCAGAAAAAACGGGTATGGTGTCTAATCAAAAAACAGATGGGGATTGAAAGTAATATCCATAAGCTAGCCGAAGTAGTCACCATAGTTGGAGACTATATTTAACAAATATCCTACTTAACTTCCAGTTTCTTTAAAGCGGTTGTAAATCCTTATAGACCACTTTGGCCTACAGGTAAGCCTAGATTAAGGCTTAGCTGTAGGTCCAAGAAATATATCCTAAACCTAAACGGTTTAGGAGATATTTGCAAAAAGACAGGCACCGCTGTCTACGGCGCATGCACCGTAGACAGCAGTGCGTGCGCCGTAGACAGCGGCGCGCAGGCGCACTGAACATGCCGCTGCTAACGCCGATGTACCGTTAGTGGTACATCGGCGTTACCGTTAGTGGTACATCGGCTCCCATGTGCATGCGTGGGAGGGACGTCATCACGGATCCAGCCAATCACAGCGCCGGAGCCAGTTGAGTCTGTGCCAGCAATATATATTTTAGGTTCATGTTGGATTTTTTCAAGCGCTTCACTATTTTCCATATATTTAACATACCATAGCAATTGATGCATACATCCAAAACGATGGACCTCTACAAAGTTTCAAAAACTGAGCCACACATCCTAAAAATAGTGAGTAGAATATACTATAACCCATATTGTATAAACAGGACTTACATTTGAGTTGAGAGTGTGCATATTCACTGAGTATTTAGCGCCGCTCATTCTACACTACTCGGTAGGATTTTTGCACATTATTATTTATTTAGAGTGGCAGCAAGTTTTTTGTTTTGTTTTTTAGTGGAAGCGCAGTGGTGATACACAGGTGTGAGGGTGGAAGTGTGTATTATTGTTTTTGTTTAGGACTTGCAATTCAGATATTACTATTGTATACCATATATACTCGAGTATAAGCCAAGTTTTTCAGCCCATTTTTTAGGCTGAAAACCCCCCCTTGGCTTATACTCGAGTGAGCCATACAGCAGCCGTACCTTTGATTACTAAAACAGCGGGGTGTCTCCCGCTGTGTTATGCAGTCTATTCGGCGGCCATCCATTGTAAAAAAGCCCCGCCTCCTCCTCGTACGTGATAGAGGAACACTGATACAATGCTGGGAAACTGTATCAGTGTTCCCTCAATTTTTTCAAGGTGTAGACAGATAAAGTCAGTGCTGCTTTTCCACTGCACTCAGGGGGGTAGGTGGAGTGTAGGTGGGGTTGGGGGGCTCCGTTAGGAGGGCTGTATTGGGCCCAAAAATTTCTAACAGTGACTCTGGCTGTAGATATAGTAACTATTAGCAAGGTTTCCATGTTATTTCAAGGATTATTCATTAAACATGTTGAGAAAGGATGCCATAATGTTTCCACTGGTGGCAGTGATTCCTAGTGAATTGCTTTTAGAGGGCTGCTGGGTGGGGATATGTTGCCTCCTCACCACCTATTTTGACCCTTAAATGCCAACACCTTTGTACCTTAACCATGTGCATTGTCTGTCAATTTTTTAGGCCACAATTTTTAGACACGTGTCTCATGTAGGGTTGCCGCCTCATCCCTTTAAACCCAAACACATATGAATTACACAGTTTCTGAGGCTAATTTAATGCAGATAATGCACCAAGTGAGTTTATTACCACCTTTATCAGCCACAGAACCTGTGTATTTCATATGTATTTAGTTTTAAAGGGATGAGATGGCAACCCTAGCCTCAGGTCTATTGTAGGCAACATCACCTTTCTTAAGATTCTTATCTGGTCCATCTGAATGAGGATGTTTTTATTATTCCTATGTAGCGCTGGCTCCTGACGAGCATGCGTTATGTGTTTTTCAAAGTTAAATCCCCTGAAACCACAGATGGGTTTTGGGGCTAATTTGACAAAATGTATGGTTTCAGTACCAGTCTGGCTGGGTTGCACTGGGTTATCCTTGGCCGCAGGTGTCACTCTCACCACCGGCAAGGTTGAGAACGCAGCCTAGCTGGGTGTATTGAATGCCACGTTTCTTTCGGAACCGGCTCAGTGGGAGTGTTCTCCTGCTGTGCATTATGGGAGGTGGTATTTAAGGTACTGACATCACATGCTCGGGGTCTTCTTTTTGTTCGGGAGAATATTTGCTGTCTGTTTGGTTCTGGTCCCCCTGACCAGCCCCCATGGCTCTCCTGGCCTGGGGTGCGGAACCATGCATTTCCAGGTCTCGGGGCTGGTTAGCCCAAGGCGACACAACTGCAGGGACAGGCCTAAATGGGTATCGGGGCCTATTGATTCCAAGGTGGTCTGGTGCCGTCTCATCTAAGGGAGAGGCCCATCAACTGGAGGAACCCCAGGGGAGGACACTTCAGGAGAAGGCCGTGCGCAGGGCTGGCTTCTCTGAAGGAGCCTGGGGGCTCAGTTGAAGGACACTTCATGGATCTTCACTCATACAGTATCGCCAGATTGGCTGAGAGATACTGGTACTGTATGATAGCTCTTTAAATTTGTCCCTCAGTTACACTCAAGTCCATGGCAGAGACTTTTACTCAAGTATTTTACACTCAAGTCTGTGGCAGAGACTTTCCTCGGCACACTGCAGGCTGCTAGGCCTAGTGAGAGGAGGTCTATCCGGGGGTTGTGAAATCCAGCTGTGAAACGGTTATTCTCTGGATTTTTCTTATAAGAGACTTTCCATTTTTGCAGTCCAAAGTACCTGAACTTACTCCTAACCCTCTACCCTAAACTGAGAGACTCTGTTCCTACTTTAAATGAACAACCCAAAAGAAGATCCAGTGTCAGTTTCCACATTTCTTTGGGTCATCTACCACGGGAAACCCTAGACGGAGAAGCAGTCAAGAAGGTAACCGTGAGCCCAATAAAACCAGAAGCTCCTTCGGGGGTCAGTGCTACACCTAAAACATAGGACTAAAAAGTTGCTCTTCTTGCGGGATTCTTAAAAAATTGTTGTGGGGTGCTTGAAAAACCGAGAATCACAAATGCAGCGAGAACATACTTCTATACAGTTCTGTAGCATTCTTTTGTAAGAATTGGGATCCTGAGCTTTCCTAAGATCCCTTTGTGAGGCCATGCGATCTCATCAGCAGGAAGCACCTGGAGCCCATTAGTAGGGTCAATATTTTTATGTATTTTCTTTCAATATGTTTTTCTTTTCTTTTGTTTCTGTAATTCAGTGGGCATGTGTGGATCCAGATGGCTACATATGCAGACCTTGTAGTTTAGTGCAAGGTCTACTTTAACCCCTACAATACAGGGCACTTTCGCCCCCTTCATTCCCAGCCCAATTTTCAGCTTTCAGCATTCTCGCACTTTCAATGACAATTGCGCGGTCATGCTACCCTGTACCCAAATGAAATTTTTATCATTTTGTTCGCACAAATGGAGCTTTATTTTGGTGGTATTTATTCACAAGTCCGTTTTTGATTTTTTGTGATATAAGCGCAAAAAGAGCGGAGATTTGGGAAAAAAACAATATTTTCTTCTTTCTATTTTCAAAGAAATCCAATAAAATCTAATTTTGTCGTAAGTTTAAGCCAAAATGTATTCTGCTACATGTTTTTTGGTAAAAAAAATGCCGTTAAGTGTATAATAATTGGTTTGTGTGATCACAGACATATGTACGCATATGATCATGTACAGATGTGTGCAGGTGATCACGGACATATGTGTGCAGATAATCATTGGGACATGTGATTTTAGTTGGACATATGTGGGGGACATGTCTTTTTATTATTTGGGGACATGTGTTTTGGGGACATGTGTGGGGACATGTGTGTTTTGGGGACATGTGTGTTTTATACTAGACTGGTGATCAGTGAGTAAAATGCTGTAAAAACAGCTCATACTCACTGATCACCAGCCGGCTGCAGCGATCTGCTCTCCTCTCCTCATCGACGACTTCCGTGTGAGGAGAGCTGATTGCCTAGCAACTGGCTGTTTGTTTACATCATATGACGGCTGTGATTGGATACGGCTGTCATGTGATCAGGAGGGCCAATCACAGAGCCCTCCTGCCGATCCAAGATGCACCGTGTCCGGGTGACACGAGCGCATCGGGATCGCTCTGCTGCGCTCTCGCGATCCCCCTCCTTCTGAAGGACGTTCCTGAACATCCAGTCAGAAGGAGGCAGCTCCCACGCGGCCGTTTATATACATTGGCCGGGTGGGAAGTAGTTAATATATTAAGGCTCCATTCACAACTGTGTGGCTTGTCATGCGACTTTGGACAAGCCTCAGCCTATTCTTTTCAATGGCACCCGTTCAAATCAGTGAGACGTCACAGCAACTTTGAACATGTGCCTGCACTACTTTGATGCAACTTTGATCCAGAGAGTGTAAAGTCGGATAAAAGTCACACTGGAAATTGTGCAGCTTTTGAGTTGCGCTAATGCGAATGAAGCCTAAAACCTAACAAAATTTCAATATTATCAATTCTAATGCCCTGTACACGCAGTCGGACTTTCCGACGGAAAATGGGCAATCGGATTGTGTTGTCGGAAAATCCGATCGTGTGTGGGCTCCATCAGACTTTTTCCGTCGTAATTTCCGACACGCAAAGTTTGAGAGCAGGATCTAAAATTTTCTGACAACAAAATCCAATTGTTTAAATTCCGATCGTGTGTAGACAATTCCGACAGACAAAGTGGCACACATGCTCAGAATAAATTACGAGATAAAAGCTATTGGCTACTGGCCTCTTTATAGTCCCGTCGTGTGTGTTTTATGTCACCTCATTCTGAATGATCAGATTTTCCGACAACTTTGTGCATATGCAAGACAAGTTTAGGCCAAAATCAGTCGTGTGTACAGGGCATAAGAACTTAAAGCTGTATTAACCATATCCACCTACAGTAACAGAATAGAAAATGCAAGTAAGGGAAACCATAATTAAAGAAAAATATAACTTTTTACATAGAAGTAGTCTAGGGAAATTTGAAAAAATATGGAGACGATGGTTTGAAATTCTGGATATAGGATGAGGGGTCCGGATGAGTGTGGGAGTGTTGGGGAGAGAGGGGGAGCATGGGGGCCAGGGGTGAGGGTTTATTTTTATTTTTTATTTTATTTTATTTATTTACATTTATTTTTTCTCTTCTTTTTTTATTCCCTCTCTATATGTACTGGGTTGTATGTTGTTATCGTTGTCTGTATATAAAAGAAATAAAAATTATTTGATTAAAAAAATGCTGTATTAAGCCCAAAAACAAAATCTTATACATTGCAGTTTACCAATCCTTAGATGTGGCAGCCTCATTAGATTTTATTTTTTAGGGTTTTTTTCCTTATTTTTACCTGATGACCCAGCCAGTAACATGTAGGCAGGTGCAAACTACTTTCTTCACTGCAGGTAGCACTTGCCTGCTTTAGCGATGCAGATGGGGTAGGAAGTCGACAGGAACTTTTTTCCTCTATGGTTTCCTCAGTGAAAGGAAAGCAGCTATCTAATTGGATGCTGGCACCCCATGTGACTTTGGCAGCCATCTTGGGTCAGGCAGAGTGTATTTTAGACCCGGACTCCCAGTGTTTGGCAAGCAATTTTCAAGTGGCTAGAGTAGGGTCAGGTCACCTGTCTACCCATAAACATAGTTCCTGTCCTATGGTGTCTCCACTCTGGATGGAAGGCCAACTGAGACATCTTTGGACAGAAGCGATGGCAGTCTAGGGAGAGAGCAGTGTTAGCCTAGAGGATTTAGATGGACTTGACTAACAAATTTAAGCTGAATTCCACTGTTTAAAGTGGTTCTAAAGCCTTAAGGTTTTTCACCTAAATGCATTCTATGCATTAAGGTAAAGAACCTTCTGTGCTTCAGCCACCCCCAGCCCTCCCCCCCTCCCCCAGTCCTCCCCTTTTTCTTACCTGAGCCCGATCCGATCCAGCAATGGGCATGAGTGCAGCAGCTCCAGCCCCTGTCTCTCTCCTCACTGGGCAAATTGATAGCAGCAGGAGCCATTGGCTCCTGTTACTGTCAACCAAATCTTGTGACGTGGCACGGGGGGGGGGGGCATGTCAATGGACCCAGTTGCGGGACTCGGGGCAGAGCCTGCACGGGTGCCCCGCAGGGAGAGCGGCTTTCTATGGGGGCATCCGATGAAGAGAAGGAGCCTGGAGCACTGGCGGGGGGCCCCAGAAGAAGAGGATCAGGACCGCACTGTGCAAAACGATTGCACAGAACTGGTAAGTATTTTTATAAAAAAATAAATAAAAACAAAGGTTTACAACCACGTTGAGCAGTTATAGTGGCAACTTTTTTTTCCCCTTTGGAATAAAGGTTTTACATAAATGCTTCATGGTTTGTTTTAACCCCCTAACTGCCACTTTTGCTGACCAGCTTGTCCCATTAGGCCCCTTTCACACATGTGGACGATATGTCCGTATTTCATCCATCCGTTTGCGGATGAAATACGGACATACATTCATCCCTATGGGATAGCGGGTGTCTGCGGATGAGCATCCGCAGACACCTGATTTCGTCCGCCTCCGCAACTGTCCGATTCTGCAGACGGAGGAAAATCCTATTTTTCTATCCGTCTGCAGAGCGGATCGGACGAACACGGACAGACGGTCCGTGCTCATCCGATCCCCATAGAGGAGAGCGGAGATCTGACAGTGCGGTCCATGCACAGTGTGCGGAGACCGCCCTGTCTGCAGCCAGCTCGGCGGGGACAACGGAGCGATCCCCGCTGAGCGAGCGGATCTTCACGGGGCGGATCATTACTGATCCGTCCCGTGTGAAAGAGGCCTTAAGGAGGTGGAGTTCCGCCTTCCCCTCAAAAAATTTTAAGTCAGCAGCTACACATACTGTAACTGCTGACTTTTTATATTAGGGCACTTACCTGTCTTGGAGTGCAGTGATGCCGGCACCACAGCTGATGTTGACATTGGCTGTTGGATGCTGCGGCCACCATTGCCGGTCAGGGAATCTTGCAGTGAAGCCATTTGGCTTCACGGTCGGGCTCCTACTGTGCATGCAAGAAGCGCAGCTGCGCTCTCCTACTGGCCTGACAGTAAGGTCTGACAGAAGTGGGGACATGGTACCTGTCAAAAACAGGTACCAGCCCTCCCCAGAAAGGTGCCAAATGTAGCACCAGAGGGGGGGGGGGGATTCCCACAGCCACGGTCAGCAGTGGAAAAAGGTCCTGTGCGTCTTTAGCTCTGTTTCAGGCCCGAATTCAGGCAAAAATTGGGGCCCGATTTGCCCCTGAAACTGAGAACAGGAACGCACCAGACCCCTGCTGCGAGCCGCACATAGAGGATCACCAGGTGAAAATAAAGGAAAAAAATGTAAAAGAAAATAAACGCGGCCACCACATTTAACCACTTGCCGACCAGCCACTAAAGTTATACTGCGGCAGGTTGGCTAGGCTGCGCAAATCCCCGTAGGTGTACATCAGGCTCGCACACAGCGATCTGTGGGCACGCACACTCTCATTGGTCAGCGGGGGGAGCCAATCAGTGGGACCGGTGGACCCGAGGTCCGCCAGCCACCTGCGACCGTTCCCCGCAGTGACAGAACGGGGATGCCTGTGTAACCAACGCAAAACTCCGTTCTGACAGGGGAGATCACACGGGAAGACGAATCTGTGTGTTGTTCCGGTGAGCCCTTCCCCCATAAAGTTAGAACACACACTGAGGGAACACATTTAACCCCTGGATCGCCCCTGATGTTAACCCCCTCCATGCCAGTGTTATTAGTACAATAAGTGCAAATTTTTAGCACTGATCACTCTAATAATGTCACTGGTTCCCAAAAAAGTGTCAAAAATGTCAGTTAGGCATCCAATCTGTCTGCTGCAATGTCGCAGTCCCGCTAAAAGTCACTGGTCGCCATCATTAACCACTTAAGGACAGCCTCACACCGATGTCATCAGCAGAATGGCACGGCTAGCCACAAGCATGTACTTGTACGTTGCTTTTTAAGTGCCCAGGGTCCTGAACTGGCTCCTGGCCCGGTCCTGTGCTCCGTGACCGTGGCTGCGGGTCACAGAGCTGAAGAACTAGGAGAGGTCTGTGTAAATAAACCTCTCCCCGTGCTTCCCTGTGTGGCTGTCACCGATCGTCTGTTCCCTTTTATAGGGAAGGACGATCAGTGACGTCACATGCCAGGCCACGCCCTCTACAATAAAAAAAATACATACATAACACCTACACTGCCCCCTAGTGGTTAACTCCTTCACTGCCAGTGTCATTTACACAGGACTCAGTGCATTCAAATAGCACTGATTGCTGTATAAATGACAATAGTTGCAAAAATGTGTCAAAAATGTCCGATGTGTCCGTCATAATGTCGCAGTCACAATAAAAATCGCTGATCACCACCATTACTAGTTTAAAAAAAAAATTGTAAAAATGCTATAAACCTATCCCCTATTTTGTAGACGCTATTACTTTTGCGCAAACCAATCAATAATCATTAATTGCGATTTTTTTTACCAAAAATATGTAGAAGAATACGTATCGGCCTAAACTGAGGGAAACAATGTTTTTTAATATATTTTGGGGATATTTATTATAGCAAAAAGTAAAAAATTATAGCATTTTTTTCAAAATTGTCGCTCTATTTTTGTTTATAGCACAAAAAATAAAAACCGCAGAGGTGATCAAATACCACCAAAAGAAAGGGGCTTATGGCAAAAAATGCCATAAATCTATCCCCTATTTTGTAGACATGGTAACTTTTGTGCAAATCAATCAATATTCGCTTATTGGAATTTTTTTTACCAAAAATATGTAGCAAAATACATATCGGCCTGAATTGGAATACATTTTTTTTTTAATGTTGTTACACTTTTTTGTTTATAGGGTAAAAAATTAAAACCACAGAGATGATCAACTACCAACAAAAGAAATCTCTATTTGTGGGAAAAAAAGGAATTAAATTTTGTTTGCGTACAGCATCGCACAACCGCGCAATTGTCAGCTACAGCGACGCAGTGCCATATCGCAAAAAAAATGGCCTGTCATTAAGGGGGTAAATCCTAACCTGAAGGGGTTAAGGGTTTGGTAAACTGCAATATATTACATTTTGGGGGTTTAAGATTATTTTTAACATTCTGGACCTTAGTTTCACTAAAAATGTATTTCTCCGCTGTGCAGGCTAAAACAAAAAAAAAGCTTTACCTATGGAATATTGTGTGACATGCTGTAAAATTATAACTTTGCAGTTGCGTTTGACCAAAAATTAGAAACAAATTCTGAACTGCTCAGGCATATTGACACCCCATCATTCTTCATGTGATAAAACGGAGAGGGGAAAAATCTTCACAAGAAATAACTAAGCATAAAATATATTTTCTGTCATGTCACTCAATATTACTTGTATATTTGCCATCCCAGTAGAATGAAGAATGCTACATTAGGCAATCTAAAAGAGAAATGACTAGAGTTATTGTAAGCAGTGACGTAGAGATGAGAGTTACTGGTCCATAATTAACAAACCCTGCCATCCATAATTGAGAACCATAACTCAGGCTTAGTCTGTCTTATCATTGCATCACAAATCACATTCTATAATCTTGGAAGAGCTAATGGAAATGAATTGGCGATGTCATTTGTGATGCAATAAAACAGCAGATAGAGTCTGAGTTATGGTCACCAGTAATGATTTGCAGCAGAAAATAATAAAGATACATAAGCCTAAAAAAATTTGTATATACAATTATTGCCCGGACAATTGAAAAGAAATGACGTGTCTGATCTAATGCAATGTACTAAGCCTGCTGCTTGGAATTCTGGTTGGTCGGTTGGTCTATTTAATATCATCAATATGTGAGTGATCATGCACAAAAATGCTAAATGTTTCCATACATGCCCTGTTCTCTGTGCTGAATTCCTCTACTGTACCACACGGGGCTTATTAAACCTTTATGGATATATGGGGGTCAGTGTACTTTGGGGTCTAGATTGGGAGCTTAACCCTTCCATGAGTAATGCTTTTTTTTACATTTGTTGCTTACAAGTTAAAATTAATGAATGAATGAATTATTTTTTGCTAGAAAATTACTTAGAACCCCCAAACATTATATATGCATATATAGATATATATATATCAAAAGTGGGGCGTGCAAAATTATTCGGCCCCCTTGCGTTAATACTTTGTAGAGCCACTTTTTGCTGCGATTACAGCTGCAAGTCGCTTGGGGTATGTCTCTATCAGTTTTGCACATCGAGAGACTGAAATTCTTGCCCATTCTTCCTTGCAAAACAGCTCGAGCTCAGTGAGGTTGGATGGAGAGCGTTTGTGAACAGCAGTTTTCAGCTCTTTCCACAGATTCTCGATTGGATTCAGGTCTGGACTTTGACTTGGCCATTCTAACACCTGGATACGTTTATTAGTGAACCATTCCTTTGTAGATTTTGCTGTATGTTTGGGACCAGAGCACCCTCTTCCACATGTTTGGTGTGTCTCCCAGGTGGCTTGTGGCAAACTTTAGACAAGACTTTTTATGGATATCTTTGAGAAATGGCTTTCTTCTTGCCACTTAGCTGTAGTTCTCTGCAGTTCATCCAGAGTGATCATGGGCCTCTTGGCTGCATCTCTGATCAGTCTTCTCCTTGTCTGAGCTGAAAGTTTAGAGGGACGGCCAGGTCTTGGTAGATTTGCAGTGGTCTGATAATCCTTCCATTTCAAAATGATCGCTTGCACAGTGCTCCTTGGGATGTTTAAAGCTTGGGAAATCTTTTTGTATCCAAATCCGGCTTTAAACTTCTCCACAACAGTATTACGGACCTGCCTGGTGTGTTCCTTGGTCTTCATGATGCTCTCTGCGCTTTCAACAGAACCCTGAGACTATCACAGAGCAGGTGCATTTATACAGAGACTTGATTACACACAGGTGGATTCTATTTATCACCATCAGTCATTTAGGACAACATTGGATCATTCAGAGATCCTCGCTGAACTTCTGGAGTGAGTTTGCTGCACTGAAAGTAAAGGGGCTGAATAATTTTGCACGCACCACTTTTCAGTTTTTTATTTGCTAAAAAAGTTTAAAATATCCAATAGATTTCGTTCCACTTCACAATTGTGTCCCACTTGTTGGTGATTCTTCACAAAAAATTGAAATTTTATATCTTTATGTTTGAAGTCTGAAATGTGGCAAAAGGTTGAAAAGTTCAAGGGGGCCGAATACTTTGGCAAGGCACTGTATATAGATAGATAGATAGATATAGATAGATATATGCATATTTTTATATATCTATATATATATCTATCTATCTATATATATATATATATATATCTATCTATCTATATATATATATATATATATATATATATATATATATATATATATATATATATATATATATATATATATATATAAATATGAATATATCTATCTATCTATAGCTATCTACCTATATATATATATATACCTATATATATATATACCTATATATATATATATATATATATATATATATATATATATATATATATATATAGGTAGATAGCTATAGATAGATAGATATATTCATATTATATATATATATATAAATATGAATATATCTATCTATCTATAGCTATCTACCTATATATATATATATATATATATATATATATATATATATATATATATATATAATGTTTGGGGTTCTAAGTAATTTTCTATCAAAAAATAATTCATTCATTATATATATACCGTACTTATCAGTGTATAACACGCACAGGCGTATAACACGCACATTCATTTTAAGAGGGAAGTTTCAGGAAAAACTTACATTTTAAATAAGGAACTTTGAAGCAAAATAAGGGTCAGTGCCCATCGGCAGCCTCACCATTGCCATCAATGCAGCCTGATCAATGCCCATCTGTAGCCTCATCAGTCCACATCAATGCAGCCTCACAAGTGCCATCAATGCAGCAGCCTCACCATTGCCATCAATGCTGCAGCCTCTCCACTGCCTTCAATGCAGCAGACTCACCATTGCCATGAATGAAGCCTGATCGATGCCCATCTGCAGCCTAAAAGGGACGGGGGGGGGGGGGGGGTCCTCAGCCAACAGATTACATACAGTGAGAATTTCCTATGATAGACAGAACAGTGGTCCAATGGTGGCCCAGGAGATGGGACTTCCTATTACAGAGGGCGCCAAGTAAACAGGAGATTCTCACTGTATGTAATCAGATGGCGCTCGTGCCGCCCCCCTCCATGTCCCGTCCGAGGCAGCTAAAATGTAAGTATTGGCGTATAACACACACACGCTTTTTTTTAACAGAGATCCTAGAAAATAAAATGGTGATCGTGGCAATATTTGATGTCACACAGTATTTGCGCAGCGGTCTTTCGAATGTATTTTTTTTGGGAAAAAATAGACTTTCATGAATTAAAAAAAAACAGTAAAGTTAGCCCAACTTTTTTGTATAATGTGAAAGATGATGTTACGCCAAGTAATACCTTAAGGCTTTATAACCACTTTAATGTTGAGAAATGTAAAGTTATGCACTTGGGGGCTAAGAATATGCATCATACATACTAGGGGGAGCACAATTGGGGGGATCCATAGTGGAGAAGGATTTGGGGGTTTTGGTAGATCATAAGCTCAAAAACAACATGCAATGCCAAGCTGCGGTTTCCAAAGCGAGCAAAGTCCTTTCCTGTATTAAGAGAGGTATGGACTCCAGAGAGAGAGATATCATTTTGCCCCCCCCCCCCCCCCCCTGTAAAAATCATTAGCAAGACCTCAGGTGGAATATGCAATTCGGTTTTGGGCACCAGTTTTCAAAAAAGATATTGGGGAACTGGAGAAAGTGTAAAGAAGGGCAACCAAACTGATAAGAGCCATGGAGGAACTCAGCTATGAGGAAAGATTAGAGGAACTGAATGTATTCTCTCTTGAGAAGAGGAGATTGAGGGGGGATATGATCAACATGTATAAATTCATAACTGGTCCATATAGAGAAACTTGGTGTGGAGTTATTCGCCTTAAGTTCATCACAGATGACAAGGGGGCACTCTTTATGTCTTTATAAGGAAAAGAGATTTAATCTCCAAATACAGAAAGTCTTCTTCACAGTAAGAGCTGTAATAATGTGGAATAGACTCCCTCAAGAGCTGGTTGTGTCCAGCTCAGTAGATTGTTTTAAAAAAGGCCTGGATTATTTCCTAAATGTACATAAAATAACAGGATACTAATATTTTACAGGTAAAGTTGATCCAGGGAATATCCGATTGCCTGTTGGGGGCATCATTTTGTTCCCCTGCTGGAGCAAATCGGACCATGCTTTATGGGGGGAGGGGGGGGGGGTTGGATTTGCCCTCTTCTGGATCAACTGTGGGTATAGGATAGTGTACAGAGAGGTTTTCTATTTGTGTGTTCGTTTTTTTCTATGTTGGTTGAACTGGATGGACTTGTGTCTTTTTCAACCAGATTAACTATGTAACTATGGATAAGCTTCCCTAAAGAGATGAGTTGTCAGGGATCGCTAGCAGATAGAGAGAGTAGGAGATAGCTGGATGGGGTTGGAGTTTCCAGGGGAAGAGAGAGACTCTGGAGAAATCCTGGTGACAAGCATAGGAGGAGATGATGAGGGGGCTAGAGAGCAAGGGGTCTTAAGAGGACAGTTTGGGTGATGTTTTAAGAGGATGTTGGTGGTCTGCATGGGGTACTGCATGGATGGCTTGCTATATTACCATTGGCATTTTGAATCGTATGCTTTGAGTGAGCCAGTGAAGGGATTGGCAGAGAAAAAGGCGGACGAGTCTGGCAGCAGCATTCATGATAGGCTGAAGGGAGGATACCCTGTGTAGAGGTAGGCCAATGAAGAGGGAACTTCAATAGTCCAGACGAGAAACAACAAGAGCGTGAATGAGAAACTTTATGGTGACATTTGTTAAAAAAAGGGGCACATTTGGAAAGATTTCCTTTAAATTTCGCTGAAACACAATAAGGTATGTAAATAGTACCACGGGTTCACTGGGCTAAGATAATACTCTACTCCCTAAATCAGTCCCATTGCCCATCTCTGTCTGGCAAGTGTGGAGGAGGTAATGCTGGACTCTGAGGATCATGTCTCCTTTAGTTTAAAACGAAACCAGGAGCATTGCCAAAGCCTGTGTAGCAGCAGTGCCGGGGCAAGGTCACCCTGGTCAAGGTGCCAAACTGTGCCCCCCTACACTGTTCATGATGTGCAAGCTTAGAGGATCCTACAACCAGTAAACCATTGCACCCAGGGCAACAGCCCCTCCTGCCCACCTCTTGTCCCAGCCATGTGTAGAAGATCCAGATCTAGAAGGGTGCTGGGATGGGCTTTGCCCCCAGGACCAGTGACATTGGTATCAGAAAGTAGAGGGGCTTGAGGGCAGCACACAGCCTTGATGTTGCCAAGTTGGCTTAACTTCATAGTGGCCTGCCCTTATACACCGCACAGCATCATTTGTTTCCATTATGCTGGGGGAATGGAAGGGTGGGCACAGCTCTGATGTGTAGACCTTATGAAAGATGCACTATATTACCAAAAGTATTGGTACGCCTGCCTTTACACACACATGAACTTTAATGGCATCCCAGTCTTAGTCCGTAGGGTACAATATTGAGTTGGCCCACCCTTTGCAACTATAACAGCTTCAACTCTTCTGGGAAGGCTGTCCACAAGGTTTAGGAGGGTGTCTATGGGAATGTTTGATCATTCTTCCAGAGGGCAGTTGTGAGGTCAGGCAATGATGTTGGACAAGAAGGCCTGGCTCGCAGTCTCCACTCTAATTAATCCCAAAGGTATTCTATCGGGTTGAGGTCAGGACTCTGCGCAGGCCAGTCAAGTTCCTCCACCCCAAACTCACACTCATACATGTCTTTACGGACCATGCTTTATGCACTGGTCCAAATTATTTGGTGGAGGGGGGATTATGCTAAGACTGGGATGCCATTAAACTTCATGTGCGTGCAAAGGCAGGCATCTCAATACTTTTGGTAATATATTGTAGCTAAATATAGCAGTTATATAACAGGGATAATTTTCATGCAAGCGTGTTAAACTATCAAATGGCCTTCTGCTTTTTTTCCCATATCTCTTTCACCCAAAAAAATGCCTGTTTTCCCTCCAAGATTCATATTTAGTAACAAAGTTTGACCACTGCTATCCAAAGTTGTCCTTAAAGCCGCTAAATTGCATTATAATTTCAAACAAACTGCTACCGTCAGCACTGTCTCACTGTCTCAGATTTCTAGCCATTGATTCTTTACATTTAAATGACTGCAGGCTGTAATATTATGTATACAGAAATCAGCTGTAGCAGCGAGCTTAAGTTTTTCCTGGTGCTGTATAACAGATTAGCATAGGGTCATTGCGGCTGTCAAGAGCCTGACAGCTAATTCAGCAAATAAACACAATAGACGTCATATTTTATTTTACAAAGCAGTGCATGTGCATCGCTTTACAAAACAGTTTAAATCTGACTATTGTCGCATTGCTAGTTACTGGCTCCAAGATGATTGTTAAAGAAGAAAGAATTAAAAATAATGATCAGATTAATATTCAGCCATGCTGCTTCAGCTTTATTTCAAGCTTCAAATGCTGAAATTAGGTTTTATTGAAGCAAATGTAAAAATATAGATTGTAGGTATGACAGTATTCTTGGATCTTAAGTGTTTAGTTCCCATGAAATCATGTACAGAGTCTGGAGTGGAATGTCAGATGTTATATCTCTTTGTTTCTATAAAATTATTTATTATTACTATTATTATTCAATTATTATTACTACAATTATTTATTGTTATTATTATTATTATTATTATTATTATTATTATTATTATTATTATTATTATTATTATTATTATCATGATTATTATTAACATTAGCATTTGTCTCACTTTGCCATGTACAGAGTCTGTAGTGGAATGTCAGATGTTATATCTCTTTGTTTCTATAATATTATTTATTATTACTATTATTATTATTATTATTATTATTATTATTATTATTATTATTATTATTATTATTATTATTATTATCATGATTATCATTTTTATTATAGCTACAATTATCCAATTATTATTATTTATTTATTTACAATTATTCAATTATTATTACTACAATTATTTATTATTATTATTATTATTATTATTATTATTATTATTATTATTATTATTATTGGAATGACATGTGTTATATCTCTTTGTTTCTATAATAATATTATTTTGTATTATTATTATTATTATTATTATTATCATGATTATAATTTTATTATATCTACAATTATTCAATTATTATTATTAATTTATTTACAATTATTCAATGATTTTTATTACTACTATTATTATTATTATTATTATTATTATTATTATCATGATAATTTTTATTATATATACAATTATTCAATTATTATTATTAATTTATTTACATTTATTCAATGATTTTTATTTCTACTATTATTATTATTATTATTATTATTATTATTATTATTATTATTGTTATTATTATTATCATGGCTATTATTAACAGTAGAAGCATTTGTCTCACTTTGCCATGTACAGAGTATGGAGTGGAATGTCAGATGTTATACCTCTTTGTTTCTATAATATTATTTATTATTATTATTATTATTATTATTATTATTATTATTATTATTATTATTATCATGATTATAATTTTTATTATATCTACAATTATTCAATTATTATTATTAATTTATTTACAATTATTCAATGATTTTTATTTCTACTATTATTATTATTATTAACAGTAGAAGCATTTGTCTCACTTTGCCATGTATGCCATTCCCTTTTTATTCTTTTTTTCCTCTGATCCTATCTGTATTGCGCCCAGAGCAAAGATTTGGAACCACATCCACCTCCCCCCTTGCTCCAACACATCATGACGTAGACATAGTTGCCAACATAGTTACAGTACATAGTTATATAGTGGGGATGAGCTTCGTGTTCGAGTCGAACGTACTTTCGACTCGAACATTGGCTGTTCGTCCGTTCGGCGAAATCCGAACTCTTGGTCCGTTCGCGTCAAAATTTGTGTGGCGCGCACGGCCCACAATGCACTGCGATGGCGCAGTGCATTGCTGGCTCATGATTGGCCAAGCATGCACTGTGACCCCGCATGCTTGGCCAATCGCAGCGCCAGCAGCGAGGAGAGCCATGATTGGCCACAGGCAGGATGCCTGTGGCCAATCATAGCTCAGGCTGTGTAGTGCACGCCCCACACTATATAAGGCCGCCTTTGAGGCGGCCTCGTGTAGTGTGTTGGCATCTGAAGCAGTGGGTGTTCTGTGTACCTTCAACACAGTAACACACCAATCGTTTTTGGCTGATTTCCTATCTTGCTCTTGTGTAGTGGTTATTGTCTGTGCCCTGACCGCAGTATACACCACTATATTCACCTCACCTATATAGCTAGTGATCTATCTTTAATAATAGAGCTTGCAGTCAGTAGTGTTAGGAGATAGTGCGTGCTGTTTGCGTGCTCTATACCCAGTACATACCGCTATAATCCACCTACATAGCTGTTCTCTATTTGAGCCCAATTGCCATCTGCAGGAGTTATTGGAAGTTGTGTGTGCCTCCAGCACAGCACAGTATACATCTGTATATACCCCTTTATCTCTGCTGTTTTCTGGTTATTGTCTGCGTGCCCTGACCGCAGTATACACCGTGATATTCACCTCAGCCTAAGGCCCAATTTTTCTGCCCCTGTTTAACAGGGGCGTTTAAGTACAATTTTTGATGCAATGCTTTGCAGCAGGGCTAATTCCTGCAATAAAACTAGAGTATATGGAAGAGGTTGCAGTGTGGTGGCACCAGCAGCAGTGCCTAAGGCCAAATTTTTCTGCCCCTGTTTAACAGGGACATGTAATTACAATTCTTGATATAATATTTCACAGGAGGGCCCCTTCCTGTGCCCACCCAGAGTAACGGTGAGGACTTATAGTGTTGTGGCACCAGCACCACAACCACCAAAGGTCAATTTTTCTACCACTGTTCAACAATGGCATGTAATTACAATTCTTGATATAATCGTTCACAGCAGGGCGCTCCAGCGCCCACCAAGAGTCACTTTGAGGGCTTACAATGTTGTGGCAAAACCAACACCTTGTTCCGCCATTTCTGCAGAGCATATAGGGCAGGCCCCTACTTTCAAACATCCAACTTACAAACATCAGACAGCAGCAAGTGAGATGAAAAAAGATGGACGACAAAACAAATTATATAGGGGTGATAACCCTTCCCTATGTTTTCCAAAAAGCTTAAAAATAGTTTTTTTGACTGGAGCTACACTTTAAAAATTTACCAGTTGAAAATTACAAACAGATTCAACTTAACACAACAAACCTACACAGTCCCTGTCTTGTTTGCACCGCCTGTATACTGCTGTTCTGAGTATATAGGGCCTGGGGGCCACACGCATTTCCTTTTTTTAATATGGGTACGGGGTTCCCCTTAATATGCGTACAAGACCCAAATAGGCTGGTAATGGGCAGGGAGGGCTACCCATGCCATTTTTCTCAATGATTTTCAACCATATTGCAGGAACCAGATATAACATTAAAACCGCAAGCAGTTTTAAATGGTGTTATTTCCGTTTAATGTCATTTTGTGCAGGGACTGTTCTAAACACGGGAAACACGTGGCATTTCACAGGCATACTACAGACACCCCCCAGGCACCATATTTAAAGGAATATTTCACTTTTTTTTTTCACTTTAATCGTCATTAAAATCAGTGCTCCCGCCAAAACGGCCGTTTTTAAAACTTTTTTTTGCATTGACCCATGTCCCCTGAGGCAGGAGTCAGGTCCCCAAACCCTTTTTAGGACAGTATCTTGCATATTAGCCATTAAAATTAGCACTTCAATGGGGTTCTAAAGTTCGTTCGAATTTGGGGTCCGTTCGAAAGTTCTGGTGCGAACCGAACCGGGGGGTGTTCGGCTCATCCCTATTATATAGTTACATAGTAGGTGAGGTTGAAAAAAGACACAAGTCCATCAAGTCCAACCTATGTGTGTGATTATATGTCAGTATTACATTGTATATCCCTGTATGTTTCGGTTGTTCAGGTGCTTATCTAATAGTTTTTTTAAACTATCGATGCTCCTCACTGAGAGCACCGCCTGTGGAAGGGAATTCCACATCCTTGCCTCTCTTGCAGTAAAGAACCCTCTACGTACTTTAAAGGATCACTAAAGGCATTTTTTTTAAATAACCAACATGTTACACTTACCTCCACTGTGCAGCTCGTTTTGCATAGAGTGGCCCCGAACCTGCTCTTCTGGGGTCCCTCGGCGGCTGTCTCGGCTCTCTCGCGCAAGGACTCCACAACTTCATGTGAGCTCCCTTGCATGATGTGGAGTGCTTGCGGGTGCGCTCCCGTGATACAGCTGGCGGCTTTAGCCACTCACTGTATCACTCGGCCCCACCCCCGACGCTTCGCATCATGTATCATGTCCCCAGCTGTAGCAGCTACAATTCCTTTCATGTGTGTTCAGTGGAGAGGGGCGGGGCAGTGCAGCCAATAGGCTTCAGTGTACAAGAGAATTGTCCACTGTACACTGAAGAGAGCAGCCGATTGGCTGCCCCTCCCCTCTCCCCTGAACATACGGGGAAATGTGGCGGCCATCTTTTTTTAGCCCGTCAGATGTTTTTTACCTAAAACATTCCTGATTTTCCCGGGACAAAAGCAAAATTCCGAGAAATTAATTGGGTAGAGCTCCAATCGGGACGAGGGTCCCAAAATCAGGATTGCCCCAGGAAAATCGGGACTGTTGGCAAGTATGCGTAGATCACATGTGTCAAACACAAGGCCTGTGAGCCAAATCCGACCTTCCAGGCCATTTCATGTGGCCCTCGCACATCTCCTGCAGTTGCTGCACCTTCCTCATCTCTGCCCCCCACCTTGTCTCAGCAGACTACAGCAGAGTGGAGGAAATATCTCCTCCTACAGACCCTGCCGCAGTACCCCTTTACCTCCAACTCCCCTGGTCTCAGCATTCAGCAGACTCCAGCAGCGGACTCCAGCCCTGCTCTGGTCTTCCTCCAGACTCTGCACTTTCTGCTTCCCAGCTCCACCCCCAGCTACTTCTCGGCAGAAGCACAAGGTAAGGGAGTGCACTGTGATGAAAGGGAGGGTGGGGGACTGTTGACTTTTGATAGTGGGGGGGCTACAGATAGAACCGGCCCTCTGAGGGCGACCATAAAAGTTGGCCACGCCTGTCATAGATGGGACAATTTGTGTGTTGATTGTGGGCAGTTGGGGCAGAGTTGGGGTGTTTCAGAGCATGGATGTGCCAGCAATAGCTGCGGCTTGGTGGAAGGCAGGCTGTCATCCATTTGTTGCCCCTTTCTTCCTCCATGTGAAGGTGCTTTGATTAGAATGACTGCTCCTTCCGCCCCCCCCCCCCCCCACCCCCCCAATCATTGTGGCCTTAAATGATAGGATAATAAAACTAGGATTGCACCAATACCGTTTTCTTATCGGTGAGTACCAGTACCGATACTTTCAGTCAAGTATTTGCCGATACTGAGTATGGGTACTTTGCGGTGCAATTTGGGTCAATACAAAATAAATGGGCACAAATCGAACTGCAAAGAATCGCGTTTGATTTAAACAGGAATGTGGTGTGATTTCTGTCTGAATCGCATGTGATTTCCCTCACTGCTCCTGTGCATGTGTGTATAGAAAGGGAAAAGCACAATCTAGTGGGCACTTTATTAAAAATGTTAGAACTCACATAAATGGCTTGCAGCCCGCGTTATAGCAGAAAGACAGCCAATGCCGGTAGGGCATACATGGACGTCCTCCTGTGATCTATGTTTCTATAACCAGGGCACTGATTATCAGTGTCCTGATTATCATTGCAGTCCCAACAATGCCCACCTGTGCTGCTAATAAGTGCCAACCAGTGCTGCCAATCTGTGCCCATCAGTGCCATCTATCTGTGCCCACCAGTGCTGCCAATAAGTGCCAACCAGTGCTGCCAATCAGTGGCCATCAGTGCTCATCAGTGCCTCCTTATCAGTGTCACCTATCAGTGCCATCTATCACTGCCCATCAGTGCCGCCTATCACTGCCCATCAGTGCCACCTATCACTGCCCATCAGTGCCTCCTTATCAGTGCCACATATCACTGTCAACCAGTGCCGCTTATCAGTGCCAATCAGTGCCACCTATCACTGCCTATCAGTGCCCATCAGTGCCTCCTTATCAGTGTCACTAATTAGTGCCACCTATCAGTGCCCATCAGTGCCACCTATCACTGCCTAGCAGTTCCCATTAGTGCCTCCTTATCAGTGTCGCTAATCAGTGCCACCTATCAGTGCCCATCAGTGCCACCTATCAGTGCCCATCAGTGTCCATCAGCACAGCCTATCAGTGCACATCAGTGAAAGAGAAAAAAACCCAGTGGATTTTAAATATCCCCAAAAGAAAGCTCTAGTTGTGGGGAATAAAATAATACAAATTTCATATGGGTACAGTGTCGCATGACCATGCAATTGTCATTAAAAGTGAGACAGTGCTGAAACCTGAAAATTGGCCCGTGCAGGAAGGGGGTGAAAGTGCCCAGTAGGCAAGTGGTTAATACATATCTGGTTACATGTAAAATATGCTGGAGGTTAGGGATGAGCTTGGTGTTCGAGTCGAATGCATGTTTGACTCGAACACCGGCTGTTTGTCCACAGGATGCCTGTGGCCAATTATAGCTCAGGGTGTTTAGTACACGCTCCACACTATATAAGGCTGCCAGCGCAGCGGCCTTGTGTAGTGTTCCGGCGTCTGCAGGAGTTAGTGGGTGTTGTGTGCCTCCAGCACAGTATACACCTGTATCTACCTGTATCTACCCTTTATTGCTGTTCTCTAATATAGCCATCTGCAGGAGTTAGTGGGTGTTGTGTGCCTCCAGCGCAGTTTACACCTGTATCTACCCTTTATTGCTGGTGTTCTCTAATACAGCCATCTGCAGGAGTTAGTAGGTGTTGTGTGCCTCCAGCGCAGTATACACCTGTATCTACCCTTTATTGTTGTTCTCTAATAGAGCCATCTGCAGGAGGTAGTGAGTGTTATGTGCCTCCAGAGCAGTATACACCTGTATCTACCCTTTATTGCTGTTCTCTAATAGAGCCATCTGCAGGAGTTAGTGGGTGTTGTGTGCCTCCAGCGCAGTATACACCTGTATATACTCTTTATTGCTGTTCTCTAATAGAGCCATCTGCAGGAGGTAGTTAGTGGGTGTTGTGTGCCTCCAGCGCAGTATACACCTGTATCTACTATATATTGCTGGTGTTCTCTAATACAGCCATCTGCAGGAGTTAGTGGGTGCTGTGTGCCTCCAGAGCAGTATACACCTGTATCTACTACCCTTTATTGCTGTTCTCTAATAGAGCCATCTGCAGGAGTTAGTGGGTGTTGTGTGCCTCCAGCGCAGTATATACCTGTATCTACCCTTTATTGCTGTTCTCTAATCAAGCCATCTGCAGAGGTTAGTGGGTGTTGTGTGCCTCCAGCACAGTATACACCCGTATCTACCCTTTATTGCTGGTGTTCTATGATAAAGGCATCTGCAGGAGTTAGTGGGTGTTGTGTGCCTCCAGAACAGCACAGTATACCCCTGTATCTTCCCTTTATTGCTGGTGTTCTCTCATAGAGGCATCTGCAGTAGTTAGTGGGTGTTGTGTGCCTCCAGCACAGTATACACCTGCATCTACCCTTTATTGCTGGTGTTCTATCATACAGGCATCTGCAGGAGTTAGTGGGTGTTGTGTGCCTCCAGCACAATATACACTACCCAATTGCTGGTTTTCCCATCTCCCTGCAGGCCATTACTATGTCTGGAAGGCCAAAAAGGAGAGGCAGACAGTCACAAGCCAATAAAAGAGGGCAAGCAGGCTCTGTGTTTAGAGACAAAAGTGCTGGTTGTGGACGCGGTGCATCGTCATCAGCACGTGGCCATGGGACACACTTGTCCTTATTTTCGGCAGCTGGACGCGTTGAGCCACATCATGCCGAAGACTTGATAGAGTGGATGACCAAGCCCTCTTCATCCTTCTCATCCTCTCTCACCCAGGCTCAGGGTACTAGCAAAGCAGCTGCCAACACATCCTCTTCCCTCGTCTCAATGTCATCATCAGTCACTCCTTCCCTAGACCCACCACGTCCTCCTGAGGAGTCCCCCGAACTGTTGGAGAACAGTGTTGGGTACATGCTCCAGGAGGATGCCCAGTGTTTTGAAGGCTCTGATGATGATACTCAGCTAGAGGAAGGCAGTAGTGTGAGCACAGAGAGAGGGGATGCTCAAGAAGGACAGCAATCTGGCAGTCATGTTCCACCAGCTGCAGCATACTACCAGGTTTGCTCCAGTGATGAAGAGGGAGGGGATGATGAAGTCACTGACTCCACGTGGGTGCCTGATAGGAGAGAGGAGGAGGAGCAGGCACATCTCCAACAAGGCAGGATGCCCTCCGGGGGGCAGCTTAGGGGCAGCACACCGACTGAGTCACTTCGCAGAGCTCCGCCTGTGCAGGGCGCTGACTCTGCATGTTATTCCAAAACTTCTTTGGTGTGGGCCTTTTTTGAGATGAGTGCATGAGATCGCACCGCTGCTATTTGCAACATATGTCTCAAGCGTATTTCGCATGGCCACAACATTAGCCACTTGGGCACCACATGCTTGACCAGACATATGTTGACCTGCCATGCAGCTTGTTGGCAAGCGTACCTTAAAGACCCACACCAAAGAACAAAGCTGACCTCTCCTTTCTCCTCATCAGCTGGGATCTCCAACCCCATTAGACCTTCAGTCCTCTCTGAAGCCTGCACTAAGAGGAATGAAGGTGTAGAATTAGGTGTGTTATAGCCAAGTGCTTGCAGGCACTCTGCTAGCAGTACACCCATGTCCGATTGTAGCAGGCAAATTTCCCTGCCCCAGCTGCTGGACCATCAAAAGAAGTTCACTCCCAACCATCCACATGCCCAGTAGTTGAATGCTAGCTTGGCTAAATTGCTAGCACTTCAACTGCTGCCTTTTCAGTTGGTAGACTCGGTTCCCTTCCGTGAGTTTGTGCAATGTGAGGTTCCTCAGTGGCAGGTCCCCAAACGCCACTTTTTCTCATGGAAGGCAAATTTCGTCTCTCTACCAGCATGTGGAAGGCAATGTCCTTGCCTTGCTGGACAGGGCGGTCAACGGTAAGGTGCATATTACCTCTGACTCATGGTCTAGCAGTCATGGACAGGGACGTTACCTATCTCTCACGGCCCATTGGGTCACTCTTCTGGCAGCTGGGAAGGATGCAGGACAAGGTGCAGTAGTGCTGGAGGTTGTTCCACCACCACACCTCCAAAATGCTACTACTGGTTGTGACACACCTCTCTCCTCCACCCCCTGCTCTTCTTCTTCCTCCATGGCCTCTTCCAGTGCTCTGTCCTCTGAACCAGCGGTGCTCCGTAGGCGTTCAAGGGGCTATGCAAGTACGCAGGCAAAAAGATGCCATGCTGTGCTTGCGCTGGTTTGTTTGGGGGACAGGAGCCACACTGGGGCAGATATTTTGTCAGCTCTGCAGGGGCAGGCCGAGAGGTGGTTGATGCCACACCAGCTTAAGCCAGGAATGGTGGTTTGCGACAATGGCACCAACCTCCTCTCCGCCCTCCAATAGGGACAACTGACCCATGTGCCTTGTGTAGCTCACATCCTTAACCTGGTGGTGCAGCTGTTCTCGGGCAGGTACCCGGGCTTACAGGATGTCCTGAAGCAGGCCAGGAAAGTCTGTGTGCATTTCTGCCGATCATTTAATGCCAGTGCTCAGCTGGCTGAGCTCCAAAAGGAGTTGAACCTGCCCAAGAACCGCCTTATATGTGACATGCCCACCAGGTGGAACTCAACGTTGGCCATGCTGCAGCGGCTGCACATGCAGTAGAGGGCCATCAATGAGTACCTGTGCGACTACGGCACCAGGACAGGGTCAGGGGAGCTCAGTTTTTTCTCACCACGCCAGTGGGGTATGATCAGGGATGCATGCACTGTCCTCTCACCGTTTGAGGAGGCCACAAAGATGGTGAGCAGTGACAGTGCATGCATCAGTGACACTGTACCTCTTGTCCACCTCTTGGAGCATACGCTGCGTGGAATAATGGACAGGGCACTTGAGGCAGAACAGAGGCAGGAAGAGGAGGACTTCCTTGCCTCTCAAGGTCTCCTTTATCCAGACAGTGTTCCTGCTGTCCTACCCATCACACAGGAAGAGGAGGAGGAGGAGGAGGATTGTGTCAGCATGGAGGTGGAGCCTGGCACTCAGCATCAGCAGCAGCTGTCTTGTAGGGATGATTTACAGTCCCAAGAAACCCGTGGACTTGTATGTGGCTGGGAGGAGGTGGCTGCGGATCATGTGTCCTTAGTGACCCATAGGACTCCGGACCGAATGCCTCAGCTAACCTACGCTGCATGGCCTCCCTGATCCTGCAAAGCCTGCAAAAGGATCCTCGCATTCTTCGGATCAAGGAGAGGGACCATTACTGGCTGGCCACTCTCCTTGATGCACGGTACAAGGGTAAGGTTGCGGACCTTATCTTGCCATCGCAGAGGGAGCAGAGGATGAGACATCTCCGGGAGGCCTTGCAGAAAGGTCTGTGCAACACGTTCCCAGAGACTGGGAGGTTACAAACTCCTGGTCCTGTATAACGTGTTGCTGAGGCTTCGGTCAGAAAGAGAGGTGGATAAGGTGGCCATCTGACCGATGCGTTCAGACAATTTTTTAGTCCGCAGCCCCAAGGTATGATCGGTTCCAGCAACCATCGCAAGCGTCTGATTTACATGATGCAGGAATACCTAGAGGCAAGGTCAGACTTGGACACCTTTCCCACAGAAAATCCTCTGGCTTACTGGGTCTTGAGGATGGATCACTGCCCGGAGCTTGCACAGTATGCAATTGAGCTACTGGCCTGTCCTGCATCCAGCGTTCTTTCGGAATGCACCTTCAGTGCTGCTGGTGGCTTTGTAAACGATCACAGGGTGCACCTGTCCACTGACTCAGTTGATCAACTGACCTTCATAAAGATAATTCAGTCTTGGATCACCACCAGCTACCATGCACTTCAAGCTGATGTAACCAAATAATTGTTTTGGAAATGTCACATCCCTTCAAGACTGCCTATGCTGATGCTGAGTGACTGTCCTGTTAAGTTGACTGACTATCCTCTTCCTCCTCAATGATCTTGGAAGAACATTTTTGGTTCTGGGTGATGCCACCAGCCCAATTTTTCAGCCCCTGTTTAATAGGGTCGTGTAATTACAATTTTTGATGCAATGCTTTGCAGCTGGGCTCATTCCTGCACTCCAAATAGAGTATATGGGAGAGGTTGCAGTGTCGTGGCACCAGCACCAGTGCCTAAGGCCCAATTTTTCAGCCCCTGTTTAACAGGGGCATGTAATTACAAGTTTTGATGCAATGCTTTGCAGCAGGGCTCATTCCTGCACTCCAACTAGAGTATCTGGGAGAGGTTGCAGTGTTGTGGCACCAGAAAGCAGTGCCTAAGGCCAAATTTTCCAGCCCCTGTTTAACAGGGGCATGTAATTACAATTCTTGATATAATATTTCACAGCAGGGCACGTTCCTGTGCCCACCGAGAGTAACTGTGAGGACTTATAGTGTTGTGGCACCAGCACCACCACCATAACCACCAAAGGCCCAATTTTTCTACCACTGTTCAACAATGGCACGTAATTACAATTCATGATATAACCATTCACAGCAGGGCTCTCCAGCCAGAGGGCTTTCACACTGGAGCAGTGTGCTGGCAGGACGATGAAAAAAGTCCTGCCAGCAGCATCTTTGGAGCGGTGTATTCACCGATCCTACCCATTGCAATCAATGGGGCAGCGTGGCTATACCGCTGACAAAGCGCTGCAGCGGTTTTAACCATTTTTCGGCCACAAGCAGGGCATTTTTAAGCTAAAACGACGGTAAAGAGGCGCTAAAAATATCGCCGCTTTACCGCCAATTCCACTCCCCCCCAGTGTGAAAGGGGCCTTAATATAAATTAATTGTTAACTGTTCTTCTAAAATACTAGTAGATTTCTGGAGATACTGGGAAAAAAGTCAAATACCACTCAACCACCCAAAACACAAAAGGACAACGATAGCCAAATGATCAGGTGTGTAGTCTCCGATGATGTTCACATGTGGTGGATTGCTTTCAAACCTTCATTGCTTTCAATCCTTCATAGATCGATATTCCTTCATAGAAAAGACATACCTCATTGCGCAAATAAACTAAAAACGACATGTGGGTGATAAAACACAGTTACGCTCACACATGCCCCGCAATAAGATCGCTCATTCATTTTTTATATATTCACTTTTTTTGTGATATCAGCACATAACACAATAATAGCAGTCACTGTCATTTGTTCATCTTAATATCATTTTTGGTTCACAATTTGATACAATCATTCACATCAGCGCTTTAGTCATTTCTATACAATTTATTACTGTATAAATGGCACTGGCAGAGAAGAGGTTAACACTAGGGGGCGATCAGGGGGTTAAATGTGTTCCCTGGGAGGTGAGGGGACTGACTGGAGGAGAGAGATTGTGGTTCCTGATCACTAGGAACAGACAATCTCTCTCTACTCCCTTGTCAGAACAGGAATCTGTCTGTTTACAATGACAGATCCCCGGTTCTGGCTCTCTGTGGAGCGATCGCGGGTGGCCGGCAGACATCGAGGCTGCCGGCCATACGCGCCGGCTCCTACACCGTGCAGCGCGCGCACGTGTGCTCTCCTGCTAAAGCTCTTAAAAAACTTGATGTATATCTACGGCGATTTGCAAGAATAAGCCAACCTGCCGCAGTATAATGACGGCGGCTGGTTGGCAAGTGGTTAATCATTTTACCAATTCTACTTGTATGCTGTGATCGCTTTTATCTTTGACCTGACAAGTAGCGCACAAATGTAGTAGATATTAAATCCACTCTTCCAATAAGTACTGATCTGGGCTGTTTGTTCGTGCATTTGGATGATTTGTTGAATTTCTAATTCAGCACACAGGGCATTTTTTTTTTTTTTTTGCTGTAGCTTCAAAACACCTTTCCATGTCTCTCTATAGCCTCATACACACGATCGGACTTTGTACAAACTTTCCCATGGACTTTTGTACAAAGGGCATTGGCTGTAAATTTGTATTGCATACACACAATTTTTTAGGCAACAAACACGAACATAGTGACGTTTCAACGTACTGACGACACTTCAAAAGAGGACGTTCAATGACTCCGACGCCACCCTTTGGTCAACTTCTGTATTGTTGTCTGATCTTTTGCATTGGTTCTGAGCATGCGTGTTTGTACTTTGTACAAAAGTCCTATGGTTTTGTGTACACACGATCGGACTTTGCTCCATCGGACTTATGTTGTCAAAAAGTTTGTCCATTCGCACAGCCAACAAAAGTCAGATGAAAACTGAAAAAATTTGTCCGATGGAGCGTACACACGGTCGGATGTTGCCTTAAAACAGCTAATTTGCTTGTTTGTTGTAAAAAAGTCTGATCGTGTGTACGGGCCTTAAGTGATTTCGAGGGACTGTCCCTGATTTGGAGCAATGTCCCTCTGTCCCTCTTTTCTCCTCATGTGTCATTCATTTTGCTCTGATCAATCTAGTTGTATATAAAATGCACTTTTTATCTTTCAAAAAGTGTTTCCCAGTGCTGAACCTTTCATTGAAATTCTAAATTGCTGCATTTGTAAATTTTAAAAGCCAATATAAAGGAATAGTAGTGGTAAAAAAAAAAAAAAAGTCCTTGTGGATTTAACTAAACTTTTCTTTGGTTAATTCCCCTTTAAGAGGGTGTGGCAGGAGGCGTGTCCTATGCCTACATATGTTTGCAAGTAGATGTCCCTCATTCCCATCTCAAAATGTTGGGAGGTATGCCCAAAGTCTTTCAAACTCTGCTAAACACCCGTGTCCAGTTTATATTCTTTTTTTGATGCGGAGGCCGCCAGCGTCCTTAACATCCAGTGATTGTCTGGTTGTCTTATGGACCGCCCCATGCAGATATTCTGTGGCAGGGCAGCCCTCCTGCATGAAATCATGTACAGGTATGTGATTTCATGCACAGGTATCTTGGGCATGTGTGTGCACTGCCGGCGGCCCACTCCTGCTGTGATTGGACACAATGTCTACCAGGACCCCGCCGATTGCTCTCTGGAGAGGCAGAACGGCGGTCTGCCCATGTACACAAGGCAGACCGCCGTTCTGTGAGAGAGGAAGCACAAACACAGATCTCTGTCTTCCCCCAGTCAAAGCATCCACCATACAGTTAGCGAGCACTAGACATGTGAACTGCCAAAAAATGAGTTTGTTTTCGTTTCATTAGTTTTTTGTTTTTTGTTCGTTTTTCAGGTCATTCATTATGATTGCAATTAGTAAATTCGTACATTCGTGAATTTGTAAAGTCATAAATTTGTAAATTCGTACATTCATAAATTAGAAAATTTGTATATTTGCAAATTGGTACATTGTAGAAAATTCAGAAATACGGAAATTCAAAAATCCAAAAACCTGAAAATTAGAAAATCTGAAATAGTAACTAACTATTAAATTATAGGTATTGTCATTTCTTTTCAAATTTGGCTGTTAGTGAACGTAATGAATACGAAATTTATCCGAACTTACGAATTATCCGTAATAACGAATGCAGCATCTAAACAAATGGAACAGAACAAATTAATAATAAATAATAATAATAAAACATTTTTATTATTAGTATTGTTATTTATTATTATTAATTCATTACGTTCCATTCGTTTGGATACAGCATTCATTATTTTGGATAATTTGTAACTTCGGATAAATTTGTATTTGTTACGTTCACTAACAGCCAAATTTAAAAGGAAATTACAATACCTATAATTTAATAGTTAGTAATACTTAAGTTATTATTAGTTAATTATTACTACAGATTTACGTATTTCCGAATTTACTAATTTGCTAATTTACAAATGTACAAATTTACGGATGTGCAAATGTACGAATTTACTAATTTACTAATGTACGAATGTACGAATTTTTAAATGTACGAATTTACAAATTTACTAATGAAATGTACAAATGTACGAATTTACAAATTTTCGAACATTCGAATTTACGAATATTTGGAAAAACTCGTTAAATTCATTTGTTGGAATTCACTAAAAAACTAATTCGGAATGAAACAAATTGCACATGTCTAGCGAGCACTCCCTAGGAGCACACTTAACCCTTTGATCGTCCCCCTGATGTTAACCCCTTCCCTGCCCGTGTTATTAGTACAGTAACAGTGCATATTTATAGAACGGATTACTGTATTAGTGTCACCGGTCCCCAAAACGTGTCAGTTAGGTGTTCAATTTGTCTGCCGCAATGTCGCAGTCCCACTAAAAATCGCTGATTGCTGCCATTTCTAGTAAAAAAATTAAAATAATTCCATAAAAATATCCCATAGTTTGTAGACGCTATAACTTTTGCGCAAACCAATAAATATACGCTTATCGGGATTTTTTTAAAACAAAAATATGTAGCAGAATACACATTGGTCTAAACTGAGGCATCAAATGATTCTTTACATTTTTTTATTGGATATGATTTATAGCAGAAAGTAAAAAACATTGTTTTTTGTTGTTTTTTTCTAAATTGTCTGTGTTTTTTGTTTAGGCTCCATGCACACTGAAGCTCATAAATGGCCGTTTTTTTTAACGTTTAAAGTTTTTAACGCTTTTGGAACGTTTATCAGCAGTGGAGTTTATGGGCTGTTGTCTGAACGCTCTAAAATTGCATTCAGGAGCTGTTTTTCTGACCACAAAAAAAAATCGCTTAAAAACGTTAAACGCGCATAACTGACAATAAACTGGCTCACCAGTGTTTTTTAATGTTTTTGATCCATTGAAAAAAAAATAATAATAATGTTTCTAAAAAAAAATAAAAACGCTAATGCGAAAAAACGCTAAAAAACGCTAACAAACTCTATTACAAAAACGTTGAAACACTCACTGCGAAGCTACTGGCGTTTTTATAATGTTATTTTAACATCCAGTGTGTATGGGGCCTAAAAGCGCAAAAAAAAAAACGGTAGAGGTGATCAAATACCATCAAAAGAAAGTTCTATTTGTGGGGAAAAATGGGACTCAATTTTATTTGGGTATAGTGTTGCATTACCGTGCAATTGTCAGTTAAAGTAACGCAGCGTCATATCGCAAAAAAATGGCCTGGTCAAAGGGGGGTAAACCTTCCGGGGCTGAAGTGGTTAAAGTGCGGGCTGGGAAGTCGGCCGCCACATCATTAACAACAGATGAGTTTTTCTGCTTCACTGATGGGTACTGATAGGTGGCACTGATAAGCACCGATGAGGCGGCACTGATGGTTGGCACTGATGGGTGATGCTGATGGTTGGTACTGATGGTTGGCACTGATGGGAACTGATAGGCGGCACTGATGGGTACTGATAGGTGGCATTGATAATCACTGATGAGGCAGGACTGAGAGGTGGCATTGATGAGTAGTACTGATGGTTGGCACTGATGGGCACTGATGGGTGGCACTGATAGGTGGCACTGATAAGCGGCACTGATAGGTGGCACTGATGGGCACTGATGATCACTGATGGGTGGCACTGATGGGCACTGATAGGTGGCACTGATGGATACTGATAGGTGGAACTCATAAGCACTGAGAGGTGGCACTGATGGGTGGTGCTGATGGTTGGCACTGATGGGCACTGATGGTTGGCACTGATGTGTGGCACTAAAGGGCACTGATAGGTGGTAAGGGCACTGATAAGTGGCACTGATATGTGGCACTGATGGGCACTGATGATCACTGATAGGCAGCACTGATGGGTACTGATAGGTGGAACTGATACTCACTGATGACTCGGCACTGATAGGTGGCACTGATGGGTGGCACTGATGGGCACTGATGGGTGGCACTGAAGGGCACTGATAGGTGCCACTGATAAGCGGCACTGATGATCACTGATGAGTGGCACTGATGGGCACTGGTAGGCACTGGTAGGTGACACTGATATGCAGCACTGATCTGTGGCACTGATTATGAGATACTGATGGGCATTGATTGGTGGCACTGTGGGAAATGGTAGGTGGCACTGGTGGGTACTGATAGGTGGCACCGGTAGGTGGCACAGTGGGCACTGGCAGCTGACACAGGTGGGCACAGAAAATGCAGCCGTGGCTCTCTGTGTGAGGGACTGATGTCCCTCTGATAGAAGCCGGTGATCGGCTTTTTTTTCCCGTCACGCTGACAGTGTGAGGAAAAAAATAAATATTGATTACTGAGCTTCTATTTACATCACGTGATCAACTGTCATTAGCTGACAGCTGATCACGTGGTAAGGGGCCGGGATCGACCCCTACTCTGATCTGTGATCACCTGAGTCTCATAGAAACGCTGATCACAGAGCGCGCTGCGCGTGACCCGCAGGACGCCCTCCCGGCAATTAAGTCCCACGCTGCACCAGTCTTTCAGCTATAGCGTGGGCGGCAAGTAGTTAATAACATTCAATTATAATGAGGCTTGTGTAGTAACTGAATATGCTATATCATTTTTTGTCTTATTTGCTATATTTTTTTCCACAACAGTGGAGTTCCCCTTTAAGATGAATTTAGAAACCAACAGCCATGTATTCCGAATATTCCGGTGACCAACCCATCGCTGCTGCCTGAGAGGATCAAAGTCTTTTGTTACACGGAATCTGCAGGCTTTGGGTTTACAGTGACCATCCGGTATCCATGTTGTTCCTCTGGAGAGGAAATGTGCTTCCTGTGTTGAGTGGAGCAGAGTTACAACATGATAGCACACCATAGACAGGAAGACATCGATAACGACATCCAGGCCACTGACACATAAAAATCACACACTTTCATTAGCCATGACAGAAGAGGATATCATGACAAAACAAACATTGTGTCCAGCAATGCCTAATTATCATGCTGAATAATATACATTCTGTATATGAAAACTGTTACAGTAACATATATAAAGCATAATCAATATATTGGCTCTTATTATGTGAATTTCAAAGCAGCCTTCAATCACCCAGTTTAGGATCATAAGAGATGTGTATTATTCTACTCATGAAAGTGAATATGGACTGAATATGGGTGAAAATGATGTTTGCAAAAAAAAAAAAAATATATATATATATATATATATATATATATATATATATATATATATATATAGTATCTCACAAAAGTGAGTACACCCCTCACATTTTTGTAAATTTTTTATTCTATATATTTTCATGTAACCACACTGAAATTGGGCCCAATTAGTCATTTTCCCTCCCCGGTGTCATGTGACTCATTAGTGTTACAAGGTCTCAGGTGTGAATGGGGAGCAGGTGTGTTAAATTTGGTGTGATCACTCTCACTCTCTCATACTGGTCACTGGAAGTTCAACATGGCACCTCACGGCAAAGCACTCTCTGAGGATCTGAAAAACAGAATTGTTGCTCTACATAAAGATGGCCTAGGCCAGTGATGGCGAACCTTGGCACCCCAGATGTTTTGGAACTACATTTCCCATGATGCTCAACTACACTGTAGAGTGCATGAGCTTCATGGGAAATGTAGTTCCAAAACATCTGGGGTGCCAAAGTTCGCCATCACTGGCCTAGGCTATAAGAAAATTGCCAAGATCCTGAAACTGAGCTGCAGCATGTTGGCCAAGACCATACAGCAGTATAACAGGACAGGTTCCACTCAGAACAGGCCTCGCCATGGTCCACCAAAGAAGTTGAGTGCACATGCTCAGCGTCATATCCAAAGGTTGTTTTTGGGAAATAGACATATGAGTGCTGCCAGCATTGCTGCAGAGGTTGAAGGGGTGGGGGGGGTCAGCCTGTCAGTGCTCACACCATACGCCACACACTGCATCAAATTGGTCTGCATGGCTGTCATCCCGGAAGGAAGCCTCTTCTAAAGATAATGCACAAACAAGCCCACAAACAGTTTGCTGAAGACAAGCAGACTAAGGACATGGATTACTGGAACCATATCCTGTGGTCTGATGAGACCAAGATAAACTTATTTGGTTCAGATGGTGTCAAGCGTGTGTGGTGGCAACCAAGTGAGGAGTAGAAAGACAAGTGTGTCTTACAGTCAAGTATAGTGGTGGGAGTATCATGGTCTGGGGCTGCATGAGTGCTGCCAGCACTGAGGAGCTACAGTTCATTGAAGGAACCATGAATGCCAACATGTACTGTGACATACTGAAGCAGAGCATGATCCCCTCCCTTCAGAGACTGGGCCGCAGGGCAGTATTCCAACATGATAACGATCCCAAACACACCTCCAAGATGACCACTGCCTTGCTAAAGAAGCTGAGGGTAAAGGTGATGGACTGGCCAAGTATGTCTCCAGACCTAAACCCTATTGAGCATCTGTGGGGGATCCTCAAACAGAAGGTGGAGGAGTGCCAGGTCTCTAACATCCACCAGATCCGTGATATCATCATGGAGGAGGGGAAGAGGACTCCAGTGGCAACCTGTGAAGCTCTGGTGAACTTCATGACCAAGAGGTTTTAGGCAGTACTAGAAAATAATGGTGGCCACACAAAATATTGACACTTTAGGCCCAATTTGGACATTTTCACTTAGGGGTGTACTCACTTTTGTTGCCAGCTGTTTAGACATTAATGGCTGTGTGTTGAGTTATTTTGAGGGGACAGCAAATTGACAGTTATACAAGCTGTACACTCACTACTTTACATTGTAGAAAAGTGTAATTTCTCCAGTGTTGTCACATGAAAAGATATAATAAATTATTTACAAAAATGTGAGGGGTGTACTCACTTTTGTGAGATACTGTACATATTGTGTGTACTCGGCATATGTAGAGACATTTTTTTTTAGTACAGAGTATAAAGGGAAAGGACTCACCTCTATGAACCCCCCCGTAATAATCTTTATTTTCTTTCTTTCCTTCCTTCTGTAGCTCTCCTTTCTGTATTTTTCTTTCTTTCTTTCTCGCTCTCTCTCTCTCCCTCTCTCTTTCTTTCTTACTTTTTTATTTCTTTTTCTCTTTCTATCTTTCCATCTCTCATTCCTTCTGTATCTTTCTTTCTTTCATTTTTTTCTTTTTTGCTTTCTTTCTCTCTTTCCTTCCTCCTGTATTCCTCTTTCTGTATTTTCCTTCTTTCCCTCTCACTCTCCCTCCTGCTTTCTTTCGTTCCTCCTTTCTTTCTTTCTTTCTTTCTTTCTTTCTTTCTTTCTTTCTTTCTTTCTTTCTTTCTTTCTTTCTTTCTTTCTTTCTTTCTTTCTTTCCTTCCTTCTGTATTTCTCTTTCTGTCTTTTTCCTTCTTCCTTTCATTCTTTCTTTTTAGATTGGTATACGATATATGTATATATATATATATATGATTCTTAGACGAGTGCAGTTGCTACAGAGCTTAGTGAATGACTTTTTGCTGACTTTCATCATCCAATCATGTGCCAGCAAAAATGCTGTTTATTAAATTTTTCCTTGCACGTGATTGGGTAATCTTTACAAAGTGAAGTATTACCTCATTTACTAAGCTTTGGAGCAACTGCTCTTGCAGAGTGCAACTGTCTATTTGCCTTTAGTAAATCAACCCCAAAGTATGTAGACAAAGGACTCACCTGGGAGGTGGACATGGGGGGTCGAGGAGGAAATTTTTTTCTTTCTTTCTTTCTTTCTCTCTCTTTCTTTCTTCCTTACACTCTTTTTTTTTTCTTTCTCTCTTTCTGTATGTCTCTTTCCATCTTTTTCCTTCTTCCATTCATTCTTTCTTTCTTTTTACAGTATATATATATATATATATATATATTTTTTTTTTTAGATGAGAAAGAGAGACACAAATTATGTAGACAAAGGACTCACCTCTGAACCCAAATTTTGTAGAACAAGAATCATTTTCTTTTCTTCTTTCTTTTTTTTCCTCTTTCTTTCCTTCTTTCTTTCTTTTTCTGTCTCTTTCTCTCTCTCTATTTCTTCCTCATTTACATTTAGTTTACCAAAGTTGTGAACTACATTTTAGGGGTTATTTACAAAAGGCAAATCCACTTTGCACTGCAAGTGCACTTGGAAGTGCAGTCGCTCTAAATCTACGGGGTAGATCTGAAATGAGGGGAAGCTCTGCTGATTTTATCATCCAATCATGTGCAAGCTAAAATGCTGTTTTTTTTTTTTTTTCCTTGCATGTCCCTCTCGGATCTACAGCGACTTTACTTCCAAGTGCACTTGCAGTGCAAAGTGGATTTTCCTTTAGTAAATAACCCCCTTTATCTAACAAATACAGTATATGTCTAAGGAGGTACATTTACCAGCATGCTGGAGGATGTCTGCTTGCAATGCTGTTCTAGACTCTGCTTTTGTATTAAGATGCACTCTATGGCTCTTTCTATCACTCTCATACAACCCAGCAATCAGGCATATCAAACCAGCTTTACATCAGATGAAAAAATCCGCTAGGTGAGAATGTTTTAAAGGATTCACATAACAATCTCCTTGACTAGTAGAACAAATGACTTTGTACCAATGTCTTAGGATACAAGGGCTTCACAGCAGAGATTACCCTCTCACCCAAAATTAATTGCCAGCTTTGTAACTTGTTATAATGGAATAAGACTTTCTCCATGGGCCTCAGTAAATTGTCCTTGTAATAAAAACTTCCAGAAAACATAACACTATAGATTACACTTTACACTTCATATATATAAAGAAAATGTATGCACATCACCACTATATACCGGAACGAGCTGTTTCATAGTTTTTCATAGTTACAATGCTCCGGTTCTATAACTAATCTAGCTAGGGCTCTCTTTTCTACCACAAGCAAGGTGCAATTTCCTCAACACATCTCCCATTCTCTCATCCCTGATGGGTGAAGCGTGTAGCTTAGGCGCCCTCTTCTGGGAGGAAAGGAGAAAGGCAGGAGGTCTGCTGTAAAATTGAAATCAATGGGTTCACTAGTTCTGATTCTGGAAAGATGAAGGGGCCAACAAAACAAGGATTAGGAATAAAATAAAAAATATAAACATTGCTGCGTAGAAATAGGAGCCACGGTATGGCTCAGTAACATACAATGCTTTTCCTGATACTATATACTAAAGTTTGGTCAATCACAGAGAAACCTTTCATCAATATTTTTAGAAGAGTTAAAATAAATGTGGGGGGCGTTAAATATGTGCGACTGAGCTGCATTTTTAGTGACCTTGACCGCCCCTCCTTAAGCTGTAACAGCAGTGGACAGGGATGTTCACATGCCACGTGATTTTTAACGCCTGCAGCAAAAAATATCCAATGTGTTGTGATTAGCAGGGCGGCAAGCCCTGTGAACTTGACTCATTCAAGAGAATTGGGAAACCGCAAACTCCTGTAATGCATGTGGATTTTGCCGCATTTGTTTGGCAAACAAATATCTGAAGAAGTTCTGGACAGCCGCAATCCAAAGAAATCTTTGTCTTTTACTCCAAAAAACGTAATCAAGAATACATGCCACAGCAGAACGTACAAAAGAGCTTACGCGTTTCACACTACAAACAGTGCTTAATCATAGCTAACATAGCTATGATTAAGCATTGTTTGTAGTGTGTCAGAAGAGCAGTGGGTGGTGTCAGTAGAGCAGTGGACAGTGTCAGTAGAGTGGAGATTGGTGTCAGTAGGACAGTGGAAGTGTCAGTAGAGCATAGATTGGTGTCAGTAAGGCAGGGGATGGTGTCAATAGAGCAGTGGACAGTAGAGCGCAGATTGGTGTCAGTAGCGCAGTGGACAGTGTCAGTAGAGCAGAGATTGGTGTCAGTAGGGCAGTGGATGGTGTCAGTAGGGCAGTGGATGGTGTCAGTAGAGCAGAGATTAGTGTCAAAAAAGCAGTGGGTGGTGTCAGTAGAGCAGAGATTAGTTTCAGTAGGGCAGCGTACGGTGTCATTAGAGTAGAGATTGGTGACAGAAGAGCAGTGGACGGTCAGTAGAGTAGAGATTAGTGTCAGTAGGGCAGTGGATGGTGTCAGTAGGGCAGTGAATGGTGTCAGAAGAGCAGTGGGCAGTCAGTAGAGTAGAGGTTGGTGTCAGAGGAGCAGTGGACGGTGTCAGTAGAGTAGAGATTAGTGTCAGTAGAGCAGAGGACGGTGTCAGTAGAGCAGTGGACGGTCTCAGTAGAGCAGTGGATGGTGTCATTAGAGCAGTGGACGGTGTCAGTAGGGCAGTGGATGGTGTCAGAAGAGCAGTGGGCAGTGAGTAGAGTAGAGGTTGGTGTCAGTAGAGCAGTGGACGGTGTCAGTAGGGCAGTGGATGGTGTCAGTAGGGCAGTGGATGGTGTCAGAAGAGCAGTGGGCGGTCAGTAGAGTAGAGATTAGTGTCAGTAGAGCAGTGGACGGTGTCAGCAGGGCAGTGGATGGTGTCATTAGAGCAGTGGACAGTGTCAGTAGCGCAGTGGATGGTGTCAGAAGAGCAGTGGGCGGTCAGTAGAGTAGAGGTTCATGTCAGAAGAGCAGTGGACGGTGTCAGTAGAGTAGAGATTAGTGTTAGTAGAGCAGTGGACGGTGTCAGTAGAGCAGTGGATGGTGTCAGAAGAGCAGTGGACGGTGTCAGTAGAGTAGAGATTAGTGTCAGTAGGGCAGTGGACAGTGTCAGTAGGGCAGTGGACAGTGTCAGTACAGCAGTGGATGGTGTCAGTAGAGCAGTGGACGGTGTCAGTACAGCAGTGGATGGTGTCAGTAGAGCAGTGGACGGTGTCAGTACAGCAGTGGACGGTGTCAGTAGAGCAGTGGATGGTGTCAGAAGAGCAGTGGATGGTGTCAGTAGAGCAGTGGACGGTGTCAGTAGAGTAGAGATTAGTGTCAGTAGGGCAGTGGACCGTGTCAGTACAGCAGTGGATGGTGTCAGTAGAGCAGTGGACGGTGTCAGTACAGCAGTGGATGGTGTCAGTAGAGCAGTGGACGGTGTCAGTAGAGCAGTGGACGGTGTCAGTAGAGCAGTGGATGGTGTCAGTAGAGCAGTGGACGGTGTCAGTACAGCAGTGGACGGTGTCAGTAGAGCAGTGGACGGTGTCAGTAGAGCAGTGGACGGTGTCAGTAGAGCAGTGGATGGTGTCAGTAGAGCAGTGGATGGTGTCAGTAGAGTAGAGATTAGTGTTAGTAGGGCAGTGGACAGTGTCAGTACAGCAGTGGATGGTGTCAGTAGAGCAGTGGACGGTGTCAGTACAGCAGTGGATGGTGTCAGTAGAGCAGTGGACGGTGTCAGTAGAGCAGTGGACAGTGTCAGTACAGCAGTGGATGGTGTCAGTAGAGCAGTGGACGGTGTCAGTACAGCAGTGGACGGTGTCAGTAGAGCAGTGGACGGTGTCAGTAGAGCAGTGGACGGTGTCAGTAGAGCAGTGGATGGTGTCAGTAGAGTAGAGATTAGTGTTAGTAGGGCAGTGGACAGTGTCAGTACAGCAGTGGATGGTGTCAGTAGAGCAGTGGACGGTGTCAGTAGAGCAGTGGATGGTGTCAGTACAGCAGTGATAGGTGTCAGTAGAGCAGTGGATGGTGTCAGTACAGCAGTGATAGGTGTCAGTAGAGCAGTGGATGGTGTCAGTACAGCAGTGATAGGTGTCAGTAGAGCAGTGGATGGTGTCAGAAGAGCAGTGGACGGTGTCAGTAGAGTAGAGATTAGTGTCAGTAGGGCAGTGCACAGTGTCTGCTCCCTGTGCTCACTCCTTTGGAATGTAGATACGTTTCAAAAAGGTTTGATATTTGCATCAGTTCAGCAAATCTTTTCTCCTATCGGGTCATTTAAACAAATCTATTTTATTATATGTTTCATTTTTTTGATACACTTTAATATCATTTGATTTTAGATGCAATATATAAATGGCTGTATTTCCAAGCCTACATTCATTACAAATACAGGCTTTGATACTTTTGTTTTTAAAGGCGAATAGAATATTTTAAACCTTTATTTTTACAGTTAAACTGTCTTTAAATCTTTATTTCCAACTGCAAATGAATAAATGCTATAACTGAATAAATCACACCAAAAAAAAAAAAATTGTATGTACTTGTCCTGTTTTATTTATTTGCCTATCAGTGAACAAATTTATCTTTTTTTTTTACTTCCTTTTTATTTTTTTTTACATTTTTTTTCGTCCTTTTCTATGTAATGTGCGTCGAAACACTAAATACACCTTCACTTTGCTTTGAATCCTGGTGGCCTTCTAAGACTGTCATTAATGCAGTGGTGACCCACCATGAGAAGCAGAAAGATCAAAGTCGCTATTCTGGTGTAGAACGGGGGGGGGAATGTTTGTGAGACATCAATTTGCAAGCGATGAATTAATGGTGGTTACTAGTCAAGGCTGCCATGTAAAATGCATTCCTTTTTGTATTGTCACATTAATACGTGGCTATACGGTATTTCATACATATTTATATGCATATACGTGTCATGGAATGTGTATAGATGGGGTAAATAGGGGTTTATTTCATTTCTTTTTCTTTTCTTTTTTTTTTTTTCGCAAATCAGAGGATTTGTAACCTCAGACTGAGCGATTCTTCTCACGGCTCGCTGTCGTCAATAGGTCACCATTCTGCTCTTGTTGAATACATAAAAAAACATTGTAATTATTACAGGAATACATGGCTGCGGCATATACATTTGCACCGGTGGTTAGCCAAAGCGTCTCTATTTTTTTTCTCCCCTGGAATTTATTGTTGTCCTTTATAGCCTTACAACATACACTTAAGAAGACCTTCAGCTGATAATATTTATTTCCTGCTTTTATGGGGTTTGTTTGATACTGTGCTAAATTGTACGTATTACTTTGTTTGGACCCATAATATCATCTACCCATTATGCTTGCAAGGGTAACCTTGTACATAATTGCTCATAATGTGCCCAATATATATTTATAATAGTATGGTATAGCTTGCTACAATGTCAGCATATCTCAAGGCTTTACAAAACAGGAATAAAGACTAACAGATACAATGAGATGATATGTCTATTTATTCCATTTGTGACTGTTAACTTTTATTGTATATATAATAAAAGTATGTATTAACAAAGCTGTATCATCAAACTGTTACGTTGATCATATATCTACGGCTTGGTAATTGCTTCTTATGAATACATACCTCCCGGAAAGTCCTTGTTACCAAAGCCATTCGTAGACCAGTGGTGGCTGGTGCTCAACTTTTTTGGGGTGGCAGCAAACAAACCTTGCCCCCTCACTCCCCCATTCACCCCCTGTCAATCGCTCGCCTCGTCACCAATCAGGCCACCCGCCAGCCCCGTACTTACCCCATCCAGGTTGCAGCTTCAGCGGCTTCCCCCCCCCCGTCTCTCCTCCAGAGTCCCGATGGTCGCTTCTCCTCCCGGTGAATCAGGGCTTGGGACTCCCGGCCAATCGGGTCTTAGGAATCCCAGCCAATCAGGTCTTAGGACTTCTGGCCAATCGGGTATCAGAACCTGCTTCCTGATTAGCTGGAAGGAGAAGGAAGAAGACATTAGCGAAGACTAATTTGTTAAAGCGGTTCTTCACCCTAAAGAGGAAGTTCCGCTAATCTGATCCCTCCCCCCCTCCGGTGCCACAATCGGCACCTTTCAGGGGGGAGGGGGGTGCAGTTACCTGGATAATCCAGACTGCCGCAGACCCCCGCAGACGCCCCCCCCCCCGTTGTGTTCTGGGAAAGAAACATACAGTTCCCAGGACACAGCGGGGGATCTGAAGAGACGCGCAGCGCGACTCGCGCATGCGCAGTAGGGAACCGGGCAGTGAAGCTGCCATGCTTCACTTCCCGATTCCCTGACAGAGGATGGCGGCGGTGGCAGCAGCAAGACGAGCAATCGCTCGTCATCTGCCGCCGACATCGCTGGACCCTGGGACAGGTAAGGGTGATTTTATTAAAAGTCAGCAGCTGCAATATTAGTAGCTGCTGGCTTTTAAAGCGGTAGTAAACCCGCAAATTTTTTCTTTTTTTTTTTTTTAAACCTGCAAAGCAAAAGGCATAATGAGCTAGTATGCACCGCATACTAGCTCATTATGAAATACTTACCTTAGAACGTGGCCCCGACATCTAGCCCGATCCACCCCGAGGGAGCTGACATGCTCCCTCGGCGTTTCTTCCGGGTATCGCGGCTCCTGCGCTGTGAGTGGCCGGAGCCGCGATATTGTCACTCCCGCGCATGTGCGCGGGAGATTTCATTCCGGCCGGTCGGCCACTGCCGGATTTTCAGGCCGAGAATCCCCTTGTGCGCATGCGCCGCTGCAGTCAGTGGCGCATACCGAGGGGAATATCTCCTAAACCGTACAGGTTTAGGAGATATTTTTTTTACCTGCAGGTAAGCCTTATTATAGGCTTTCCTGTAGGTAAAAGTTAAAAAATTGAGTATACAACCGCTTTAATATTTTTTTTTTAGGTGCAGAACCACTTTAATGTCAGGGCGGCACAGTGGTGTGGTGGTTAGCACTTTCAACTAGCAGTAAAAAGGGTTGCTGGTTTGAATCCCAACCATGACACTACCTGCCTGGAGTTTGCATGTTCTCCCTGTGCCTGTGTGGGTTTCCTCCGGGTACTCTAGTTTCCTCCCACACTCCAAAGACATGCTGGAAGGTTAATTGGCTTCTGTCTAAATTGGCCCTAGTATATGAATGTGATTTAGGGATCTTAGATGGTAAGCTCCTTGAGGGCAGGGACTGATATGAATGTGCAATGGGGGTTATTTACGAAAGGCAAATCCACTTTGCATTTGGAAGCACAGTCGCTCTAAATCTAAGGGGTAGATCGGAAATGAGGGTACTGATATGAATGTACAATGTATATGTAAAGCGCTGCATAAATTGATGGCGCTATATAAGTACCTTAAATAATAATGTCGCACAAGTGGGTTGGCTCAGGGCGCAGTGTTCCTACTTTTTGAAGCCAATTAGAGCCTCAGGCTATAAGCATGTGCTTAAAAAAAAAAAAACCCATTGAAATCCATGCGTCCAGTGCCCTGCATGGAGATTAGGGGCTGGGCGTATGGATTAGGGAGGTGGCGCCCCTGCGGCCCATATGAGCGACCGTCACTGACATAGACACTACAGAGCAGTTACAGGTTAATAAACGTTCTAGTAGTTAATTGACTTAGGTTGTGGGTGAGTGATACAAAAAAAATCACAGCACCACATCCCTTTATATAAGAAACTTGGACAAAGAAAGAGACTTTTAAGGGTGCTTAGTACAAACAGTGATAGGCTATATTAAAAATTCATTATTTATTGGTTTAGAGTGTTAAAAACATTCCGAAATAAAATCAGACACATTCTTAGCATGGTCTTGTTCTCATTTTCATAGCAGTTTAATAATGTAAACTTCCAACATGTTTCGCCCTGTGGGGCGTCTTCAGGGAAAATGATAACCAAAACCGAAATGACAACCCCTAGTGATCTGAAAGCCTAAACAATATTGTTAATCAGTAGATTATTTTCAACACAATGTCAAATAACAGGCTTGTGTATGATCATAGGAGGCATAGAAAGAGCAAATGTGTAGAATATTACAAGGAACCGCACAGGGGCTGTTGTGCTGATTGTATATACCTGCTGGAAAGTCCTTGTTACCAATGCTAAAGCTGTCTGTAGACATTACAGAGCAGTTACAGGTTGGTAAACAATCTAGTAGTAAAGTTTTCCTTTGTTATACTAGTTCTTAGTATTTTATTAGTGCACATGCACATGAAATTGCCTCCTTGATGGGCTTATATTTACAGTGGGTATAGACAGGGCTGCTGTTTGAACTCACAGGAGCTCCATACGGCCTACATGACAAGGCCACTGTCTGAAAGTAACTAAGGACATACACTATTTGACCAAAAGTATTGAGACACCTGCATTTGCACACACACATGAACTTTAATGGCATTCCAGTCTTCGTCCGTAGGGTTCAATATTGAGTTGGCCCACCCTTTGCAGCTATAATAGCTTCAACTCTTCTGGGAAGGCCGTCCACAAGGTTTAGGAGTGTGTCATTGGGAATGTTTGACCATTCTTCCAGATGCGCATTTGTGAGGTCAGGCACTGATGTTGGACGAGAAGGCCTGGCTCTCAGTCTCCGCTCTAATTCATCCTAAAGGGATATTATATCGGGTTGGATAAACATAGTTCTATACTCAACAAAATAGTTAAAAGAAAATATTCCAAAACATACAGTATATATACATATATAGAACCCTATACCCACAGTTGATCCAGAAAAAGGCAAAAAATAAAGTTAAAAAAAGTTGCACCATTGTGGGGGAAAAAATCTTTCCCAATCCCCCAAGGCATTTGAATATTTTCCCTGGATGTACAATTTCTAATTGTATCCAGTTATATTTTGCACATTTGGTAATGTATCCAGCTCTTTCTTAAACTGGTTGTAAACCTCGAACATGAAATGTGAGTAAAGCATATCCCTTTATAGTGTGTCTCAATTAAGTATCATTTCTATCTGCTGTTTCGTTCCTCTGCTATCAACATGAGTCACTACTGACAAGTTTTCCTGACACCAAGAGAAAAATGGTGATGGGGAGGAAGCTTTAGCTGATTGAAAGCCTTAGTTCTGTTCCTGTGTCCTGTGTGAAGGGGGTGTGTCTCTTCCATCCAATCAACTCTCAGCCCTTGTACACACAGTCGGAGAATCTGTCGGAATGTGTCCTATCGGACCGTGTCGTCAGATAATCCGACTGTGTGTGGTATGCATCGGACTGATTCCGTCCGAATCTCCGTCCGACCCAATTTTCCAACATGTTGTAAATATTTCCCGACCAACTGGGCCGGACGGACCTAATCCGATCATGTGTAGAGCATTTTCATCGGACCAAGTGCCACGCATGCTCAGATCAAATTCCTACATCAAAGCTATTGGCTACTAGCCTGAATGTAGTCCCATCGTAACGAAATTACGTCATCACATTCTGAAAGATCGGATTTTTCGCCAACTTGGCCAGACTGTGTGTATGCAACAGTTTCGGACACAATCCGTCGGACTAAATCCGACGGGCAAAATCCGACGGATTTGGTTGGCAAAATCTCCGACCGTGTGTACGTGGGCTCAGAGCTCTCCTCACTGAGCTATGCAGAGTGTAACTTCAGCTCTCCCTCCCTTTTTTTCTCAACTCTCAGACAAGCTTTAAAAAAATTAAAACTGGACTGGAGAGAATGGAAGAATGCAGATAAACAGGTACAACTTATGTAGGAGGATTTGCTTCATCTATATGTATCACCTGAGGCCAGTCACTACATTGGGTATATGTAATGGTTTAAAACCTCTTTAAAAGAATCAACAAAGCTGGTTAGGACTAATTCTTGAGGGAGTCTGTTCTAAGTTTTAACAGCTCTTAATGTGAAGAATGCGGAGGTTAAACCTTTTCTTCTCCATAGGTAAGATCATCCCCCATACCCTTCTCCTCTGTGTCAATAGCCCCATTAGCTTGGATATCCCAGCGTGATTTAAAAGCCCTCCCTTCCAAAGTTTCTATAAATTTTAGTCAACTAGGTACCACCTCCATCCAAGACCTCTTGTCTACGCAGCAGTAGTACATGGTGGATCAGCTAACCTATTGTATTACCGAGCTGCTACTGTTGTGGTTTCTATATTGCTATAGGCCCAGGTCATTTTTCTGGTGTGCCCTTGACCGGATTAGATACCATTTCTAAAGATTGTTCAATATACTCGTCAGGTTCATACAATTAGAAGACCTTTTCAACTTATACAGTAAGTAGACTGAGTTTCATAGTTAGTAAGGTTGAATAAAGACACCAGTCCATCCAGTTCAACCTGAGTGAGTGTCTACAATTGTCCCTATCCCTGTACATTGCACACTCACATTGGTCCCTACCCTCAAGGAGCCCACAATCCAAGGTCCCCATTCATATACTAGGGCCAATTTTTGGACAGAAGCCAATTAACCTACCTGCATGTCTTTGGAGTGTGGGAGGAACCCGGAGTCCCTGAGGAAACCCACGCAGGCACAGGGAGAACATGCAAACTCCAGGCAGGTAGTGTCATGGTTGAGATTTGAACCAGTGACCCCTCTTACTTCTAGGCAAGAGTGCTAACCACTACACCACTGTGCCGCCAAGTTCCTTTGTACCTCTGTCACCATTCCTTGAAGACTTTATACACAAGAGAGATGAACGCTCACGGTGCTTGGATTTAACATTCTTAGCTCGCCCTTGCTTGGGGAAGCCATAGACAGAAACAGGGTCTGCACCATCAGTAGCAGTTCCGCGTTTCTCACCTATGCAAGAATTACATGGTTTCCCCCTTGTGTGTGCGCAGATGTGCCGCAGGTCTTAAAGGTCTCAGCACAGTTGCACATGTTCAGGTTTCCATGACCATCGAAGATAGCTATTTGTAAATTCCCAAACCTTTCACATCTGTGCGCAGGTATGTGTAATCCCCAAGCCAAGCGCCCATCAAAAAAGCAAATTAATTGGTAAGTCCTCCCAGAGCTGGACTGGGACAAAAATTTGGCCCTGGACTTCATCATGGCCGGCCCACTTTAATTTGTAGTGTCTCCATCAGCACTTCCCCTTAAATCAGAGTGTCCTCCCTCTCCTCCCCCTCCCACGTGTACTCACAGTTTTGAAGGCAGCTTCTCGTTCCTCTCTGCAGTCATGTGATAAGTGACAAGGGGAGAGAGGATGGAACGTGTGCCAGCTGTCTATCTCTCTCTGCAGGCTGGAGGGAGCAGAAAGCCTAATGCTCTCTCCAGCAAGTGACGGCGGCTGCTCCTCCTAACAGGAGTAAAATCGCGATCACTCACTGTCAGAGAGGAGCGGCTCCAGGACTGCACCTGACCGGCCCACTGAGCCATCGGCCCACCGGGAAACTCCCTGTAGTCCCAATGGCCAGTACATGCCTGAGTCCTCCTGTATATTGAGTCATTTGATTCAATACAACAGTTATGTGCTGCCATCCAGGGAGAACTCAGCGGGTGATAGGGGAAATATACATGGACTTTTGTTTAATGTGAGATCCACTTTTTCTCCCCTGTCCATAGCAATGTAGAAGCAGCTTGAAGCAATTTCTTGAACAACAGAAAAGCAATTCAAAGAAGATCTAACGTAAGTCAAAGCAACTCAGAAGCGCATGGAAGCATACTGCTTATGACTTGCTTCTCTGTGCATGAGACCTGAGAAACATAATGTTCTGAATGCCCCATTGTTATGTTTGTCTGCACTGTGAGATGTCCTGTTGCATATATACAGTATCTCACAAAAGTCAGTACACCCCTCACATTCTTGTAAATATTTTATTATATCTTTTCATGTGACAACACTGAAGAAATTACACTTTGCTACAATGTAACGTAGTGAGTGTACAGCTTGTATAACAGTGTAAATTTTCTGTCCCCTGAAAATAACTCAACACACAGCTATTAATGTCTAAACTGCTGGCAACAAAAGTGAGTACACCCCTAAGTGAAAATGTCCAAATTGGGCCCAAAGTGTCAATATTTTGTGTGGCCACCATTATTTTCCAGGACTGCCTTAACCCTCTTGGGCATGGAGTTCACCAGAGCTTCACAGGTTGCCATTGGAGTCCTCTTCCCCTCCTCCATGACGACATCACGGAGCTGGTGGATGTTAGAGACCTTGCACTACTCCACCCTCTGTTTGAGGATGCCCCACAGATGCTCAATAGGGTTTACGTCTGGAGACATGCTTGACCAGTCCAGCCCCTTTACCCTCAGCTTCTTTAGCAAGGCAGTGGTTGTCTTGGAGGTGTGTTCGGGATCGTTATCATGTTGGAATACTGCCCTGCGGCCCAGTCTCTGAAGGGAGGGGATCATGCTGTGCTTCAGTATGTCACAGTACATGTTGGCATTCATGGTTCCCTCAATGAACTGTAGCTCCCCAGTTCCGGCAGCACTCATGCAGCCCCAGACAGGGCTGGACGGGGACAAAAATTTGGCCCTGGACTTCATCCAGACCAGCCCACTTTAATTTTTCAAACAAGCACAAAAACAGTATATAAAACTATACGCAATTGTGCAAAAATAAGTAGCATAACATAAGGAGTCCTCACTAACCTCTTTTATTATTTCACTTATTCTCCTCTGTATTTTTCTCATCTTTCTCACATCACTGCATGAAGTTTAAGGTGAGCCGCGCAGCCATTACTTTGTCACTGAAACCGGCCCACTGAGCCATCGGCCCAGCAGGAACTCCCTGTAGTCCCAATGGCCAGTACATGCCTGGCCCCAGGCCATGACACTCCCACCACCATGCTTGACTGTAAGCAAGACACACTTGTCTTTGTACTCCTCACCTGGTTTCGGCCACACACACTTGACACCATCTGAACCAAATACATTTATCTTGGTCTCATCAGACCACAGGACATGGTTACAGTAATCCATGTCTTTAGTCTGTTTGTCTTCAGCAAACTGTTTGCGGGCTTTCTTGTGCATCATCTTTAGAAGAGGCTTCCTTCTGGGACAACAGCCATACAGACCAATTTTATGCAGTGTGCGGCGTATGGTCTGAGCACTGACAGGCTGACCCCCCCCCCCACCCCTTCTACCTCTGCATCAATGCTGGCAGCACTCATACGTCCATTTCCCAAAGACAACCTCTGGATATGACTCTGAGCACGTGCACTCAACTTCTTTGGTCGACCATGGTGAGGCCTGTTCTGAGTGGAACCTGTCCTGTTAAACGGATGTATGGTCTTGGCCACCGTGCTGCAGCTCAGTTTCAGGGTCTTGGCAATCTTCTTATAGCCTAGGCCATCTTTATGTAGAGCAACAATTCTTTTTTTCAGATCTTCAGAGAGTTCTTTGCCATGAGTTGCCATGGTGAACTTCCAGTAACTAGTATGAGAGAATGAGAGCGATAACACCAAATTTAACACACCTGCTCCCCATTCAAGCCTGAGACCTTGTAACACTAACGAGTCACATGACACCGGGGAGGGAAGATGGCTAATTGGGCCCATTTTGGACATTTTTTTACTTAGGGGTGTACTCACTTTTGTTGCCAGCGGTTTAGACATTAATGGCTGTGTGTTGAGTTTTTTTGAGAGGACAGCAAATTTACACTGTTATACAAGCTGTACGCTCACTACTTTACATTGTAGCAAAGTGTCATTTCTTCAGTGTTGTCACATGAAAAGATATAATAAAATATTTACAAAAATGTGAGAGGTGTACTCACTTTTGTGAGATACTGTATATAGCAGTTTTTTTCTCAGTTTGGGTTCACTTTAATAATGTACATAATATAATGTAATAATTTAATAATAACAATGTCATAATAATAATAACATTATCAATATTATTAAAATAATATGGGTATAGAATCCTGTATATGAAGGTTTTCTCTTTATTTATTCTCAGAACAATGTGATAAGCGTGGCGCCAACAACATAAAAAACAAAATCTTTATATGAAACTGCAGCTGCCCCTTTAAGTGGGTTAAGCCCACTTTTGATTCAAAGCAATCCAAAGTAAGGCACTATTATAATGCTTAAATACTACATATAAATAAATAATAAAAATACCATGACCATTAATTCATTTCTTGTGTCTCAATAAGATACAAAAAAGAAAGCCCCATAAATAATAATAAAGGGGTTTATTCACTAAAGGCAAATCCACTTTGCAATACAAGTGCACTGCAAAACAACATTTTTGCTTGTACATGATTCGATGATAAAATCAGCAGAGCTTCCCCTCTTTTTAGATCTTCCCCTCAGATCTAAAGCGACTGCACTTCCAAGTGCATTGCAGTGCACTTGTAGTGCAAAGTGGATTTGCATTTAGTAAATCAAACCCAAAGTACTAATAAAGGACGTTATCTTTATTCAATTTTTTTCTATTGGTTAAACTAGATGGATCTGTGTCTTTTTAAAAATATGTATGTAAAAAAATTAAAATTAAAAAAATATTATTAATAATAATAATAATAATAATAATAATAATAATAATGTCGTATATGATTCTGTATAAGGATGTCTTTTATGTATGTATGCAATTTTTATTTTATTTTTTCATATTGGTTGAAACAGATAGACCTGAGTCTTTATTCAACCTAACAGTGTCATTATGTAATAATATCAATAATTAAAAATGTTTTATAGTAATAATAATAAAAATAATAATTATATATATTTATATATATATATATATATATATATATATATATATATATATATATATTTATACCTTGCACAGAGAAACCATAATCCGGGTTAAATGTCCACAGCAGTCATTTTCATTTTGCATATATTGGACTTCTCATCCTCAGCGCCTGCTTCTTTAAATAGTGGGAGTGGGTCAGTTTATATACTGATAATGTGGGTATAGGATTCTGTATATAGAGGTTTTCTATGTATTTATTCTATTTATTTATCCTTTCTATTGGTTGAACTAGATAAACCTGTGTCTTTATTCTACCTGACTAACAGTGTCATTATGTAGTAATAATAATAATAGTAATAATAATAATACGTAATATTATTATTATGATTAGTATTTTTATCATAATTATCTCATAGATTGTAAGCTCTAACGAGCGGGGCCCTCTGATTCCTCCTGTATTGAACTATATTGTAAGTGTACTGTCTGCCCTTATGTTGTAAAGTGCTGCACAAACGGTTGGTGCTATATAAATCCTGTATAACAATAATAATTTTTATTATTATATTACTAATATATACAGTTTATGCCTTGCACAGAGAAATCATAATCCGAGTTAAACGTCCACAGTAGTCATTTTTTATTATGCATATATTGAACTTTTCCTCCTTTGGGATCTGCTTCTTTAAATATTGCGAGTGGGTCAGATTATATAATGATAATGTGACTATAGGATTCTGTATATGGAGGTTTTCTATGTATATAGTCTATTTTTTTTTATTCTTTCTATTCATTGAACTAGATAAACCTGTGTCTTTATTGAACCCGACTAACAGTGCAATTATGTAATAATAATAATAGTTATAATAATAATACGTAATAATATTATTATTTTTAGTAGTATTTTTATCATCTCCTAGATTGTAAGCTCTAAAGAACAGGGCCCTCTGATTCCTCCTGTATTGAGTTGTATTGTAACTCTACTGTCTGCCCTCATGTTGTAAAGCTATGTGCAAACTGTATAAATATAAATCCTGTATAATAATAATAATAATAATAATAATATTATTATTAGTAGTAGTATTTTTTTTATAATTATCATCTCCTAGATTGTAAGCTCTAAAGAACAGGGCCCTCTGATTCCTCCTGTATTGAGTTGTATTGTAACTGTACTGTCTGCCCTCATCTTGTAAAGCGCTGTGCAAACTGTATAAATATGAATCCTGAATAATAATAATAATAATATTATTATCAGTAGTATTTTTTTTATAAATATCATCTCCTAGATTGTAAGCTCTAAAGAACAGGGCCCTCTGATTCCTCCTGTATTGAGTTGTATTGTCACTCTACTGTCTGCCCTCATGTTGTAAAGCTATGTGCAAACTGTATAAATATAAATCCTGTATATTAATAATAATAATAATACATAATATCATTATTAGTAGTATTTTTTTTATAATTATAATTTCCTAGATTGTAAGCTCTAAAGAACAGGGCCCTCTGATTTCTCCTGTATTGAGTTGTATTGTAACTGTACTGTCTGCCCTCATCTTGTAAAGCTCTGTGCAAACTGTATAAATATGAATCCTGAATAATAATAATAATAATAATAATAATAATAATAATAATAATACATAATATTTTTTAGTATTTTTTTATAATTATCATCTCCTAGATTGTAAGCTCTAAAGAGCAGGGCCATCTGATTCCTCCTGTATTGAGTTGTATTGTAACTGTACTGTCTGCCCTCATCTTGTAAAGCTCTGTGCAAACTGTATAAATATGAATCCTGTATATTATTAATAATAATAATAATAATAATACATAATATCATCATTAGTAGTATTTTTTTTATAATTATCATTTCCTAGATTGTAAGCTCTAATGAACAGGGCCCTCTGATTCCTCCTGTATTGAATTGTATTGTAATTGTACTGTCTGCCCTTATGTTGTAAAGCTCTGCACAAACTGTCAGTGCTATATAAATCCTGTATAATAATAATAATTGTTATTATTATATAACTAATATATACAGTATATGCCTTGCACAGAGAAATCATACTCCGAGTTAAACGTCCACAGTAGTCATTTTTTATTTTGCATATCTTGAACTTCTCCTCCTCGGGGCCTGCTTCTTTAAATACTGGGAGTGGGTCAGTTTAGCATGATCTGTTGTCAAATAATGTTAAGCGGTGCAGAATCCTCGTTCAGAAATCACTGAGGTGAATGAGACACGGGCCGCACAAGTGAAGGCTGAATCTCCTGGAGGGAGGCCTGTGCACAGCATCCAGTGACTTCTTCATCAGCGGTAGAGAGCATTCGGACGGCAGGGGCAGCTGCCTGCCACACAACGGCTGCTGCCTAATGACCCCAAGAAGGACAAAATACCAAGAGGATAAAGGTGATCCCAGTCTGTACGCTTTACCTCCGAGATCCCGTTTACCTCACCCATAAAGCACGCCGTGCCACCCGCTCCATGAATTCCAGCGTGTGCCTATAATCATCTTCTTTTTTTTTTTTTTTTTAACTCCTTCAGGAATTCAGTCGCTTTCATTTTTCATGTAAAAGCCTTACATTCCCAATTTCACTGCTAAGCACTTGTATGTGGAATAAAATAACCATACACAGGTTAGTGATGACGGGGGACACATTTAGTAGCTTTTTAATCTACCCACTTGGTCCACCATGTGCGACGAATGAGGCCGCTTTACGAAATTGCCACGCTGCACCGGTGACCTCCCCGACTCCATTGTCGTAGCAGAATCATTTCTATCAGCTTTATTGGTCTCAAATCTCTAGACAATGTCTGCATGAATTGCCGCTTTCACAGTTCCCCGTCTCACATCATATGCGAATGTGGCAATGACATTTTTCTTTTCCGAAAATCTTGTTGCGGTAAAAAAAGGGTAAACATTATGTATGCACGGGTTACTTTAACCAGCTTGCTTTTGTATGTTTATGTATATATATATATATATATATATATATATATATATATATATATATATATATATATATATTCATTCTGGTATCTTGTCAGTTTCTGGAGGAATACTCTCTGACTAAATGGAAGCTGCCTGAAGCTAAAGTGAAAAAGTCAAAGCCTGTACACAGTGACACAATGAGTTATGACCTTGTGATACCACTATCAGTTTTTTTTTAAGGCATCTGTTATTAAAATTCATCTCTTTCTCTCCCAGGCAGACACCCTGGGGGGAGAGAACTGAAAAATTCCATCCTGTTAATATCTTTATTACACCCACACACATCCACATAGGGGGATCGGTATCTGGCAGGCTGTCTATAGCCATGCTTGGTGGCCCTCTCAACTAATTAATGTCCTGTCCGTTAGCATCTGCATCAAATGTAACAAACTTACACCTCACATTTGATACATTGGCTGCAGGTTTCTTAGGTAAACAAGGTTAATACCTCCTTAGATGCGGTAGATAAAAAATGTGGCAGATGGTTTGAGAAGACAGATATAAGTGATGGACGGTTTGACTCCTCCTATTGCTCGGTTTGACGATACCGTGTGTAATGCGTGTTTGGCGATTTATTAAATGTATGTTATTTTGTATTGTTTAGCTAAAAATTGCTTAGAAAATGCAGTTTTGTAAATAGGACGTGAGTGATGCATCATGTTTGGAAGCCACTTGTAAATGGTAAAGTTGGACATCCCTTCAATCACAGTTGCCCCTGTGGTCAGTAAGAGGCCTGGCAGCAAGGAACGCTTGCCCTCTCTTTCTTGAGGATTCTTTCATGGCTTACAACAGGAAAGACCAACAGTGCTAAGTGACCTGAAGACTCTACCAAGATATCCAAAGCATGTAACAGAGCACCATTGTTCATTAAGGTCCATTATAGTATGTAAGTGCTCTACCATCTTTGGAAACCACATGCAAATGGAAGTGTTGGACAACCCTTCCATCACAGTTGACCTTTAGGTCAGTAAAGCCCCATACACACTATCAGATTGTCTGCTGAATTTTTCCTTCAGGTTTACCAAAACCATGTAGTACAAGGGCCTGCCTGATTGCATACACATTGAAACCCCTAAGGTTTGACCTCATATTATATGGTTTTGGTAAATCTGATGGAAAAAATCAGCAGACAATCTGATAGTGTGTATGGGGCTTTAGATGCTTGGAAGCAAGGAACGCCTACCCTTTCCTTCCAGGGGATTCTACCATAGCCCACAACACGTAACACCAGCAGTATTACACGACTCGAAGGCACTACCAGGATATCTAAAGCATGTAACAGAACACCAATGTTCTTTAAGGTCCATTATATATATTGCAAATGGAATGTAAATGCTCCACCATGTTTGGAAACCACTTGCAAATGGAGGTGTAGGACAACCCATCCACCACATTTGATGTTGTAGTCAATAAGAGTCCTGAGAGTAAGGACGCCTGCCCACTCCTTCCTGGGTATTCTGCCATGGCTCACAACAGGCAACACCTGCAGTGCTACCTGACCTGAAAACACTACCAGGATATCCAAAGCATGTAACAGAACACCACTATTCATTTAAGTCCATTAAATATAATGTAAATAGGATGTAAGTGCTCCACCACCACTTTCAAATGGAGATGTTGAACAACAAGTCTGCCACATTTGCCCTTGAGGTCAATAAGAGGCCTGGGATCAAGGACCCCTGCCCACTCCTTCATGGAGATTCTGCCATGGCCCATAACAGTCAACATGAGCAGCACTACCTGACCTAAAGACAATGCCTGGATATCCAAAGCATGAAGCAGAACACTAATGTTCATTGACCGCTTGCTTACTGGGCACTTAAACCCCACTCCAATCCAGACCAATTTTCAGCTTTCAGCGCTGATGCATTTTGAATGACAATTGCCTGGTCATACAACACTGTACCCAAATTAAATTTTTTATCATTTTTTTCCCACAAATAGAGCTTTCTTTTGGTGGTATTTGATCACCTATGTGATTTTTATTTTATTTTTTAAAAATGTAAAAAGACCAAATGTAAAAAATAAAACATTTTTTATTTTGTTTTAAAATTTTATAACAGGTAATTTTTTGCCCCTCATTGATGTACGCTGATGAGGCGGCACTGATGGACACGGATAGGTGTCAGTGATGGGCACTGATGGGTGGCAGTGATGGGCACTGATTGGTTACACTGATAGGCAGCACTTCTAGGTGGCACTGATTGGCATCACTGGTGGGCATTGATAGGTGGCACTTGTGGGCATCGATAGGTAGCACTTGTGGGCATTGATAGGTGGCACTTGTGGTCGCTGTTAGACTCTATAAATGAGGCATAATTGCCTCTTCCTTTTCGGGACTGATGTCCCTTTAAGATAAGCTGGTGATCGGCTTTTTTTTCTCCTCTGTTGTCAGCGTGAGGAGAAAAAATAAAACGTTCACTGAGCTTTTGTTTACATCATGTGATCAGCATTCATTGGCTGACAGCTGATCACATGGTAAGGGGCCGGGAGTGGTGATAATCCGAGTCTCAGTGACTCAGTGATCACAGCGTGCTCCACGCGTGCCCTGTAGGGCGCACGCAGGGAGCGTGCACAGGGGAGTATGACGGCCTCTTGGGAATTCACATCCGCGCTGTAGCCGTTATTCGGCCATAGCGCGGATGTCAGGTGGTTAAGGTCCATTTTATATATATATAAATATATATGTGTGTATATATTTGTGGGGGAAAATGATATATATATATATATATATATATATATATATATATATATATATATATATATATATATATATATTATATATATATATATATATATATATATATATATATATATATATATATATACAGTGAGCAAAATTATAAACGCAACACGTTTGTGTTTGCCTCTATTTATCATGAGCTGAACTTAAAGCGGAGGGCCGGTTATAAAAAAAAAAAAAAAAAGTCAGCAGCTGCAAACACTGCAGCTGCTGACTTAATAAACACACTCACCTGTCCAGGGCGCCCGCGATGTCGGCCGCCCGAGGCCGACCCGTCCCTCGGCTCTCGGGTCCCGGCGCCGCCATCCCTTGTAAGGGAAACAGGCAGCGGAGCCTTATGGCTTCACTGCCCGTTTCCTACTGCGCATGCGCGAGTCCCGCAGCTACTGCGCATGCTCGAGTCCCGCAGCGCTTTCTGAATGGGACGCGCTGTGTTCTGGAACACACAGTTCCCAGAACACAGCGCGACTCATTACCCAGAAGACGCCGCGACGAAGACAGAAGACAGAAGATCTCCGCGGAGGAGGAAGAGGAAGATTAGGAGAAAGTGCCTAGCAACAGGCATTTCTGGTAAGTAAAAAAAAAAATTTTTTTTCATTTTTTTTTTTTTAGATTTTTTGTAATTTTTAACATTTTTTTGTTTTTCAGGGTGACCCTCCCCTTTAAAGATCTATGACTTTTTCTATGTATACGAAAGGCCTATTTCTCTCAAATATTGTTCACAAATCTGTCTAAATCTGTGTTAGTGAGCACTTCTGCTTTGCCGTGATAATCCATCCACCTCACAGGTGTGGCATATCAAGATGCTGATTAGACAGCATGATTATTGCACAGGTGTGCCTTAGGTTAGCCACAATCAAAGGCCACTCTAAAATGGGCAGGGGGGTCGTGGGGGGGGGGGGGGGGTCCGAAAACCTGCATCTTTAATTAGAAAGCATCTTTTAAATCAGTTGGCAACCTTAATCTGATATCTCATTGGTTGCTCTGGGCTACTGAACTTTGCACATAACATTTGATCTCTGTTCTTGACTGATTGAATAAGTTGAATCTGGTTAATTTAAGTACATTAAGCAATGGAATAAAAGTGATATACAAAAACATACTGAAGAAGAAGAAAAAAACATATTTTACAGAATAGGAAGTGTCAGTGCGACAGCACTATAGAACCCATTGGTAGCCTTAAGTTTAAAGGTACCAATTTGTGCAGTTTGATAGGAATTGATAGGAATCAAACCAATTCATTTGATTTGGATTTACACAAACTTTTAGTGATTAATGCCAATGAATCTGCATCAGTTTCTTATGACCTCTGGCAATCATTATCATGTTGCCTTGCATGTCCACTAACAAACATGTGAATTCCATTGGTCAAAGCCGATCAGGTACCATTCGCATTTTCTAAGACAGAGAAGCTCAGTGGTCATCATACCTTGTAGGAGGAAACCATTAGTTGTAGCCACTTCCTCTTTAGTGCTGCTCAGGTCCATCTCTCACAGCGAAGGTAAACAGGCTTAAGTCTTCTGCCCTGTACACACCGTCGGACATTCCAACCACAAAATTTTGTCCAAAACTTGTGTTGCATACACACAGTCGCACAAAGTTGTCGGAAAATCCGATCGTTCAGAACACGGTGACATAGAACACATACGTCAGGACTATAAACAGGCCAGTAGCCAATAGCTTTCATCTCTTAGTTTATTCTGAGCATGCGTGACACTTTGTCCATAGGGATTGTCTACACACGATTGGAATTTATGCGATTGGATTTTGTTGTCGGAAAATTTTAGATCCTCCTCTCCTGTGTGTCGGAAATTCCGATGGAAAAAAGTCCGATAGAGCCCACACGCGATCAGATTTTCTGACAACATTATCCGATCAGGCTTTTTCCACCGGAATTTCCGACCGTGTGTACAGGGCATGCCACTGCCCATAAATTCTTTGACATCTGTGAATCTTTCATTAACACCATGCCTACAGATACCCAACGGTCAATAGTACGTTTTCAATATACCCAATGGTTTCAAACCAGACTGTAACCCAATGATCCGCCACTTAAAATTAAAATATATTTTACGCTTAAACAACTATGGTCTCCCTTCTTTCCATGATCTGCTAGTTGTTAGACCGACTAAAACGCCTGAAAACTGCCTCAGTGTGAAAGGGGTCTAAGATAGCCACCGACACACAGGTTAAGATGTACTCTTACCGCAAAATAGGGACCCTCTAATTACGGAAGGTCACATAAGCCTTGGTACATCCACCATTAACGAGATCCAAGGAGTACAGTGGTGATCGTGTGCATCCCATATGCGGTTCCTTTTGATTTAGACTCTGGTCATCCAGAAAATCCAGCAGTGAACCAAATGAAAACAAAAAGGAGCTCCAATAGCGTAAAACCTTACAGGAGTTTTTATTAGGCTAAAAAATTGCACTTGCACATTCCTATAGAAGCACAGGCAAGATAAAACAGCAACAATCTGCAGCAGATGCAGGGATGCGATAACAGGTATGTGTTCTTCTGCCCGACTGGTTTCATCACAAATGGACTTTTTCCAGGGCATGACTTGGTCTACTTGGTCATAGGCAATAATAAGTGTCTTCATAAGTGACGATTAGATGTTTGACTGTTTGTGTCCTTTACATTGATAATAAACCTACACTCCAACAGACAGTACTGTGCACCTGTTTCTTGGATTATCATCAACTTTATCATTATCATTCATGAACCATAGATAGTGCATGTGCTAATTGCTAGTGGGGTAGAATTACTAAAACTGGTGCACACATAATCTAGTGCAGCTGTGCATAGTAACCAATCAGCTTCTAACTTCAGCTTCTAACTTCAGCTTGTTTAATTAAAGTGACTATAAAGTCTATTTTTTTGTTTTTTTAAATAACAATCATGTTATACTTACCTCCTCTGTGCAGTTGGTTTTGTACAGAGCGGTCCTGATCCTCCTCTTCTGGGGTCCAAATGTTCTTCTCCTGGCCCCACCCTCCTATCGAGTGCCCCCACAGCCAGCAGCTCTCTATGGGGGCACCCAAGCCTAATCAGAGTTCCCTGTATTCATTCAGTTGCAATTTTTTTCAAAGTACACATTTTATTTTGTTTTACATTTTCACTTATGTAGCGGCGGCTCCTGAAGAGCATGCGCTATGCGTTTTTCAAAGTTAGACTTCAGCATCAGTCTGACTGGACTGTGAGATGTTCAGCCTGACCACAGGGGGCATTGTCTCTTCTGGTAGGCATGGAACTATGGTCTGGTTAGGTGCTTAAGTTACTCTCTCTCAGAGCCCGCTCAGTGGGAGTGGCGCTCTCGCTGTGTTTTCTGGGAGAGGGTATTTAAGATGCGGACGTCACGTGGTTCGGGGTTCCGGTCCAGAAGGATGTACTGACTTCATGGTCCTGGTCCTCCTGACCATCTCCCAGGAAGGCTATGGCCTGGGGTGCGGATCCACCCGATTTTGATGTCTCGGGGCTGGCTAGCCCAAGGCAAGGAAACTAAAGGAGGGTTCTGAGGTGGTTGGGTGCCGTCTCCGGTTTGGGAGAGACCTAGTGACTTCAAGCATTCCAGGGGAGGACTCTTCGAAGAAGACCACGTATAGGTTGGTTTCTTAGTAAGAGCCTGGAAGGGCTGAAGTACCCAAGAGAATCTGGTCTCGTGGATATCGCCAAGCTGGCTGAGAGATCCAGGTATCCTACAAGTGTTCTTCAAGTTTAGTTTCCCTACGTGTTCTACAACAACGTCTGTGGCAGAGACATTATCTTGTATGTTCTACAACAACATCTGTGGCAGAGACTTGTTCCTGAGTAAGCACCTTGTTGGCTGCTAAGCCTTGTGAGAGAAGGACTGTCCAACTTGAGTGATCATCCAGTTGCGAATGGCTATTCTCTGGATGCAGTCAAAGTAAGCAAGTTCTTCAACATTTTGACTTTGACACTAAGAGCTTCCTTTCCAACTGATCCCAATTTAAGAGACTGTTCATTGTCTATGTTTTGCAAATAAAATCCATTCAAGTGGATCTGTTGTCAGTCTCTCGAGTTACTGGGCCATCTGCCTCGGGACACCCCTAGACGTGAAACAAGGAGAACAGAAGGTAACGGTAAGCCCAAATCTAACCAGAAGCTCCTTCGGGGGTAGTGCTACACTTATATTTTGTATATTCACTTATATTATTTACCAAGGACACTAAGGAGGAAGGTTTCAGATTTTATAAATTAACACCATTTTTATTGACACTACTAAGAGCACTAGGCGCAACAACATACTCTCATTATCTGATTCACATTGTGGGAACACAATTAGGTTGTATGCCAGCCATCACAAGACAAGCCATATATCAATACCTACAAGGTAGCGCGAGATATCCTACAGAATTTTTGTTATTTTTATAGAAAAAAAGAAAGACTTTACAATCACTTTAACTGAACAAGCTGAGGTTAGAAGCTGATTGGCTAAAATGCAGAGCTGCACCAGATTTTGTACTCTTCAGTTTTAGTAAATCAACCCCTGTCTTAACAATAATTGAAAGGTTTAGGAAATAGTCTCCTCTGTTAATGAGAATTAAACTCAGCCACTACCCCGGCCTGAGCTAGCTAAAAAAAAATGTTTGGAGTCAGCCATGACACCTTCTCAGAAGCATTGAAAAGGTAAGAAATATTTGTTAAAACTTGTTTTTTAGGTATGCTGTATGAATGGGGAAAACATACGAAACATATAGGGAGGTTGCTTCAAATTTGACTGCAAATCTGGCAATACACATTTAGAAAAATATATTTTTTCTAAACGTTCTAACACTAAACATAAGACATCTTTTTCCAACATGGATATCTTCTGTCCATCAGGTCGCAATAACAATAAATAGTTCTCTGGAACTTTTAGTTAATGTCGCTAGCTTCAGAATCTGTGTCAGATACTCGATCTCCTAGGTCAGTGTCAAGTAACATAAAAAAATAAAAATAAAAAAATAACAGAATTTAAAAAAAGGACTGACTAATACAATATTCAACTCGTAACACAAAAATGTATATTTCATGTGTATGTTTTTGTGATCATAGAAACAGAGCTTCACTTCATTCACTAAGGTAAGTGAAAATTCCCTTGCAAAGTGAAAATTCTCTTGCAAAGCAAGCAAACAGCCTATTTGCCTTTAATAAATCAACCCCCATGAGCCTTTTGACATTAAAGGGGAACTTCACCCTGAAAATAAACTTTTAATCTCTGCCACTGTTCCTTCTCCACAATAGATAGCTTCTTTTTTTTCCATTGGCCCTGCCCTCCCCACTGTCATTCTGGCCTAGGCCAGAATGACATGTCCTGCTTCAACAGCCCCCTAGGAGATCCCTGTGATACAGTATACCCAGAAGGCCACGGGAGGCCATTCACAGAGTAGACAAAGAGGCAGAAGTTCATGCATCATTGGGAACTGGGTTGCATCCACCTGGAAAAGGCAGAAAACTGAGGAGAACCAAGATGGTGGTGCGGGACAGAGGCATAGACCCCTGAACCACTGCAAGATGGCTCTGGATCTACTTGGCAAGTCAGTGGGGTTGATTTACTAAAATTAGAGAGTGCAACATCTGGTGCAGCTGTTTCTGGTAGCCAATCAGCTTCTAACTTCAGTTTGTTCAATTAAGCTTTAACGATAAAAACCTGAAAGCTGATTGGTTTCTATGTAGACCTGCACTAGATTTTGCGCTCTCCAGTTTTACTAAACTAACCCCTTTGTTTCAAGAGAACACATTATTTACGGTACGGATAGTCAAAGCAAAGTGTACCTTTTGCTGCTGGCTGGTCTCTAATGCCCCGCACACACGATTAGACTTTCCACAAATGTTGGCCAGCAGGTTCTCAAATTTTCCTCCAACAAATGTTTGTTATCGGACTTTCCGACCATGTGTACACAAGTCCATCGCACAAAAGTCCACGCATGCTTGGAATCAAGTACGAGCTGGAAGTGCTCACTCTTGTAAAACTAGCATTCGTAATGGAGATATCATGTCCATCTTGTACAGCACTACGTTCGTAATTGTTGGCCAACATTTGTGTGACCGTGTGTATGCAAGACAAGTTGGAGCCAACACCCTTTGAACGAAAATCCACGGTGTTGTTGTCGGAAAGTCTGATCGTGTGTACGGGGCATTATTCTAAATCCTAAGTCCCCCCTTGCCATAATCTTCTGGTGCTGGTCAATAAAAGCACTGAACCCATCACAGGTGCTAGTCAAAAGTAAGAGTACCAACTATCCCCCTGTTTTCACCCCAGGCATGTACTGGCCATTGGGACTACAGGGAGTTTCCCGGTGGGCCGATGGCTCAGTGGGCCGGTTTCAGTGACAAAGTAATGGCTGCACGGCTCGCCCTCAACTTCACGCAGTGATGTGAGAAAGATGAGAAAAATACAGAGGAGAATAAGTGAAATAATAAAAGAGGTTAGTGAGGACTCCTTATGTTATGCTACTTATGTTTTTTTTTTTGCACAATTGCGTATAGTTTTATATACTGTTTTTGTGCTTGTTTGCAAAATTAAAGTGGGCTGGTCTGGATGAAGTTCAGGGCCAAATTTTTGTCCCAGTCCAGCCCTGTTTCACCCCCTTCCTCCAATCATAGAAGCTGTACTATAGCTTTGAGTAATGAAAAGCACTTTAGGAATGGAGGATGGATTAATGAATGAAAGGTCAGCCTCCTCCATTCATAGAGCACTTTTCATTGATAGAATCTATAGTACAGCTTCTATGAATTAAGGAGGGTATGGGTGGGGGGAGGGTGGGCATAGTCAGCACTTATTGCCAGTGCCTGCGTCAGATGTATTAACCCCTGCAGCACTGAAATATCAGGGGACAAGGACTTCAGACTACAGACCAGCCAGCAGCACAAGGGACACTTCGCATTGCAAGTACTGTCCCTTGTGCTATCTTTTTTTCTTTTTTTAATTTTACTAAAAATAGGCTTTAATATCGGTCAATGGAATCTTTTCTACAGTAAGGTACAACAAAGCCATTGCTATATTTGTGTTCTTCTTCATAAACAAACTACCCCATGGGGCACCGAACCGATAATGAACCAACACCATCAAGCGACACGTAACGGGGCGAGATGTTTGCAAGAGTTAAACACCTTGCAAGTGAAATTTTTTGAACATGTGTCTCTAATAACGGTTGTGCCTTTTTACACTCCCTGTGAACCCAGCGAGAAACAAACCAATTTAGAAGTTCACCCTTCCAATAATTGGAGATGATTTGCTGATGTGTTTCAGTTTGTACTGTATCATGGATAATTTCATCTTCCTGTTATCACACTTCAGCTCCGCTACAAAGTTTCTAGTGGGAAAAGCCTGTTTAGATCTGTTTCAGATTTCTTGTGTCTGTTTATGTGTGTCTATGATTAAAGTTTACACCATCAGCTGGAGCAGGAGAGAAAAAATCCATATGAACAATTCCCTTTAGAAATAACGGAACGTTCCCAGTCTACATCCTGACACACACAGACTCAATTCTCACTAACAGACGAGGTACAGAATCACACCACTGTCTGCTGCAATCAGAGGAGATGCAAACAACGGGGACATCTACCGGTCAGGATGGGAAGGCTTCTGCATAAAGCATCATTAAACAGTGCTGAGCAGGACATGAGATCCTAACATACAGATAATAAATGTTACAATCTACACTAAAATGCAATGACAATTTTACAGTAAAGCTAATTAGTAATTATTCTAAGGGGATGTGTTACAGCAATTAATGGCAAGCCTGTGCTTCGTATTTTTTTTTTGCTTTGTTTATCGCATTTTTAAAACTTTGATTAGAGTAAAATGCTGTATAGAATTGCTTGTTTATGGATATTGTTATTTATTCTATGTTGTATTTTAATTGTATGCGTGGTTTATTAGAGTTTAGTTTTACTTTGTTTAATTTGGTGCTAATGGCTGTTATTGGGAATTTGGTATGTCTTTGTGTCTTGTGTTCATTGTTGTGATCTTGTGTTGTCTTTGTTGAGTGTGGCATGTGTTGCACTAATTTCCCTTTGGGATTAATAAAGTATTCTGAATCCGACTCTGAATATATATATATATATATATATATATATATATATATATATATATATATATATATATATATATATATCAAAACTTCAGGTGAGTTATTGCCTTTTCTTTATCCTGGTTTTTGGCTGGAACAATGTCAAGGTGGACTCCCTGTCCTCCACCAATATCCGTATATCTATCTATCTATCTATCTATCTATCTATCTATCTATCTATAGATAGATGCTATGCATACTAGCTCATTATGCCTTTGTTTTACAGTTGTTGTTTTTTTTTGGGGGGGGGGGGTTTAAGCCACTTTTTTGGGGGTTTACAGCCACTTTAATAAAGGCTGCCAAAACGTTTGTGACATACTGTATATGACATGACTATCTATCTATCTATCTATCTATCTATCTATCTATCTATCTATCTATCGATATATATATATATAGATAGATAGATAGATAGATGTGTATATATATATATATATATATATATAGATAGATAGATAGATAGATAGATAGATAGATAGATAGATGTGTGTATATATATATATATATATATATATAGATAGATAGATGTATGTATATATATATATATATATATATAGATAGATAGATAGATAGATAGATAGATAGATAGATAGATAGATAGATAGATAGATAGATAGATAGTCATGTCATATACAGTATGTCACAAAAGTTTTGGCAGCCTTTTATTAAAGTGGCTGTAAACCCCCAAAAAAGTGGCTTAAACCCCCCCCCCAAAAAAAACCTGCAAAACAAAGGCATAATGAGCTAGTATGCATAGCATGCTAGCTCATTATGTATTACTTACCTTAGATCAAAGCCCTTGCAGTGGTCCTCGCTCACCACTCTGGCCGGCGACATCGATCCCGGAGTTACTTGAGTATTGCGGGCTCTGGTGCTGTGATTGCCCAGAGCAGCAATGGCGTCACTCCCGTGCTCTGGGACTCCCGCATCAGGACACACAAATACAGGGGATAGCTCCTAAACCTTGCAGGTTTAGGAGATATCCAGGGTATCTACAGGTAAGCCTTATTATACCACTTTAAAGTGAACCCAAACTGGGGAAAAAAACTGCTCTACCAAAATTTATATATATATATATATATACAGTATCTCACAAAAGAGGATACACCCCTCACATTTTTGTAAATATTTTATTACCTTTTCATGTGACAACACTGAAGAAATTACACTTTGCTACAATGTAAAGTAGTGAGTGTACAGCTTGTATAACAGTGTAAATTTTCTGTCCCCTCAAAATAACTCAACACACAGCCATTAATGTCTAAACCGCTGGCAGCAAAGGTGAGTACACCCCTAAGTGAAAATGGCCAAATTGGGCCAAAAGTGTCAATATTTTGTGTGGCCACCATTATTTTCCAGCACTGCCTTAACCCTCTTAGGCATGGAGTTCACCAGAGCTTCACAGGTTGCCACTGGAGTCCTCTTCCACTCCTCCATGATGACATCACAGAGCTGGTGGATGTTAGGGACTTTGCGCTCCTCCACCTTGTGTATGAGGATGCCCCACAGATGTTCAATATGGTTTAGGTCTGGAGACATGCTTGGCCAGTCCACCACATTTACTCTCAGCTTCTTTATCAAGGCAGTGGTCATCTTGGAGGTGTGTTTGGGGTCGTTATCATGTTGAAATACTGCCCTGCGACCCAAAGGGAGGGGATCATGCTCTGCTTCGGTATGTCACAGTACATGTTGGCATTTGTGGTTCCTTCAATATACTGTAGCTCCACAGTGCCAGTTTTAGTAAATTAGCCTCACATATTATGAACCCATGGTTGATCTAGAGGCACCAAATGTTGATTCTTCGTCCCCTAAAAAGCATGTGCTTTTTTTTTTAATTGTATTTATTGAATTTTGCTTAGACTTTGTATAATGATGTACGTGAATACTTGTTATAGTCATTATACATATTTCCATGTATTTCTCATATTAGTCCATTGAGGTTAATCAATAGAAAAAACTAGGTTAATAGAATAAATAAGAAAAACTATATCCATATACTGAATATACTCATATACACACCCATATACAGATTCTATACCCATGGTTAATCCAGAAGCGCCAATCAGTGATTCTCCATCCCCTTAAAAGCATGTGCATGATTTTTTTTTTCTCTTTGTTTATTGAATTTTGCTAAGACTTTGATAAACGTACAATGCTGTAAATGATTACTTTTGTATAGTCATTACACATATTTCCATATATTTCCCACTAGGTTTAGTCAGTTTTTTTTTTTTTTTTGCTATTTTTATTGAATTTTGATGTATTTCTTTTTTGTTTTTTGTTTCCAATCAATAGAAAAAGTAAATAAATGTAATAAATTAATAGAATACCTTCATACACAGGACAGATACCCAAAGACGCCAACTGATGATTTTTCCATCCTCTAAAAACCATGCGTCTCTTTTTGGTTTGTTAAATATAATTTTATACAACTTTGATAAAACTTTGATAAGAGTACTCTTCTCTATACAACTACTTGTTTATATAGCAATATCACATATTTCCATATATGTTTCCAATATTACATAGTTACATAGGTTGAAAAAATACATGAAAATTCCATTAAAGTTCACCAAACAGAAAAAAATAAGAAACAAGAAAACCTCCATTTACGGAATCTATGCCCACGGTTAATCCAGAGGCACCAAAAAAAAAAAAAGTTTTGCCTTTAGTTTTACTTTGATGGCAGGATCGCCAGGTTAAAATAAAGAAAAAAAGAAGTGTGAAAAAATAAAACCAATGTGGTCACCACATCTAAGGATTGGTAAGCTGCAGTGCTATAAATTTGTGTTTCTTGGGTTTAGATTCACTGTTTTTAGATTAAAGAAGTAATGAGCAATTTACAATAACCCATCGAGACCAATCAGCGATCATCTTTCATTGGGTTACTGGGTTTCAGTGGGTTATTGTTCTTAGCACAGTATTTTAAAAAAAGGAGCATACATATATCAGGTATTTGAATTCAATGTTCTAGCTGTAAATTATTTTTCTTGTTGATATTTGTTAAAGGTGCCCATGTAAAGGTGGTACCCAGGGCAGGGGGGGCAGGAAAATAGGCTGCCCTGGGTGCTGTGGGATTTGTGTTGGGAAGAGGGATGGAGGGAACAGGATTTGTGCTAAAAGGAGGGATTTAAGGGGGAATTTGTGCTAGTAGAGGTGACATGGTGACAAAGGCGAAGAGATTTTTTTTAGGGGGGGGATTAGTACTGTGCCAGTAGGGTTGATTGGGGAGTATATGTGCTAAGAGTGGATATTTGGGATGGAGAAATTTGTGCTCAGAGGGAAAATTTGAGGGGTCACGGATTTCTTCTAGGGCAGATTTTTTGTTGTTGGGTGGGGGAGGGCAGATTTGGGGAGAGAGAGGATATGAGCTAGGAGGAGTAAGGATGGGGAGCAAAGATTTGTGCTGGAACGGAGGATTTCAGCAGGGAGGAATTATACTAAGAGGAGGTAGATTCTACTATTTTCCTATGGGGTAAGCATGCAGATTAGTGGTCATTTTTTTTGGGGGGGGGGGGGTAATGCTTGCTGACACATAAGAGTCATACACCTTGGGGGGCAAACTTTGGAATGTTCACCCTGGGCGCTAGATGACCGCATCCTGGCACTGTTGGTACCAGATAAACAAATTATATTATATGACAATTAAATTCCATTTATATGTTACTAATGTAACAAAGCACATTTCTGAATTTTCAGCCAGTAGAAACATAGAACTTTTTAAATAAACCAAGAAAAAAATGAGTCTCGTTTGACCATTTGTCTGTTTGAAGCAAGTTCACTGGTCTGGAGAATCTTTATTAAATCACGCCTTTTGCTTGGTTATAACTATAATATAGCTGTAATATTAAATCAATGTGAAAATACTGGGGAATTTTCTAAAAAAAAAAAAAAAAACATAATTCTACACTTCAGTGGATAAGAAAAATGACCAAGCTAAGAAAAAGAGCTAGCGATACAGAATTCTTGGCCTTTACAAAATTATACCTTATTTAACAGTACAATGCTAGCGCCGAAGTTAAATAAATGCTCTGTGAGTCAGATGCAAATCAGAACTTTATTTCTATCTCTCTAACCTTTAATAGTGTGAGCAAAACCAGGAACCGATAGTTCACCAAGTCATGTCATCATAGTTCAGGTAAATTACAGATAAAGCCTGATAGAAAAATCACAATATTTATTTTTTATTCACTCAAAAAAAAAATCCTTTATTAAAGTGGTTGTAAACCCTTACAAACCACTTTGACCAACAGGTAAGCCTAGATTAAGGCTTACTTGTAGGTCCAAGAAATATCTCCTAAACCTATACAGTTTAGGATATATTTACCTGAAGACAGCGGCGCGCAGGCGCACTGGGTAAGCCGCAGATCGCGGCGATATGGCGCGAGTGTCGGCTCCCGTGCGCATGCGCGGGAGGGATGTCATCGCTGCTCCGGTGAATCACAGCGCCGGAGCAGCGAGACCCACCAAGAAGATGGATGCTCGGAACTACAGGGAACAGCGGTGACTTCGCTGGCTCCTGTGTCAGGTAAGTGACACATAATGGACTACTATGCGATGCATAGTAGTCCATTATGCTTTACCTTTGCAGGGACTGAAAGAGGAAGTAAACCCATCAGGGTTTACTTCCTCTTTAAAGAAGGATTCCCGGTATGGATATTTTTACATAGTTACATTGATCCAGCTTTGACTAACGTAACTATGTATCTACCATACCTGTGGAATTCCCCGAAAGTTGTATTAGACACCTCTTACTAGAGTGATCTACTCTAGGTTCTAGGTTCCATGCCAATTGGCTGCCCTGCTGCATTGCAAACACAGATCACTCGATCAGCATTGGGAACCATACAGAAAATGCTTTGCTTTTTCTCAATGAATGCAAATCATTGTCTGATTGAACAAGGTGGAGAGCATGACCTCACCGGCACTCCTCTACACTTTGCCCAATTGGAGAACGATTTGCATTCATTGATAAAATGCAAAGCAATCTCTGAATGGTGCCCATGCAGAGCGGGCAAATTCCTGTGTTCAGTAAGCAGCAGCGCAGCCACTGGCCATGGGACCCTAAATCTAGTGGAGATGACTGGAGTAGTGGTGTCTACCACAATGTTTTCCAGGTTCCAGAGGGTTTCCACAGGTATGGAATATGCAGTGCTGGATTTATAAGGGGGCAAAAGGGGAGATCGTCCCAGGCCCCCATGGCAGACTTTTTGATAGCAGAAAGACAAATACTCCTGCGCACAAGTGAGTACCAGGTGGACTAAAGTTTATGGTGGAAGGTGCCTCAGGCCTTGCTGCCCTCAAGGATAGGGATATCCTAGTAGTCAAAAGGGAAAGAAGAAAAAGAGGGAGCACCAGCCTTGTGCATTATCCTTAAACGTCTTTTTATTAAAAATAGGATACAAAACTACTCACGAACATATAAGATAAAGTTTGCAGTACAAATGATCTCCGAAGGACTGCAGTAAGTTTACTGACAAACAGACTCCAGATAGTAATGCAGGAGATGTCAAATATCTTCTTCCTAAGAGCCTAGCAGTCAGACTTCCTTTATAAGAAAAAATAAACGTATTTTCCCTCAAAAACTTTAGTGGTGTCAAGGACATTGTCCAGTTTGCAACCATTGCCAAGCTCTGGTCATGTCTCACTCCATCTCAACAGGCAGTTTGTTTTTACATGATGAAGGGCTTGCTGATAACTTTCCAGGTGTTAATGTAGCTCTTAAAATATATCTGAGCATGGTGGTCACTAGGTGTTTGGGAGAAAGTTCCTTCAGCAAATCGGCACTGACAAAATATTATCTGAGAACCATAATGAACCATGAAAGACAATGTGCTCTGTGTCTACTGGCTGTCAAGAGCAGTGTCCTCAAGATGATACAGTCTGGTAAATTGAGGAAAGTGGAAAGATAGTGCTGGACCCTTAGGTCTATGTTACTGGTATTATTATCTTAAGGTAATTACTGTTGGTGTAAATGGTCTGGTTCCTAGGCAGGCGGCTTCTACGCCCAAAAGGATCTCCACAATCTCCTTGGCTTGTAGTGTGATGTAAAAAGAGTTGAAATTGAAGTGCCACACCATTGCTAAGAGGTCCAGATACAACTTTATTCCATTAAAGGTCAGGGGTACAATTCAAAAAGTATCCAATGTGTTTCAGAGCTCTAAGTGCCCCCTTCATTATGGGTTTTCCGCTGGGAATTCAAAGCCCCGGCCTAGTCAGCAGCTTGTTTGACAGCCTGATGAGTTAATTAAAGATTTTGCAGATGCTAAAAGCAAGAAGGAAAACATTTTGTAAATATTGTAGTGTGATACATAACTGTGATGTATGACTTGCAAGTTCCAATTACCCGTGTAATGTGTAATCTTAGTCAATAAAATTGCCGAAAAAATAAATAAAAATCAAACAAGTGTCTTCTTCAGAACCTAACATATTTTCTTTAGAACAAATGTGGTTTAGTATAGATTTCAGTTCATTTTTTTTATTTATCGCATAAATTAATTTTTATGTTGAGGGCCCCCAAACTTGAAGTACCCCGAGCCCACCAGGGTCTAAATCCAGCTCTGGGTATATGCAAAGTTACATATGTTAAATTGGATTACAAAGATTCAAACTAAAAAAAATTCTACTGTTAATCAGTTTAACCTCCCTGGCGGTACGATTATTTCGGATTTTAGGTGCTAAAAGCAGTACCATTATTTTGCATGAAAATTTGGCGTTTTATATTGTAGTCCTCTAATTCTTAGGAATAACTCTCTTAAATCTGTCCAAACCAGAGTCTAGCAGACATCCCGGGTATGATAAAGTTTGAAAAATTAAATCATAAATTATAATATAATAAATAATTATAAATAATTGTACCAAATAATAATATAACAATAATAAAAATTATTCAATAATGTAATCAAATCAAAAACACTGAAATTTGCTCAGTTGCAGAATTGTCACTGTCATTACTTTTCAGTATTTGATGACGGATCTCCCCACAAATCACTATCGCTCAATTCTGCGAGTGATTCTAATTTATTATCGCTGTTTTCTAGCTGGTCTAAAATCATTTTTGATGTACAGTGACAGTTTTGGTTGCTATGGGCAATCTCCAGTTTCCAGGCATAAAGAACAGTTTTTATTATATAAAACTGCATGCAGGACACTGGGCAGACCACTAGGGACAACGGGGATGTGAAATATTTACATACAGCAATGTAATCTGTAAGATTACATTATACTGTATGTTTACTGTTTGTTTCACTTTTTGAATTTGGCGCCGATCTCCGTGCCCGTGCGTCGCAACGCTCGCAGGGCACGGAGATCGGCGATGTGATGCATCGAGCGAGACACGGCTCGCTCGTACAGCGGGGATACAACGCTGGATCCGAGTGAGAAGGTAAGTAATCCTCCTCCTGGATCCAGCGATGCAGTCCCGAGTCTGACTCGGGGATACCGCTCTTGGTATAAAAAATCCACCCCGAGTCAGACTCGGGAATACCGTCAGGGGGGTTAAAACATTTTTTTTAAAACATATTGAGATTGATTTACTAAAACTGCAAAATCGGGTGCAGCTGATTGGCATGGTAGCCAAAGAGCTTCAAACTTTAGCTTGTTCAATTTTTTTACAAACAAAAATGGAAGCTGATTGGTTTTTATGCAGAGCTGTACCAGATTTTTCACTCTCCAGTTTTGGTAAATCAACCCCATTGCTACTGTAGATAAAAGTATTGTATTCTATAAAAAATTGTATTCTATTAATGTATCCTGCTTAAATGTCTTAACTGGAATGTTTAACCATAAAAAGAACAAAAAAAGGCAGCTCTTGAATGGACTGTTAGCAACTGTCTGATGCACTTTAATCCTGAAGCTAAAAGTTACAATCTGAAAAAAGAAGCTGAAGTGATGATAATTTAAGAGCTAGATATCCCTCAGTTGTTGGGGATAAATAAGGATCTTTAAAAAGATCCTCTAACTGTAAAACCTCTACCTGTAAATCACCCTGTAACATGCTCTCTGAAAGGAAACTAGAAGTTGCTGTGCTAATGCACATTACCCAGGCACTCTTGTATGAGACTGCTGTCACTCTTATTAAAAGCACACCATCCCTTAAATTCAAATTACCTGCAAGAGATGATTAAACAAAAATGCTGCTTCTTCTTCTTAAAAAAAAAAGACCTCAGCTCAGACTTCTGACACTTCCGGAAGGTGCAGCAATGTCACCATACCTCACTGCTGCCTCCTGTGGTAGCTGGGATAATATGCACCCGCAATTGGCTGGGATGCATTACGTATGACTTATTTTTAAATCACTTTTGCAGGTGATTTGGCTAAAAGGAGTGGGGTGCTTTCAATAGGCCATATCTTCTATTTTCATGAAAGACCTGTGAAAAACAATTGCAGCCAGCAACATTTAGGAAATATGCCCTATGAGAAATCGCCTGCTGCCAGTTATCTCTGTAGTGCATGTGGACAGGGACAGATGTAGTAAAGAATGGGGGAAAAAAAAGTAAAAACCATTCCCTCCATCTACCAGTAGATTCTTCAAGATACATATAATTTTGCTACCTGTAGGATATTCAAAAAGGGTTTACAGCTACTTAAACAGACCTGCTAGTGCTATAAGCCCTACATTACTTTCTCCCTGTGCATTTTAACACCAGCTCTCCCCAAGTCGTCCTTATCACAGTATTATTAGTATGGCTGTTGCAATCAGACTGACTTATCTAAAAGTCCCTTTATTGGCCCATCTAAGCCACATTATTTAGACAGGTCCCCAAAACTAAAACATGCAGCCTAGCAGCACTAGGGCCGTTGGTTCAAATTCCAATAACAGCACTACCTGCTTGAGGTTACATGTTCTCCCGATATGCCTGTATGGGTTTCCACACAGTAATAAATAAGTAAAAATGAAATTAGTACTGGAAGAAACAATTCAACATAGGCTAATGAATATTATACTAAATAGCCTCAAATGTCCCTTATTTTAAGGAACTGTCCATGGAGGCAAATCCCCCTGCTGCTCCTCTTTCTGGATGATCTATAGAAGCATATAAAGACAGTATAATACTAAAGGAAAAAGTTGTCTCACTCAAACATTTTTTGTTCCATTTTTTTTTTTGTGTGTGTAACTGGGTAAGTAGCAGGGATGTGTCCTTTGCCTACATGACTCCTTTGCCCACACTTTCTCTGCTTCAAGGTGTCCATCTTTCTCCTCTTGGAAAGTTAAAAGGTAAAGATTTTGGCATGATGTCACATTAAAGCATACCTTAGCTTAAAAGTCTGCTTAATTTAGAACAATCGTCTGCAAAAATCTAAGCAGGGTACAACTTTTACACACACACACACACACACACACATATATACAATATATATATATATATATATATATATATATATATATATATATATATATATATATATATATATATATATATATATATATATATATATATATATATATATATATATATGTGTGTGTGTGTGTGTATGTATATATGTACATAATACACACATTTTATTGCATTATATATTGTAATATTTTCTATATGAGAAGTTGATATTATATATGAGTATAGCCCTTTAATTTAATAAATTAATTTCATTACTATTGATACTATACTATACTACTATATCGATACTATAGTGTAATACATGTATGTCATATCATTCCATAGTGTCTTATTTATTTACTAGATTTAACATGTGGTTACATCCATCCACATATCAGATATGGTTAAACCCATGTCATGCAGACAGCAAAATACCTAGATGTGCAGAGTGTTCTCATGTGAACCCTCCACTGGGACCAAACTCCATTACTGAATGAAGGGCTGTGTAATACGTGTTGAAGTTCTAAATTTTTTTCCCAGTTGACTAAGTCTATTCGAAAAAAGCTCTCTAGATATTGTCAATCTAGCAACTCTCCTAAGATAAGACCAGTTCTCTACCATTGAAATGTAACGACCCTTCTGCCCCAAAGAGCACTTACTAGCTATGCTAGAGCTGAAAAGTATATAACTGCATTTCTTCACCTTTTTGTTTAAGTACATCGGTATAAACTGATAGCACACAAGCATTTAAAAGAAGACGAACAATGAATATGTCAAGGCTACTCAAGCGATGTAGAGTACTTTTCTTTTACGTTTGCAAACAGAAAGCATGTATAAAAAGAATGAAAACAAAGCAATGTATTATAACAAATAAAGAAACCTTTCAAAACATACATGGCCATAAAACAACTTATGATTCACATTCATTTCAATTGTTTAATACTTAATTCATATATAAATAAATATATTTAATATAATAATAATAACAATGATGATAAATAATAATATTATATGTGTAAGACGTGTTAAAAAAATGTTTGCACAGATGTGAAATTTAGAACTGGAAAATAAATAAATATAAAATAATTTAAAATACTTATCAGCCTTTTTTTAAAATTTAGAAAATATTGAAACAAAATTCTATATTCTTAGATTATTGTTTTTTTTTTTATGTGTAATGCTTCCATGAATGCCTTTATTTTAACTCCTTGGTTTTTTATTGAAAAGCATAGCGCAAAGAACATAGATGTACCCTTACCTATGACATCCAATCAATAAAGGTGAGTGAACCTAATTGGACAGATCTGGATGCAACCTGAAGTTTTCCTTCTCCTTCATAGAGTATGATAGGAATCGATAATATGCCAGATGATGCTAACTGGGGTTTAGACTATATAGTAAGAATTCTCAAGTGAAAGATGAAACATTTTTTTTTAAACGGTTCACTCATCGCAATCAAACTGATACAAGTTCTCTGCAACTTAGTGTCACCCAAGCTCTAAAATACCATGTTGGATCAGTTGCACTAACTTCTAAACATTGTAGATTTATTAAAGCATGATTTGCATGCCAAACTTGGCTATCCAACAGTCCAATCTAGATTAGGCAGTCAACTGTGGAATATGAATGTTGCCTATGTTTTTCCTGGAAACCTAATTGGTTTGCACACCCCATGAAGCTGTCCATTTAATATTCAATCACTGCCAAAATGCTCAAAGCAATTCACTTCCAATAGGACAGAGAGTAAAACTAGATCTTTGCTTATTGATTAAAAAGTCACAGCCCTCTTGCTACATTCTTACTATGCCCATTTTAACAGCCAATAACTTAGACGCACTACTTCCACAAAAACGTCAATGTGATACAACAAACAGACAAGCTTGTGCAATATAAACTTATGGGCAAACAAGGCATGTATCCTCTTTAAACTAGTAGCCAACATTCTTATGATCCACATAGCCCAGTGATCTCCAAGCTGCAACATGGGGGCTGGATGCAGCCTTTTTCTTGCCTTTATCTGGCCCTTGGGGCACTATCTCTTCCACAGATTTTAGGCACTATTTCTTTGCCTGACACCAACATTGGGGCAATAATTCCTGCACTCACACCAACAATGGAGCACTATTCCTTACATAGTTGGTAAGGTTGAAAAATTCCTTCCACTGACATGGATGGGGAACTGTTCCTCCTACTGACACAGATGGGGAACTATTCCTCCTACTAACACAGATGGGGAACTATTCCTCCTACTGACATGAATGATGGGACACAAGTGTTGACTTACTAAAACTGGAGAGTTCAACATCTGGTGCAGTTGTGCATGATAGCCAATCAGCTTTTAACTTCAGCTTGTTCAATTAAACTTTGACAAAAAAAATGGAAGCTGATTGATTTCTATGCAGAGCTGCACCAGATTTTGCACTCTCCAGTTTTAGTAAATCAACCACACTATTCCTCCCACTGACACGAACGATGGGGCACTATTCTTCCCACTGACACCATTAATGGGGCACTATTCCTCCCACGGACAACAGTGATAGGGGCAAAATTCCTCCTCCTAATACCAAATATGGGGCATTGTTTACTCCCACTGACAGCAGGACAATTTCTTTTCCAACTGGCCACATTCTGGCCCCCCTAAAGTTCAAAGAACAATACACTGGCCTTTTACATAGAAAGTTTGGAGACCCTTGATATAGCCCAATTTAACAGTGACCAAACAGCAAGTACAGTAGACAAAAGCCACATGAGTAGAGGTGAATTATGACGCATGATACCTTACGATGTATAAATATAAAGGCTGTGTTTTATTGTTTGCATGTAAATACTTTATATTTTGGGAATTTTAATAAGATATGTTGTCTGTTTTATAAATGGGATAGCCTTTCATGTGTAAGGTGCTGAAGAGCAAATATTAAACATATTTATGACAAAGCTAAAAACATTTCCAAAATCTTAAGGTGAAAGAATAATGTTTTTTTCAGTTTGACTTTTGGATAATTAAACTCTATTTTAACGTGTGGCAAAGTGTTAAAAATTGTATTATGTTAGGCATTGTTTGAAATGACAAAGGTTTGCAGCTGGTATTTTTATATCTGGATGCCTAGCATAGTTCTAGTGCTCAGAAAAGACTTTGCAGGCCTACTAGGAAGGCTTTGTGCGAGGCCTACTAGAGAGATCCAGTTAGTAAATTAGAGGGGCCTTACTGAGAATGTTTTTCACTTTAACAGTATAATATTTATACATTTATTCGTCTTTTCTACACCAGGGCTTTTTAATCTTCTCCTTCTTTTTATAAGTACTGCAACAACCAGTGGAACGGTTCGCCATGTCACGGGCTCCTGAGGAGCTGAACTCGGCGGGAGCCGCGAGGAGAACACATGATGAAAGCTTCAGACTAGGAGTAGATGAGCCGCCCGCTGAGAGTGGGATGTCAAAGAGAACGGGTCGAACTATTGAACACAAAGAGCCTTAGACCGGCACTGGGAGTCGGATCCGCCCCATGAAGAAGTCTTCCCCTCCATCGTCAACCAAAGTGGTTTGATGTCCTTACAAAGTTGGCCCCAGCACGCATGGAGAAAGAGGGGGCGGAGGAGAAGAAGAGAACAGAGGATCTTATTATAGCACATAAAGTAGACGATAGAAGTTCTGAAATAAATTGGCTTGGTTGGGTTAAGGCGGGGATAATGAGCTCTTCTCTACAAGATACAGACACTTGACAAGTCGACTGCTTAACCAAGCTCTATCTAGTAAAACAGCAGAAAATGCTCAGGTCCAGGTCAGCACACAGAACGCAGTAAATAAAAAACCTCACACGTAGTCTGGGTAAATGAAATGCTTGTTAAAATGGAGTAGTGTCAATAACCTTGGAATCCTTATGGTAGACTTATAATACAATAAATGCAAGGTTTAACTCTATTAATTGTAAATTAAAAGGGTAATACTTTTTTAAATAAAGCAGCCACAATGTCATAAACACCTAAAATCATAATGGTACCTTTAACGTTCTAAAACGTGGCCTTCTCTAAACATTGAAAAAAGTATTGGTGTAAAAGACGCCATTTTTTTTTAAGTGCATTACTAGATAGAGATAACTTTGGACTAGGAATGTCAGAGGTAGTTTACATAACTTGCAAAGAAAAAGTGGAGCTGTTGCTCATAGCAACCAATCAGATGATTTATAATTGTTCTAAATAAACAAGAAAAAAATCTCAGTTGAAGTCTAAATGATTTCTATGTGTACTGCTTTCACTTTTAATTTGTCCAGTTGTCATGAAGTACCTGCGTGTTGGCAAAGTATAACAGTAACTATACACTTAATATGTATAGCCAGTATACACAAAGGTCAGTTTTTTTAGGTAAGCATGACCTTAGCCCAGACATTTTAATTTGGTCTCCAACATCTATGCTACATACCTCTGAACATTTGGGCCAGAACCAGAAAAAATATACAAAGCTTTTATATGTGAGTGGTATAATAACATATTGCTAGTTCAAGAAATAGATCAATGATGTAATTGTGTTAATTAATGAGAAAAATAAAACTATTTCAATTTCCAGTATTAACATAGTAATTTCCAATACATTGGTCTGTCCACATTCTAAGCCTTGGACATCTATGTAAGTTAACAAATGACCAGCAAATGCCACCACCACAGCATCACATGCTTGCCCGTAATATATTAAATTGGAAGTTAATTGGTTTCTGTCTTCAGAGCTTGTGAGTATACACAGTCCAGAACAATTAGTCAGGAAGAGTAAAAATCTCTTTCCATTTATTTATTGCTGTCAGGGCCCCCCTGGGGAGATATCCCTCCACTTTCTGTTCCAGTGATACAACAGGTGGAAGAGAATCCCTACAAAAAGAGAGGTGATCCCCTCTTTGGCAGTTGTCATTGGAACAAGTAGGAGATTTTCCTGTGCAGGTGACAACTGTAAAATGTTGGTTTTCCCATTACACTCTGTCTCAGTGACAATGGTCATGAGGGGTTCTATCCTTTCCCTAGCCTATTCTATTATGTAAACTAAATAAAGTTTGGGCAATACAAATAATTTAAGCTCAGTTTTATGATTGCCATATATTTATATTGCCTTTAACAAACTATCTTGCTTATCCTTTTTTTGGTAACCCAATAGAAAGCATATGGATGTGTATTTGCCCTTAACAGCCACTCTGATTTTTTTTCCAGGGATTAGTATTGCATCTCTATTGGCTATTATATTTTGCCTTTTGTGCTTTATAAATAAGGGAGTTTGCCTGAAGGTCTATGGCAGCCTTTCTCAACTAGGGTTCTGTGGAACCTTAGAGTTCCTCCAGAGTTTGCTGTGGGTTCCTGGAGCTGTGGCAGATTGGCCTCCCATTTGATGGTGCCTGCATAGTTCTGGAGCCTATGCTTATTGGCAAAGCCAACTGCGTGACATTAATGATCTTTTTATCTATCTACTGTATAAGGGAGGCATTTTGACCATCGTGGCAAAAGGGGAACTTTTCCCACTGACCTCCAACAAATTGGTTTTCGAGGTGCTCCCCAAGGCCTGAAATTTACTCCAAGGGTTTCTCTTGGTTAAAAAGGTTGAGAAAGGCTGGTCTACAGGATGATAAGCACAAAGTTATTCATCTGAAGGGTAAAAATGAAAACGAGGTGCAGTTTTTGTAACTGCTGTGATGATAACAGGTCGCATTGGCCATTACAGTCATTACAACAAACAACACCAACCACATATACCAGGAAAATTATTAGGCCACCAAGAGCTCCAAAAAAGAAACATAATATAAATAAAATAAAAAGCCTATTTTATACTTTGTCAAATTCCCCCAGATTAAAATGAGCCAGTTATTGCCATTAGTGTTGATCATATTAAGATTGTTATGATTCTTTAGCATTGAGAATATCTGATCATGGAATGATTATTATGATCCAAACTGTCAAAAAACATGAATCAGACCAAGACAGAAGCACAGTTAAATCACACTTGTTTAATAATAAAAGTAAATAGAACAAACGTAGTCAAAACATAATCAAAGTTCAGTAACTGGAACGGATAGTCAGACAAGACAGGAAGTCAGGAAACAGAGATCAGCATAGTGGAACAGCAAGCAGGATTTGGAGCCAGAAGGAATGTCAGTCAAACAAGTCTTTAACAGGAATGCAGGAGAAAGTCTCTGTGATGTTGACCAAGGCAAAGGCAGAGATCATCTGGGATGGACGGCTTAAGTAGGCAGAACTGACAAGTAGGATATCATCAACAGGTGAGTCACTGTGGAAAGATAGGAACTGGCAATTAGCCGACAGTTGGGCAGTCAGCTCAGAGGAAGGAAGAGCTGAGCCCAGCCATGATAGTTCCCCCTCCTCAATGACCCCTACTCCTCGAAGGCCCACTAGGCCTGAAGGGAAAAGTCTATGGAAATCCTAGGATGAGACCCAAGAGCGTTCCTCTAGACAGTACCCTTTCCAATGCACCAGGTACAGTATGTGCCCACAGAACCTATGGGAGTCAACAATGGGCTGTACTTTATACTCTTCATGGTTCTCAACATGTACAGGGTGAGGGCGTTGCATCGAGGTGGTAAAGTGGTTGCAGACCAAAGGTTTTAATAAGGAGACATGAAATACATTTGAGATAAGCATATTAGAAGAAGGTCTAATGCGTAAGCCCCTACGGCCATGGACAACGGAACAGTCTCACGAGTCCCACGGGCAGGCTGTAGAGGTCTCCCATCAAAAGCCTCAATGGCAAGTGGAGTGTCACTCAGCTGCAGCAGAATCGAGTGCTTAGGTACAAAGGCAGCATTAATGAATAGGCCTGCAGCCCCAGAGTCAATTAGAGCCTGTATCTCGACGGACGACTCAGCCCAAGAAAGGGTAACCGAAACTAGCGCTTATCCTTCAGGATAACTGGGGACGAAACAACGCCACCTAAGGTCTGTCCATGACAGGACCTCAAGGTTCAGGCATTCCCTGGACGGGTAGGACAAGACTTCAAAAAGTGACCTGCCTGGCCACAATAAAGGCACAGTCTCTCCCTCCTCTTAAGGGTTCTCTCATCTCCAGAGAGATGCTTAAAGCCCAAGTGCATGGGTTCACCTTCACTGACCGACTCAGTACCAGGAGGCATGGGAGGTGAGGAAGGCAAGGGTGGGACTGCAAAGCTCGGAGACAAATGTACAGGAGGCTTCCCCAAGCGCTCCTAAAAGAGAGTCTTTCTCCGAGTCTGTAGTCAATGAGGATGGCAAATGTGATCAACTTTTCCAGCTCAGTGGGTATATCTGGGGCTGCTATCTCTTGATAGTATCCGGGAGACCATGAGAAAAAGCAGCCTCTGCTGCCCGTGTACAGAATTCAATGGCGTAATCAGCAACAGTTCTCATACTCTGTTTGATGGACATGAGGCACTTGGCAGCAGAAGCGGAGCATGCGGGAATGTCAAATACCCTTTTAAAAGAAGCCACAAACTCAGGGTAACTCAAGACAACAGGTTTTTGCGTCTCCCATAGAGGGTTTGCCCAGGCCTAGGCTCTCTCAGAAAGCAAATATATCACGAAACCTACTTTGCTTTTGTATGTGGGAAATGCCCGGGGTAGCATCCAAAGTATATATCAACCTGGTTGAGTATCCCTCTGCATTGGACTGGATTGCCCCAAAATCACTGGGGAAGCGGAGTGGAACCAGACATACCTCTTATAGAGGTAATACTTAAGGTGGGTGAGACTGGAACAGCAGCAGGGATGGCTGCAGTGGGAGGTTCCAGGTGAACCGTGTGACTCAGGAGCATTTGTAACGCCATGACAAACTGATCCATGCGGTGATCCTGCTCATCCAATCTGGAAAAGAATATTACCAACATGTGAATTGACTGCCTCTTCTGGATTCATGGCCTTCGCCTACTGTCAGAAACCATGAAATCAAACCGAGACAGAAGTACAATTAAATCACACTTGTTTAATAATAAATGTAAATAGGACAAACATAGTCAAAACATAGCCAAAGCCAAAGAATGGATAGTCAGACAAGGCAGAAAGCCAGAGATCAGCATAGTGGAACAGCAAGCAGGATCTGGAGCCAGAAGGAATGTCAGCCAAGCAAGTCTTTAACAGGAATGCAGGAGAGTCTCTGTGATGTTTACCAAGACAAAGGCAGAGATCATCGGGGCTGGACGGCTTAAGTAGGCAGGACTGACAAGCAGGATATTATCAAGAGGTGAGTCACTGTGGAGAGATAGGAGATGGCAATTAGCCGACAGCTGAGTGGCCAGCTCAACGGGAAGGAAGAGCTGAGCACAGCCCTGACACAAACCCACACACCTATTGCTGGAACAAGGTGCAGACATCATAGAAAGCCTTCTTATTAACACACATTATTAAAGTATGCCGGCTCTTGCCTTACATAACAATAGTTGATTGCATGGAGAGCATTCTGATTATTGTATTACACAATGGGGTTGTACTAAAGGTATATCAGCTGTTTATTTTGCAAGGGAATAATTACTTTGCAAGGAATTCTCCCTTAGCTTAGGGAAAGAAGAGAAGCTCGGATGACTTCCATTATCCAGTCATGAGCAAGCAAACCAGCTATGTTTTATGTTTTCCTTTTGACATGACTGGGTATTCTTTGCAAAGTGAATCCTCACCACATTCACCAAGCCAAGGGAAATTGTAATGTGAAAAACCTATTTGCCTATTAGTAAAGTAACCTCAATGACTTTGGAGTAGGTATTTCCTGGACAGGACAGGATGAAAGGGGTCTTGAGTTGCAGTAAAGGACTACTTTTATCAAGTTCAAATTCATTGGCATGACTTTATTCCTTTAACATTTTAACATTGGAATTTGGCCTTAAAGTCGAACCATAAGCAAAATATTATTTATTTTATTTTTTCATTTTGGATAGACTAAGGGAGGGTCATAACCCCTGTCAGTTTATTTATTTTTTGTGTCCCAGTGGGAAGATTTACCTTCACTTCCTCTCCCATAGCCTAAACAGGAGGTGAGAAAATATCAGCAAATTAAAGGAATTCCTTGGGTGCCCCCAGGTCACTGTAACTAGTGTCCCCATTGGAAAATGTCCCCTTTATTACTTTTCTGGGGATAACCTAAAATGTGGGGTCTCTTTGACTTTCACTTTCAATGATAACGATAAACAGGACAAATAGGGTGAACCTCCCTAAGGGGGGTACAGACAGCAATGATTACCTAACAGGTGTTCTAATCCCTCTCCACTCTATCCAGAACTAAGAAAGTGGAGGAGGAGAAAGAGTTAAAGTCGATTTAAACCCAAATTTTTTTTTTATATGTCATAATGTAGAGTATACGATTTCCTATCATTTGAGCCCAGTCTTGCCACAAAGAGTTAATCCAGCTCTGAGCAATCCTCTTTTATTGTTCAGTGACATAAATCTTGACAAACAGAGAAAAACTTTGTCAAATCCTCCCCCTTGCTGTGAGTGACAGGTGATTTACATATCTCGTGCACTAGCCTAAGAGACATGCAATTTTTTTAAATTCCCTCCCACTCCTTTCTTCTGCTGCTCTGCAAGGATTAGCTGTTTCACACCTCTGCATGATTTGGCATGCTGAAGTCATGTGGGGACTTTTCTGGGTTTTGACTGGATGTTAGTGATCATAGTAGAAGTTCAGTGTAAGAAATACACAGGAGAAAATGCATGTTGATAAGGGGAGCGTAGAGGTGTGCAGGGAGTCTACTGACATCATGACTCCACCCACTGAGCCCTGGAAAACAGACCCATCCACAGAATCTTCAATTTTTTGGGTCTAATAGTAGACAGAGGGGAGACATTTGACAGATAAGTATACATGCAGGAGGCATGTATATCCTTCTAGCTAACCAATATTGCAGTAGTTTAGAAAGGATGAGAGTGGGTTTACATCCACTTTAACATGACTAAAACTTTAAAATAGCTGACAGAGGAATATCTTTATTCAAGGGTCTTGTTTGTCACGATGACCACAGGATAGATAAGGTCTGGTAAGAACTGGTTTTGAAAGTATGTCTTCAGACAAAGTCAAAATATCAGCATTAAATAGGTTAATCTATGTTTTTAGATAATATCCGTTAGCTAAAATACTAGTTTAGACTAAGTCTGAGATGCTATATATTTGTATAGGAATTATGTGTCATGTAATGAACTCTGTCCTCCCTCCCTCCTTTCTCTTTAAGTTGTGCAATATTCTATGTCTATAATTTGTATAAAAGTACGATTCTTACCATTAAAAGCAAGCATTCATTGAACGACTCTCTTGTCTTGTGCACTGGATGCTTCCGGAGCTCCGAAAGAATTCCACTGATTGTCCAGGTCAACCCTAATGCCGCGTACACACGACCAGACTTTCTGGCAGAAAAGGTCAGACGGAATCATTTCATCGGATATTCCGATTGTGTGTGGGCTTCAGCTGACTTTTTTTTTAAAAAATTCTGAGGGACCTAGAAATAGACCATGTTTTAAATCTTTCCTACAGAATCAATTCCTATCGGGAAAACCGTTCGTCTGTATGCTATTCCGACGGACCAAAAACTATGCAAGGGCAGCTATTGGCTGCTGGCTATTGAACTTCCTTTTTTAGTCCCGTTGTACGTCATCGCGTTCTAAACTAACGGACTTTGGCCCATGTGTAGGCAAGTCCGTTTCAGCAGAACTCCATCAGAACTCCGTGGGAAAGACAGTCAGAGTTTATTCTGATGGAAAGTCCGGTTGTGTGTATGCGGCATTACAAGAAACAAGTTTTGCTTTCAGTTATACTTGAATTCCACAGTATTTGCTATATATATTTTTTCATTATATGTGGTTACATGGGGGTCACCTGGAGCTCCTTAATTCATAGGAACACAGGTTCCTGCATTACAAGCAAAGTTAGATAATTGTGTAAATACTTTGCCTTGTATACCTCTATCTACCAGGGGCAGACTGACCATTCGTGCACTCTGGCACTGCCCGAGGGCCCCATGCCACCAAGGGGCCTCATCAGGGTTGTCAGCCTCAAAAAAACCAGGGACAGTATGTAAAAATCTGTGTTTTTTTAAAAATCTCAAGATTATAGCTGCCCTGTCTCTCCAGTACCTTTTCAGTGTGTGTATGTGTATTCTGTGTGTGTATACTGTGTGAGTATATTGTGTGTCTGTGTGTGTATAATCCATTGCCTGGGGGCCCCATAATCTCCTATTGCTCGGGGGCCCCATGAGTTGTCAGTCCGCCCCTGCTATCTACACCAAGTTTCAATATGTTACATTGCAATGAAATCACCATTTTGTTAAATAACAATGATTTTACGAGGAAAAAAAAAATAATTAGTATTTTTTTCTTAGCAGTCTCAATGTAAAGAAAGCATGAATTTCAATATTTAATACAGAAAAAAAAAAATCACATTAAAATAGAACAATTTGCAAACATTACAGAGACACAAGACATGAAGGATGCAGCGTACTGTTTGCAGTAATCATACCTTTATTCTGAAACATCTGAATAGTACCCATTTAAATACATTTATTATCAGCTTGGAATCAAAGCATTTCTCTGCAGTTAACTGTATTACCGGATACCTCGTACTCACTCTTTGAAGGTCTGTGATGTTTCACATTGGTTTACATTAACAACTTCTGGCTCTCTGCATATCTTATTGTTAAGTGAGAATTATAAAATATCAACTTATTTTTTTTTTCTGAGCCTGCGTCTCTTCTAAGTAGTTTCCAATGATGTGACATTGCCGACTTGGTAATGTCAACAATCTATATCATGGAGATGAAAATAGACAATGGTGATTTTTGTGTTTTTACATCTACCGTATGTGTTATCAATGCGGTCTGAATTTAAAGTATATGTAAACACTGACCTTGTAAAACAACCCATTTAGTTCCAAAAAGAAATGAAAGGCAAAACATTTGTGAAAACATATAAAAAAAAAGCATTATAAATACCTTTTTACACTTTTTTTTATAAGTGATCACATAATCTTTGTTCTCAGGTGTGCAAGGAGCTCTGAAAGCTAGGGGGGGGGGGGGGAAGAAGCAGCAGCACACTGACCTTGAATGTCTGTGCAGGGCAGGAGTGTGTCAGCAGAAGTCTGATCATTGGTAGACAGGCAGGCTGTGCTCACAACACAGCCATAAAACTGACCACGCTGAGATAGATGTATTCTCATGCCTAGTGTGGTCGGGTTTTTTTATAGGAAACCAGGAGGATTGAAAGGAGCAGCAGGTGTTTCACACGAAGCAAGCAATACAAAGAGAACAGTATATATTTTCATAAAAGTACATGGTACAGGAGCCACGTATCAGAAATATGAAATGTTTGGTTTACATATTCTTTAACCACTTCAATACCAGGCAGTTTTGTTCCTTCCTGCCCAAGCCAATTTTCAGCTTTCAGTGCTGTCGCATTTTGAATGACAATTGCGCAGTCATGCTACACTGTACCCAAACAAATTTTTCATCATTTTGTTCCAACAAATTGAGCTTTCTTTTGTTGGTATTTGATCACTGCTGGCAGTTTTATTTTTTGCGCAACAAAAAAAAAATACTGAATTTTTATTTATTTTTTATATTTTTCCTTTGTTTCTGTTATAAAATGTTGTAAATAAATATGTTTTCTCCTTCACTGATGGGTACTGATGAGGCTGCACTAATGGGCACTGATAAAGTGGCACTGATCGGCACTGATGAGGTGGCACCAATGAGTTAGCACTGATGAGGTGGCACTGATGGGTACTGATGATGGGCACTCATAGGTGGCACTGATAGGAGGAACTGATGGGCACTGTTAGGTGGCATTGGTATGCAGCACTGATGGGCATTGATAGGCGGCACTGATGGGCACTGATAGGCAGCACTGATGGGCACTGATAGTTGGTACTGATGGACACTGATAGATGGCACTGCTGGGCATCACTGATGAGGAGACATCTGGCAGGCACTGACTGACTGGCACTGTTTTTCAAGATGTGTGGACACCGATTGGCATTATCTGGGCACTTACTGGCATCCTTGGTAGTCTAGGGTGGCATCCCTGCTTATCCATCTGTTGTGGCCATCCCTGGTGGTCCTGGTGGCATCCCTGATGGTCCAGCATGGGCATCTGAGCTGAACCCCCTGTCAGGAGAGCCACCGAGTGAAGAAAATCCGATCAACGGCTCTTCCTCTTTACATTGTGATCAGCCGTGATTGGACATGGCTGATCATGTGGTAAAGAGCCTCCGTCAGAGGCTCTTTACCGAGATTGGTGCAGCTGTGTGTCAGACTGACACACCACACCACTGATCGCCGCTATGCATGCCCACATGGTCGTCGGTGACTGTTATCCTTTGACGTCATATGACGCCCAGTCAGGATAACTGAACCACCGCCTGACCGTCATTCTGCTATAGGCCGGGCAGGAAGTGGTTAAAGGATTTAGTGCACCTTTTGAGAACATGTTATACGTTTCACCCGTTGGGAACATGTAACATGTTCCCACTTCTGCAGCCACTGTAACTAAAAAAATAACTAAAAATCATCATAAACAAGTAAAATAAATGAATAGTATGTAATAATACATTAAGAAATAATAATTAACCTCTAACCTTAAAAAAACTTGAACATATTATTATTATTATTATTATTATTATTATTATTATTATGTATAATAGTAAAATAATATTTTTTTTCGGTTAGGGTTAAGGTGTTTAGTTATTTATTATTTTTTTATTTTTTTAAGGGGTTAGGGTTACAGTAAAGGGTTAATTATTTATTTAATGTTACTTTGTATTAATTTTTTCTAATTAATTTATTTTTTATTTGTGATTTTAATTTATTTGTGTATTTATTTTACATTTATTTATTAATTTATTATTATTCGTATTATAATAATAAAATAAATAAAATAATAATAAATTACCCTAACCCCAACTCCTACTAACCGTAACCTAAACTGAACTCGAACCCCTTACCATAACAAAAAAATTATAATAAATGAATAATAATAAATGAAGAAATAAAAGCTAATGGAAAACAGATAATAGTTTTCTCTATTGGCTAATAAAAAAAAATGCCAAACGCACAAAAACGCTTCATACAAACACGCAGAAAAGCACCAAAAATGCCAGGGAAAAAAGCTAGAAAAGCGCTCAAAGACGCTACACTCAGGTGTGAATGCAGCCTCAAAGAGAGAAGTGATCAGGGTTGCTGATAAGACAGTACTAGCCGGCCCTCCTGTTCTGGGCTCAGGTCCCATCAGTTCAAAAGTGGGGCCCCGGGCACCTTCCAAGTAGTAGGGCCAGCTGTACCACCTTATTGCTGACATTTGTGGATCCTCCTGCAGCTCTGCCGGCTGCCACTCCTCTTTCTCTGTTGCGGAGTTCTTGCAGAGCAGCACTATTCACTTAAATGGATCTTGATCGACGGAGGTATAATTTCTGCCGTGGCTGCGAAGCAAAGCAAAGCAGCATGTCCGTGGTAATTTAGCACAAAATAATTTGATATTTTCAGATGGAGGGCATTGCCCTGTCAGGCTCTATGGGGCCCCCGTGATTTTTAACAGTAGCCCTGGCAGTGACATGTAGCATCACATTGACATAAAGACAGAACTCTTTGGCACACATTGCCGTACTTAAGAGCAAACTTTCTGTAGAAGTCACTCAGGTGTGAAACGCCAGCACATAATTAAAAAGCCGTCTTGCCTTTGCTCTCCTCTCAACACAGTGTTGGGGACCCATCTCCCTATATACTAGATTCTGGAGCATTCAGCTCTATTCAAACAGAGAAAAACAACGTGAAGCATCCTGCTCTGTCAGGTCAAGTTTAACAAAGTGCTTCCTGTGGTATTCAGTCTCTACTTCTATACCCCACCCCATAGCTCTACCCATCCTGGTACACTTCTATTGGTGTTATAATGCTTCTGCCACAGTAATAATTTGATTTGGCCCACCAGTGTAAGCACCGGGGAGACACAGGTGCAGCGTCTAGCCCTGCTAACCTACAACAGACTTAAATATGTGAGTCACTGGGCAAGTGATCTGATTGGATGCTGTCGACCCATGCGACTCTGGTGATCATCTTGAGTCAGGCAGAACCTTCTTAAGGGTTTTGGCATGCTTTTGGTGAGTTGGTAGAGTAGGGACAGGTACCCCATCTGTAAAGGACTGTAACAGTGCTAGGGAAGGGTTCCTGACAAGAAGGGAAATCGTAGGGTCGTATCTCTTCTGGGTGCCTTCCTGATTGGGAACTAGACGGCCAGGTCGCATTCTCTCCACTTTCAACAGATGCTGTTGGTTCGGCTGGAATCTACTTCTTTGTGTCATTGAAAAGTGTGAATGTGCCTGGCTAAGTAGCTGTCACACCGGGTTTGTTGTGAACTGCTGGTGCATTGCTTTAATACAAGTTTTCTGATGCACCAGACTGTGTGAATTATTGTCGCTCCCATACTGCACCCCACCTACAAGCCTTTAACCCTTAGATCAGGCTGTCTTAACCAGGGTTCCTTCAGATGTTGCTATCGGTTCCTTAAACAATGAGCAATTTCTACCTCCCAGATAAATTACCACTGACACCATTGATCTTTTTAGCTATCTGTAAGGGCAATTCTCCCCAATGACCACAAGTGTAAGGAGGAGTATTCTTCCCACTGACCATCACACTAATGTATCATGAGATGTAGATATGGTAACTTTCAGCAGGGGTTGCTTGAGACTGGAAAGTTATATTAAAGCGGGAGTCCACCGGGACTCCGCGTTTTTTTTTTTTTTTTTTAAAAGCCAGCAGCTACAAATACTGCAGCTGCTGACTTTTAAATAGTGACACTTACCTGTCCAGCGCGCCCGCGATGTCGGCACCCGAAGCCGATCGCTCGCTCGGCTGCCGGGTCCCTCCGCCATCTTGGGTATGGGAATCAGGAAATGGAGCCTTTCGGCTTCATTTCCCGGTTCCCTACTGCGCATGCGCGAGCCGCGCGGCGCAATCCGGACGGTCCCCGCTGCCTCTGGGAGCTGTGTGTTTCCCAGCAGGCAGCGGGGCACTTGCTGAAGGGGGCGGGCGCTTGCGGAACGGGGCGTAACGTACGCCCCGTTCCGCAGAGAGCTAGCCCGGAAGTGGGTGCAGTTACCTGGATTATCCAGGTAACTGCACCCCTCTCCCCCCTGAAAGGTGCCGATTGTGGCGCCGGAGGGGGGGGGGGGGATTCCGATGAGAGGAGGTCCATTTTAGGGTGGACCTCCGCTTTAATGCAGCACACACACGATCAGACTATCCAGCGGACTTGGTCCAGCAGACCAGAGTCCACCGGACAATCCATCCGTGTGTGGGCTCCAGTGGACTTTTTTTCCCCAAAAGTCCGGCGGACATAGAAAGTCGCTTTTGACTCAAAAATTGTCTGCCGGACTGCGAGTCAAGAAGAAGAGAAGGCTGCAGCGGCGAAAGAAGACCGGGCCACTGCTTGTAAAAGAGCTGGAAGAAGGCGCGGAGGCCCGGCAAGAAGAACCGAAGAGGGGGGCAAGACTCCTGAAGTCGGAAGAAGAGGCGGTGGCCATCGGGGACACCGCTAGTAAAAGAGCTAAAGGAAGAAAGCGGAGGCCCGGCAAGAAGAACCGAAAAGGGGGACAAGACCCCCGAAGTCGGAAGAAGACCCCGGGCGGTGACAAAGAAGAAAGCTGGACTCCTCCGCTAGTAAAAGAGCTAGCGAAAGAGCAGAAGATAGTGGAGAAGTCCGGCGAGAAGACCCCCAAGACGGAAGAAGACCCCCGGAGCTGTGCAATAAATTATTTTAAACCCTTGTGTTGTGTTTTTTTTTTTTTTTTACAGGTGAATGGGTGGGAGTACATTGTACCCCATACTCATTCACATAGGGTGGGGGGCCGGTATCTGGGGGCCCCCTTATTAAAGGGGGCTCCCGGATTCCGATAAGCCCCCCACCCACAGACCCCGATGACCAAAGGCCAGGGTTGTTAGGAAGAGGCCCTTGTCCTCATCAACATGGGGACAAGGTGCTTTGGGGTGGGGGGGCTGCAGGGCTCCCCCTTCCCCAAAGCACCCCCCCATGTTGAGGGCACATGGCCTGGCACGGCTCAGGGGGCGCTCACTCGTCCCCACCCCCTTTCCTGACCGGCCGGGTAGCGTGCTCGGATAAGGGTCTGATATGGACCTAGGGGAGGACCCCCACGCTGTTTTTTCAGCGTAGGGCTTCCCCTTTAAGTCCATACCAGGTGACGGGGCCAGCGACGTGTCAATATCGCCGCCGATATTGACTTCCTTCGCTAGTCCCGTCTACCTGGAGTCGTGTTCAAAATGAATGGACTTTCCTCCGTGTGTGGGCAAGTCTGTTCATTTCAAAAGTACGGCGGACTCCCGCCATAGTCTGGCGGACCTAGTCCGCCAGAAAAGTCTGGTCGTGTGTGGGCAGGTCCGCTCATTCGGAAAGTCCGGGGAACTTTCCAGCGGTTTGTCTGCCAGACTAAGTCCGCCGGATAGTCTGATCGTGTGTACGCGGCATAAGGGTTCCTCTGTGCTGAAAAAGTTGAGAAAAGCTGTCTTAGAATGGGGGGGGGGGGTGGGTGATTTCCCTGGTGATTTATTCATATCTGAACTGTGATATTTCTAAAGATGGAGTTGCACGTTCTCCACATTGGATCCTTACATTCATATACCACAAACCCTTAGAAATCACAATGAACCGATTTTGGTGGAGGCATTTTTTCCAATAACCTTGTACCATGGCATTAAAGTTCATATTTAGTGCTGATTGAAAAATAAATCCCAGCTGTTAGAAAGAAACATCCAGATTCCTTCAAAAAACCTCAGTAAATGAAGGTAAGGTGGTTTGCACACCGGTAGATGCTGTGATTATGTGTAAAATCCCCGAACAGGGGCAGGAAGGGGCACATTTACACAAAAATGAATCCAAATTACTTTTGCATAACTGGACCCACACTACTGACAAGAAAAGCCATACTGAAAAAAAAAAAGGTCAGACATAAAAGCTGCCCATTGATGACAGGGGCAGCAGTTCCATGACATGAAAAGAACATATGTAATATAAAATAAATTGCTTCCTCTGTAGTTGTGTGAATAGCATATAGAACCAGACAATTTTAGGGCCTGCCTAAGCCCTCAGACATTTACATATCTATCTGCAGGTGTTACGAAAAACGCTCTTCGCTGCTGCTGGTGTTTAAGCTATAATTTTCCTTTAAGGAGTTACATGTTTTCAATTGTACACTTGGGTTAAACCAATAAACATCTTCACCTACTGTTTTCATTACCAACTCCAGTGAAGCAGCCTCTTCCTGACAAGCCATTATGTTGCACTTCATGCCGTCTAGCCACAAGAGAACAAGTGCGATATTAGCCAGAGAACAATCCTCGCATGCTGTAAAAATACAGATGCTGATTTATATTTCATATACCTAATTTAAAAGTCCCGTAATATCAGTTCAGTCTTTTTTTTTTTTTTTTTTTATAAGAAGGACAAACCATCCTTTTGATACTTGAGCATTCATCGTAACATGCTCTAGCTCGGCGAAGGCCAACTTGCATAGCAGCTATCAGCTAATAAACAGTATAGGATGTCTGACAATGACATTTTTACAACTCTGTTTCTGTTCATGCCTTGACAACAAGCCGTCAACGCACACCTTTCACGCAATCAATGCCAAAACCTGAAACAAGGCTGAGATGTTGCAGAGATGTAAAACTAACTGGTTCCCTAAAGATTCCTTGATGGAACAGTTACATTACAAATGCAAATTCCATACCTTGAGTAGTAGGTTAAAGTAGATGTTAGGGTGGAATTAATGCAGAACAAAACTGTTCCTGAGTGCCGCAAACTGAAAAACGCTATTAAGTTAATTTTTAGTATTCAAAGCAAGCTCACGTATCCATTCATGTCTCCATGTTTTATTTTGTAGAGAAAAACAACCCTCAAGCACTTCCAGCTGTGGCCATCTTGAGTGGGACCTCCATGACTAAGCCCCTGGGTCGGACAAAACATGTTGGGGTCATGGCTTAGACGGAGTGAACTAAGGCCGCTACCATCTCTTAACATACAGCTTGGTATGGTGTGCAGTTATCTGTACATTTTCTATGCCTCTATAGGCTGATAATGTGTGTAGCAATCACTTCCTGGAATCCACTGCCCTTAGCTCAAGCACCCAGACAGAAGGGCTTGCTTAGCTGAGAAAGCCTCTCCTCTCCTCCTCCTCATTCTCCTCCTGATCAGCTTGGACAATGGAACATTGTCCAGGCTGATCATTGTATTTTGATAGCACGAGCCTGGACAAAGTCCTGGTGAGGGAGATTTCTCCATCCGCTTTGCTTTTATAGATGGAAGAATCTGTAATCCCCAGTACACACAATCAGAAACTCCACCAGCAAAAGTTCAATGTGAGTTTTTGGTCGAAAATTACAACCGTGTGTGTATGCTCCATTGGGCTTTTGCTGGTGGAATTCCCTCCAGCAAAAGATTGAGAGCAGGATCTCAATTTTTCGGTCCAATTGGAATTTCCAATCATCTGTACCAATCCCGACGCGCAAAATTCCTACGCATGCTCGGAAACAATTCGCCGCTTGCTCTGAAGCATTGAACTTCATTTTCTCGGCTCATCGTAGTGCAGTACGTTACCGCATTTTTGACGGTCGAAAGTTCGGAGAACTTTTGTGTGACCGTGTGTATGCAAGCCAAGCTTGAGGGAAATTCCATTGGAAAAACGATCCAAGATTTTTCCGACACAAATTCCACTTGTGTGTACGGGGCATTAGTCTTTTTTCATTCAGCCTGCTGGCTGGATTAAAAAAAACGAATCACCGATGGCCAGTATAAGACAGTTTGACGAAGTGAGTATAGAGAGATATTGTGCATTCTATCTGGGGGTCCATAATTTTAAACAAGTTAAATTGAAACGATTTAACAGTTTCAAAAGACAGTTACATTCCGGGCATGCCGGGAATGTAACTGTCATATTGGCTTGTACTCTCATCCACACTTTCAAACCACCAAATGGCTGATGTCATAACTGATCACATGTACAGCACCATGGCAACTGCAGATCAAACAATGGCTAAGATGGCAGCTTCCTTAGCTGAAAAGGATCAGAGGGTTTGGTCCCTTGTTTCAGAGGCTACATTAAAGTGCATTCATGAAAGGTTCCCATGGTACAAGCTGATGATTACTGGGCTATATTAGCTTCCAATTTTTTTTTTCTTTTAACTTTAAACTTTTTAATAGTTTTAGGAAAAAAAAATCCAGTAGCAGTAAATACATTTAACTTGGTATTACATTTCTCGTTATATAAGTCATACAATAAAATGTTATTATAGAGTATGCAATAAAACTGCAAAGAGAATGAAATTGGAAAATAAAAATTGAAATATGAAAAATGAAAAATTACAAGGACACAAATATTGGTCATGTGGTTGGAAACCCATTTCCGCCTACCCCTAATGGGAGCTATCTGTAGGCGGAGCTTAGTTTCCAAGGGTTAAGGAGATACAACTCAATAAAGGTGTTATATTCATGTCTAAATGCTTTTGATTTATCTGCCCTTGAATACCAGACAATCTGAGATCTAACTATACTGTAGATAACAAAGTACTTATAACCTGTTTGCAGAAATGTGGTGATCTTATTACAAGGCAGCTTGTGATACTTAAGCTGGCCACACGCTGCCCGAATTTCAGCATGGCCCTGTGGTTACCACTCTGTTCAACAAAAATGAAAGTTTCATTGACTTTTGTTGAACGGAGCCCATTTGGAAATCATCAGCCAAACAGCTCCTGCATTCAGTCAGAAGCAATCACTGATCAGATCAGGTATTGCAGTAGCAAGAGGCAACCGTCCATCCATCCACCTGTCCATCATACATCGAACAGAGGGAGGAATCTGTTAGATTTTTTTTGATCATCGTGCAGACGGAGCAAAACTAAATTTATACACGCATGGCCAACTTCAGTTGCTTCCTACAGTCATCCATCCAGTGCCATATTTATAAGGGGGCAAAAGGGACAACTGCCCCAGGCCCCCTGACAGAAAAATAATATGAATATAATATTTTTAAAAAATTATATAAAATAATAATAAATAAATAATAATACTAATAATAATAATAATAATAATAATAATAATAATAATATAACATTTCTAATAAAAAAATTACTTTCTTACTAGGCCGTCTGTAAAGTTTTTATTCTGGATTGGTATTTTGTATCGATCTGTGCATTATTCAGTTCTGAACTATGTGTGCTATGCACTCCTGACCCCTGTGCTCAGAACATGCACACTCCTAACCCATGAGCTCTGTGCGATGTACACTCCTGACCCCTGAGCTCGATGCGATGTACACTACTAGACCCCTGCACTCTGTACGTGTACACTCCTGACTCCTAAGCTCTGTGCAATGTGCACTCCTGATTCCTGGGCACTGTACGTATACACTCCTGACCTCTGAGCAATGTACACTCCTGACTCCTGGGCTCTGTGCGATGTACACTCTTGACCCCTGAGCTCTGTGTGATGTACACTCCTGACCTCTGAGCTCTGTACGTGTACATTGCTGACCCCTGAGCTCTGTGCAATATACACTCCTGAACCCTGAGCTCTGTGCGTTTTTCACTTCTGACCTTTGCCCTCTGTACACATCTGACCTCTGAGCTCTGTGCGATCTGCACTCATGACCCCTGCGTGCTGTATGTTGTGTGTTCCTGACCTCTACATTCTATGCGTTTTGCAATTCTGACTCTTGTCCTGTTTACACTTCTGACCCCTGAGCTCTGTGCGATGTACACTCCTGACCCCTGAGCTCTGTGCAATGTACGCTGCTGACCCCTGAACTCTATGCGATCTGCACATTTGACCCCTGCGTGCTGCGTGTTGTGAGCTCCTGACCCCTTACACGCTATGCTTTTTGTACTTCTGACCCCTTGCCCTCTGTTCAGTACACAATCTTGACCCCTACACTCTGTTTGTTTTCCTATGACTGCACAGGGTTGAACCCCCCAGAAAAAAAAAATCTATGGCCCTGAAGCAGAGGTTAAATGCTTTTATGAAACTTTGAATCCTTTCCGGTTGCTGACATCCTAGTACAAGGTAACTTTCCCCATCGTGTTTCCTAACTCTAAGGATAATGAGAGATTGATCTGTCACTTAGCATTTAGTGTATATGAATATGCCTTGCTGGTAATATGAGATATGTTATTTCGATATTTAACAATGGGTCTCATGGCCATCATTAAATATTTATCCTTGGAAACTCAAGTGCTCCAACTTTGCAAGATTTTAATAAACTCCTAGAATAACCTACTTTTTAATGAGACCAGAGTTCTTTAAGATTTCCCCTATGCTTAAGTATAATGACACAGTGCCATGATTTTTTTTTTTTTTTGTGATAACATACAGAATTAATGACATGGCGCCAACGACTAGTAGCAGAATGTGCCAAGGTGACATCTAGACTTGTCTACAATGACCTCTGTCACTATCCTGAGTCTCCCCTGCAGTTGCACATTTTCGTACATTACTTGTCAACAGATTGTGATATAGTTATCTAGAAATGCTCACAACTGCCTGTCCCGGCAACAGCTACAAAACATTTCTCTAAAGTACAATGGCAGTTATCCTTGTCACACTAATAAACACTTACTTCTCCTGACTCTTTACTTCCTTAACGGTGACATCCACCCAGACGCACCACACTATGAGCAAAGATCTCAATGTATAAGATCTCATGACACTTAATGACACAATCTATTATATTTAATGAGACACAATGTGGCATTGCTGCTGACATTTTGGAGCAGAAAGAAATCAATTGCCTGATGTCATATCGGTTGTTATCCGTTATGTGAGTCGTACTTATTCTCTACCCTACAGCAAAATTAATAGTCTACACAGAAAATGAACCACATTCTATATTACGAAAATTGTAACCCGACAGACACATTTTAATATATATAAATGATATTTCCTAGGAAGATAAAAGAACCAACGCACTATGAATCTTAATATTTTTAAGTTCTGGTCTTTGTGTCACACAATAACAAATAGCTGCAGCCTCAGATGCAGCCAGTTCTTGCATGAAGGCTAACAAAAACTCCTTTTATTTCATGGTTTAGGGTTCATTTGTAAAAAATATAAAAATGTATATATCTTTATAAATTTAAGTTTTAATACAGAATATTTTTTCCAATCTATCTATCTATCTATCTATCTATCTATCTATCTATCTATCTATCTATCTATCTATCTATCTATCTATCTATCTATACACATGTATATATATATATATATATATATATATATATATATATATATATATATATATATATATATATATATATATATATATATATACACATATATATATATATATATATATATATATATATATATATATATATATATATATATATATATATATATATATATATATATACAGTGGTGTGAAAAAGTGTTTGCCCCCTTCCTCATTTCCTGTTCCTTTGCATGTTTGTCACACTTAAGTGTTTCGGAACATCAAAACAATTTAAACAATAGTCAAGGACAACACAAGTAAACACAAAATGCGATTTGTAAATGAAGGTGTTTATTATTAAAGGTGAAAAAAAATTCAAACCATCATGGCCCTGTGTGAAAAAGTGATTGCCCCCCTTGTTAAAACATACTATAACTGTGGTTGTCCACACCTGAGTTCAATTTCTCTAGCCACACCCAGGCCTGATTATTACCACACCTGTTCACAATCAAGGCATCACTTAAATAGGAGCTGCTTGACACAGTAAGGTCCACCAGAAGATCCTTAAAAACTACACATCATGCCGAGACCCAAACAAATTCAGGAACAATTGAGAAAGAAAGTAATTGAGATCTATCAGTCTGGAAAGGGTTATAAAGCCATTTCCAAAGCTTTGGGAATCCAGCGAACCACAGTGAGAGCCATTATCCACAAATGGCGAAGACATGGAACAGTGGTGAACCTTCCCAGGAGTGGCCGGCCGCCCAAAATTACCCCAAGAGCGCAGCGACGACTCATCCAAGAGGTCACAAAAGACCCCACAACAATGTCCAAGGAACTGCAGGCCTCACTTGCCTCAGTTAAGGTCAGCGTTCATGCCTCCACCATCAGGAAAAGACTGGGCAAAAATGGCCTGCATGGCAGAGTTCCAAGGAGAAAACCACTGCTGAGCAAAAAGAACATCAAAGCTCGTCTCAATTTCTCCACAACACATCTTGATGATCCCCAAGACTTTTGGGACAACATTCTGTGGACCGATGAGACAAAAGTGGAACTCTTTGGAAGGTGTGTGTCCAAGTATATCTGGCGTAGAAGGAACACTGCATTTCATAAAAAGAACATTATACCAACAGTAAAATATGGTGGTGGTAGTGTGATGGTCTGGGGCTGTTTTGCTGCTTCAGGACCTGGAAGACTTGCCGTGATAAAAGGAACTATGAATTCTGCTGTCTACCAAGAGATGCTGAAGGAGAATGTCCGACCATCTGTTCGTGTACTCAAGCTGAAACGAACTTGGGTTCTGCAGCAGGACAATGATCCTAAACACACCAGCAAGTCCACCACCGAATGGCTGAAGAAAAACAAAATTAAGACTTTGGAGTGGCCTAGCCAAAGTCCTGACCTGAATCCTATTGAGATGTTGTGGTATGACCTTAAAAAGGCCGTTCATGCTGGAAAACCCTCTAATGTAACTGAATTAGGACAATTCTGCAAAGATGAGTGGGCCAAAATTCCTCCAGGACGCTGTAAAAGCCTCATTGCACGTTATCGCAAACGCTTGGTTGCAGTTGTTGCTGCTAAGGGTGGCCCAACCAGTTATTAGGTTTAGGGGGCAATCACTTTTTCACACAGGGCCATGATGGTTTGGATTTTTTTCCACCTTTAATAATAAACACCTTCATTTACAAATTGCATTTTGTGTTTACTTGTGTTGTCCTTGACTATTGTTTAAATTGGTTTGATGTTCCGAAACACTTAAGTGTGACAAACATGCAAAGGAACAGGAAATGAGGAAGGGGGCAAACACTTTTTCACACCACTGTATATATATATATATATATATATATATACGTATATACGTATATATATATATATATACATATATATATATATATATATATATATACATATATATATATATATATATATATATATATATATATATATATATATATATACATATATATATATATATATATATACATATATATATATATATATATATATACATATATATATATATATATATATATATATATATATATATATACATATATATACATATATATACATATACATATACATATACATATATATATATATATATATATATATATATATATATATATATATATATATATATATATATATATAGTGCTGGCTCCTGACGAGCAGGCACTATGTTTTTTTTAAAAGTTAATTTTCCTGAAACCACAGTTGGGTTTTGGGGTTCATTTTCAAAATTTCTGGTTTCAGTGCCAGTGCAGCTGGGTTGCACTGGGTTCTCCTTGACTGCGGGTGTCGCTGTCACCGCCAGCAAGTGTGAGAACTCATTTTAGGGTGTATTGAATGCCACTTCTCTCGGAACCAGCCCAGTGAGCATGTTCTCCTGCTGTGCATTCTGGGAGGTGGTATTTAAGGTACCGACATCACGTGCTTCGGGGTTTCGATTCCGGAGATTATTTTCTGTCGGTTCGGTTCTGGTGGTCCTCCTGACCCAGCCCCATGGACCTCCTGACCTGGGGTGCGGAACCATGCATTTTGAGTCTCGGGCTGGCTGGCCTGAGGCAGCGCAACTTCAGGGACAGGCCCGAGTGGATTTCGGGGGCCTACTGATCCAAGGGTGGTCCTGTGCCGTCTCATCTGAAGGGAGAGGCCCAGCAACTGAAGAACCCCAGGGGAGGACTCTTTAGGAGAAGGCCGTGCGCAAGGCTGGCTTCTCTGAAGGAGCCTGGAGGCTTAGTTGAAGGACGCAACCTGGATCAACACTCATACGGTATCGCCAGATCAGCTGAGAGATACTGGTATCGTATGATGGCTCTTTAAATTTGTCTACGTCCCTCAGTGTACCGCACAAGTCTGTGGCAGAGGCATTGTCAAATATCCTACACTCAAGTCTGTGGCAGAGACTTTACCGAACACCCTACCGGCTGCTAGGCCTAGTGAAAGGAGGTCTATCCAGGGGTTGTAAAATCCAATTGTAATACGGTTGCTATTCTCTGGATTTTCCTATAAGAGACTTTCCATTTTTGCAGTCTAAAGTACCTGAACTCACTTCTAACCCTCTACCCTACATTGAAAGACTCTGTTTCTGTTTCAAATAAATAACCCAAAAAAAGATTCAGTGTCAGTTTCCATCTACCACGGGAATCCCTAAACGGAGAAGCAGACCAGAAGGTAACGGTAAGCCCAATAAAACCAGCAGCTCCTTCGGAGGTTAGTGCTATATATATATATATATATATATATATATATATATATATATATATATATATATATAGATATATATAGATATATAGATAGATATAGATATATCTAACATCCATCTATATATATATATATATATATATAGATAGATAGATAGATAGATAGATAGATAGATAGATACATAGATACATATAGATATATGGACCTATAGATAGATATATACATACATTGTAGATATACAGGAGATATATATATATTGTAGATATGTAGATATATACTGTATATATATATATATATATATATATATATATATATATATATATATATGTGTGTGTGTGTGTGGAGGACGAAGCGGAGAAGAAGATGCCGGACAAGAAGACCGGAGGAAGAAGCGGATGAAGATAGAGGAAGAAGCGGGGGAAGAACAAGATGGAGGAAGAAGAAGAACACCGAAGGAAGACCAGAAGAAGATCGAAGAAGAATCGGTGAAAGAAGAAGACATTAATAAAGGAATTGTCAAAAACTGTCTATTGTCTTTTTTTTAACATTTTTGACACTTTTTTGTGAAAGGGTAGGGGAAATGTACCCCTTTACCAATTCACACGGGTGGGGCGGGATCTGGGGGCCCCCTTGTTAAAGGGGGCTTCCAGATTCCGATAAACCCCCATGCCCGCAGACCCCCACAACCACCGGGCAAGGGTTGTGGGGATGAGGCCCTTATCCCCATCAACATGGGGAAAAGGGGCTTTGGGGGGCTACCCCAAACCACCCTCCCAATGTTGAGGGCATGTGGCCTGGTACGGTTAAGGGAGGGGGGCATGCTCTCTTGTCCCCCCCTCCCCTCTTTTCCTGTGGTCTGTCAGGTTGCATGCTCAGATAAGGGTCTGGTATGGATTTTTGGGGGGACGCCCACGCCATTTAAAAAGAAAATTTGGCCTGGGGTCCCCCTTAAAATCCATACCAGACCTAAAGGGTCTGGTTTAGATTTTGAGGGGGGCCCCCATGTCATTTTTTTTTTTTTATTTGACCCGGGTTCCCCTTAATATCCATACCAGACCTGAAGGGCCTGGTATGGAATTTGGAGGACCCCCACACATTTTTAAAAAAAAAATTGGTTCGGGGTTCCCCTGTAGGGGAATCCCATGCTGTTTTTATCAATGAACATTTATGTCTATTGCCGGGACCGTCAACTCATTATAGCCATGAGTAGTTTTAAATTACTTTTTTTTCCTTTACAAATGTCATTTTGCTGTTAGACTGTGGAAACATGCGCCACTTTACAGGCATACTATAGACATCCCCCAGGTACGAAATATAAAGGAATATTACACTTTTATTGCTTCACTTTAAGCATTATTAAAATCACTGCTCCCAAAAAAACTTTTTTTGCATTGATATATGTCCCTTTGGGCCAAACACTTTTTTATGACAATATCATACCATTCGTGTCCCATAGACTTTAATGGTGTTCACGTGTTCGAACAAAATTTTGCCGAACGGGGGGGGGGGGGGGCTGTTCAGCCCATCCCTACCTGTGAAGCGTTGGTGAACTCCATGCTCTAGAGGGTTAAGGTAGTGCTGGAAAATAATGGCGGCCACAGAAAATATTAACACTTTGGGCCCAATTTGGCCATTTTCACTTAGGGGGGTACTCACTTTTGTTGCCAGCGGTTTTGACATTAATGGCTGTGTGTTGAGTTATTTTGAGGGGACGGGAAATTTACACTGTTATACAAGCTGTACACTCACTACTTTACATTGTAGCAAAGTGTAATTTATTCAGTGTTGTCACATGAAAAGATATAATAAAATATTGCCAAAAATGTGAAGGGTGTACTCACTGTGTGTGCATATATTTACACACACGCCTTTTTAAATATATAATACTATATAACACGATGAAGGATTCCCAGAGCACCATGGGTTATCTAAAGTACAGCAGATGCCTACCTTCAAGCTTACGCTAGCTCACGGAAAGCCTTACACTGAGCCATACAACAATTCATAACCTACTCCTCCCATTCATTTACTTGTGTGTTTAAATTTAAGGTTTAGTTATTGAGCTCTTTAAACGTTTAAATGTTTAAATGTTTAAAGTTTTATTACATGAAAGGAGCACAGAAGAAAAAAAAAGCATGTGAAAACTTTAATTTTATTTGCATTTACATGTGAAACCGCATGTAATGCCAAGGACCCTCTATCCTACCCATGTTCACGTCTCCTGTGCTAGTTGATTTGAGTGACTTCATGCAGAGACTCAATGGGGGTCAACGCGCTGGGAGGGGGCCAGTGATGTCACTTCCAGGTGTCTTATGGAAGTTCGTACAGAGGAGGAATACTGCCGATTCTCTACCTTTGTGTTTATGCTGAATCCAAGACTTTTTACATGTCAGTGCACAATATATTTTTAATAAATCAGTTAATATTAAACATACTGTGCTATGCATGGATTTTGCTTTTTTTTTTTTTGAGCTGGACTTGTGATTGTAAAGCCTAAACATTTTTACCTTAATTTATTCCTTGTATTAAGGTCCTCCCCCCCTCCCTTTTACTTACCTGAGCCCTCATGTGATCCAGCTCTGCACACGTCTGCAGCTCTTCTCTCCCCTCCCTTCCAGGTCTTGGTGGCTTTGCTGGGACACCGGGAGCCATTTGCTCCCAGTGCTGTCAATCCATGTCAGTGATGGGGGGGTGGGGCTGAGTCTCACTGTCTGTGTCAATGTACGCAGCAGAGGGGCTCAGGTACGAGCATGCAGTAGTGCCCTTATGGGAAGTGGCTTCCCATGGGGGCTCTGGACAGAGTGGAGGGGCCAGGAGCAGCGGTGGGGGACCTGAATAGAGGAATTTTGTGGCCGTTCTGTGCAATTCAATTGCACCGATCAGGTGAGTATAGACATGTTTGTAGGTGATTGGTGATTAGAAGCATGATTGGGCGATTCACCTTTTTTGTTACATAATTTGAAATGTGGACTTTATTGGAACATATTATCACTCATGGACACTTATCAATTAAAAACATTTTTATTATTTGGGAGCACCAATAATTATTAGTTATTTTGTATTACCGTTTTGTATTTATCAGTAAGTTTAATGATTCTTTGCATTAAGGTGTCTCATTTATAGTTCAATAGCAGTGGCTGCCCACTCATTAGGAACTCAGGGGCACCGCTCCCCCGATACATGCGCCCGGCCTCTAATCGAGATCAGGGGCACCGGACGCATGGACTCAAATGTTTTTTTTTACTTTTTTTAAGCACATGATTAGAGCCTAAGGCTTTAATTGGCTTCAAATAAGGGTGGGCTTGGGGGGCAGAGCACTGCGCCATGAACCCTCGCACTTATGTGATGTGTGCGGTAGTGGTTGGAGTGGAGAGGAGTAGAGGAGCGGAGGAGGAGACGGAGGGGAGTTGGCGGCAGCCAATGAGTGTTCAGTCTACGGTGGTGACATGCAAAGGCGGAGTTGCCATGCTGCCTGAGCAGGGAGAAGGAAGATGACAATTTCTGTTGGGAGCGTGCTGCGGCCTGGCTATTTCCACCTGGCTGCTCTCCTACTGCTTCTGCTGAAAAGGAAGTGAAAGAATTGTGGATGGGGTAAGTGCGGACCCGGCGGTGGGGGGGGTTTTGTTTGCCGCCCCCCTTTGAAAAAAATGGAGCACCAGCCGCCACTGCTCAATAGATTAGAGCTAGTTAAAGTGATTGTTATTTAAAAAAAACAAAAACAAAAAAAAAACTGTTATGCTTACCTGCTCTGTACAGAGCCTGATCCTGCTTTTCTAGAGTCCCCTGGTGGTGCTCCTGGCTCCTCCTCTTCTCGAGTGCCCCCACAGATAGCCGCATTCCATGGGGGCTCCCGAGTCCTGCTGCTGCGTCCATTGACACAGACAACATAACTTGGTCCGCCCCCCGGCCCCCCGGCCCCCGTGCCAATGGCTCCTGCTGCTATCAATCTATCCAATGAGAACCTGAGACAGCAGCTGGAGCTGCTGGGCTCGTCCTCGAAGCTGGAATGATCGGGTTCAGGTAAGAAAAAGGGGGGCTCTGGGGGGCTAGCTGCAGCACAGAAGGTTTTTCACCTTAATGCATAGAATGCATTAAGGAAGTGTAGCGTCGGCTCCTGATGAGCCTGTGCTATATGGTTTTTGAAAATTAATATTCCTAAAACCACAGTTAGGTTTTATGGCTAATTTTGCCAAATTATGGTTTCAGTGCCAGTCTAGCTGGATTGCACTGAGTTCTCCTTGGCTGCAGGTGTCGCTGTCACTGACAGTAAGCGGTAGAACGCAGTCTAATTGGGTGTATTGAGTACCATCCTTGTCTCGGAACCAGCCTAGTGAGAGTGTTTTCCTGCTGCGCATTCTGGGGGGTTGTATTTAAGGTACTGCGATCACGTGTTTCGGGGTTCCGGTCCAGAAGAGGTTTTCTATCTGTTTGGTTCTGGTCCTCCTGACCAGCCCCCATAGCAATCCAGGCATGGGGTGTGGATCCATGCAATTTCGAGCCTCGGGCTGGATAGCCCGAGGCGAAGCAAATGCAGGGACAGGCCTGAATGGATATGAGGCCATAATGATTCAAGGGTGGTCCGGTGCCGCCTCATCTAGGGAGAGGCCCAGCAACTGGAGAAGCATCCAGGGGAGGACTCTTCGGGAGAAGGCCATGTGTAAGGCTGGTTGGTTTCTCAGAAGGAGCCAGGAGGCTCAGTTGAAGTACACTTTGTGGATCTATATTCGTACGGTATATCTCTCATACCGGCTGAGAGATACTGGTACTGTATGAAAGTTCTCTAAATTTATCTACGTCCCTCAGTTACATCCAAGTCTGTGGCAGAGACTTTGCTTTACTTAACACCTTGCCGGCTGCTGGGCCTAGTGAGAGGAGGTCTATCCGGAGGTTGTGAGAATCCAGCTGTGAAACTTTTATTCTCTGGATTTTGCAGTTCCAAAAGTACCTGAACTTCCTTCCTAACCCTCTACCCTTTATTAAGAGACTTTGTTATCTTCTAAAATAAATAGCCCAAAAGAAAATCCAGTGTCAGTTTCTGTATTTCTTTGGGCCATCTACCACGGGAACCCCCTAGACGGAGGCGAGGTCACGAAGGTAACCGTAAGCCCAACAAAACCAGCAGTTCCTATGTTATATGCTTTAATAAATAAAGGGCCTTGAAATCTTAGTATAATAGTTTTCTTAATTTTTTTCTTTCATTTTTAGCTCCTCCCCGCTTCCATTCCGGCCTAGGTCGGAATCATATGTGGTCCTGGTCCTGTAGCTTCCTGGGATACTTACATCACATCTCCCAGGAGGCTGCAGGATTGGCACACTTAAGCCCTTTAAAGCGGTTATATATTTATATATATTTATACCCCTTTAGCACATTTTTACCTACAGGTAAGCCTTATTATAGGTCATTATTATAGGTAAAATGAATATCTCCTAAACCTGTACAGTTTAGGAGATATTCACCTTGCATGCAGCCACTGACGTCAGCGGCGCATAAGCAGTGAAGATCTGCAAAGGTTCGGCGTATTGTGGTGGAATGGAGGGCACCTGCGTGCATGCACGGGAGTGACGTCTTCGCGGCTCCGGCTACTCACATCGCCGGAGCCGCAAACCCAGAAGAATCGCTGAGGCAAAATGTCACCTCCCTTGGTGAGGGGGGGGGGGGGGTTTGGTCTAAGGTAAGTATTTCATAATGAGCAAGTATGAGCAAGTTAAAGTTATTTAAAATGTATTTTTTTTCCCTCGAACGTCCCTCTTAAAATGAGTGTGCGTGTTTTATGCCAATAAATACGGTAATTAGCTAGTATGCATAGCATACTAGCTCATTATGCCTTTTTCATGCAGGGTTTTTTTCTAATTTTTTTTTAAGAGGGTTTACTTCCTATTTAAGGGGACAGCACCCCACTGAGTATTATTTGCCATCATTAAATACCCTTGCTTAGAATAGAAACAACTGATATAATTTTAAAAATATGCATTTATTCTCAAATAAATAGGATCATCAAAACAACATACAATACATTCTACAGTCAAACTGCAGTGTGTACAACAGCTAGAAGTGTGCAAATTTTACCGATCAGTGGAATTTATTGCACATTATAGAACAATTTGTCCTATTTTCTTCATATATTTGTACTACTTTTGATTTAGCACTTCTCTGTCCATCTTACTCAGTCTGCACGTTCTCATATATTGTAAAGGATTCCCAGTATTATTCAGTAATAAATTACTATACACGCAATGTCACTAAAGCGCACACAAGGTACTGTGACAATGTAAAGAGCAAACCTGATTACATAACAGTAAAGGAGTGTCAACCTTCAAAACAATGACAGAGATAAATGAGTGCAGAGTGCTTCCTGGGATGTTATATTAATATACCTCATATACATGCTACTAGTACATTTCCTTTGATATGGTAATGAACTGAATATATTGACCTCTAAGCTTCTATCATTCAGATCTTCATCATTTTGGTTTTGCAGAATGGTGGATTTTTTTTTAACATTTATTTTTGTGTTTATTCCTTTTGCGTTATTTTGGCTCCTATTGTTGTAATAGTGACCTATCCCATCCTGAGACCTCTATGCCTGGCCTGAGTGGAGTAGAGACAATCACTGCAGAAAATCTTCATCGGAAAGCTGAACTCGCCCCCAATACTTTGCATCCACAAATATCTTTACTGCACGTAGAAGAGTTCAGGCAAACAATATCATAGCTCCCAACCATCCCTGATTTGGAGGGACTGTCCTTGATTTGGAGGAACTGTCCCTGATTTGGAGGAACTGTCCCTGATTTGGAGGGACTGTCCCTGATTTGGAGGAACTGTCTCTGATTTGGAGGGACTGTCCCTGATTTGGAGGAACTGTCCCTGATTTGGAGGGACTGTCCCTGATTTGGAGGAACTGCCCCTGATTTGGAGGGACTATCCCTGATTTGGAGGAACTGTCTCTGATTTGGAGGGACTGTCCCTGATTTGGAGGAACTGTCCCTGATTTGGAGGGACTGTCCCTGATTTGGAGCAATGTCCCTCTGTCCCTCATTCCTCCTCATTTGTCCCTCATTTTGGTCTGATCTATATGGTTGTATATACAATTCACTTTTTATCTATCAAAAAGTGTTTTCCAGTGCTAAACCTTTCATCCGATTTCTAAATTGTTGCATTTGTAAATGTTAAAAGCCAATATAAAGGAATAGTAGTGGTAAAAATAAAGCCCTTGTGGATTTAATGAAACGTTTTTTTGGTTAATTCTCCTTTAAAGGGGTGTGGCAGTAGGCATATCCCATCCTGAGACCTCTATGCCTGGCCTGAGTGGAGTAGAGACAATCACTGCAGAAAATCTTCATCGGAAAGCTGAACTCGCCTCCAATACTTTGCATCCACAAATATCTTTACTGCACATAGAAGAGTTCAGGCAAACAATATCATAGCTCCAACCGTCCCTGATTTGGAGGGACTGTCCTTGATTTGGAGGAACTGTCCCTGATTTGGAGGGACTGTCCCTGATTTGGAGGAACTGTCTCTGATTTGGAGGGACTGTCCCTGATTTGGAGGAACTGTCCCTGATTTGGAGGGACTGTCCCTGATTTGGAGGAACTGCCCCTGATTTGGAGGGACCGTCCCTGATTTGGAGGAACTGTCCCTGATTTGGAGGGACTGTCCCTGATTTGGAGCAATGTCCCTCTGTCCCTAATTCCTCCTCATTTGTCCCTCATTTTGGTCTGATCTATATAGTTGTATATAAAATTCACTTTTTATCTATCAAAAAGTGTTTCCCAGCGCTAAACCTTTCATCCGATTTCTAAATTGTTGCATTTGTAAATGTTAAAAGCCAATATAAAGGAATAGTAGTGGTAAAAATAAAGCCCTTGTGGATTTAATGAAATTTTTTTTTTTTGGTTAATTCTACTTTAAAGGGGTGTGGCAGGAGGCGTGTCCTATGCCTATATATGTATTCTAGTAGGTGTCCCTCATTCCCATCTCCCGGGAATGATCAGTGCTGCGGCTGTCCCTCCTGCTGCGCATCGATCATCCCCAGCTTCTCTGTGTACTCCTCCCCCGTCCCCCTGTGTCCTTCTCCGCCCCCCCCTCGTCCCCCGTAACCAGCTCCCCTCCTCTCCCGCCAACTGTGGGGGGAACTAGTAATAGGATACAGTGAGCGAGATCGCTCCTGTGATTACTGAGCAGTAGGGATGAGCTCGGTGTTCGTCTCGAACATCGGCCGTTCGTCTGTTCGGCAAATTCAGAACTGTTCGCACCAAATTCGTGTGGCACACATGGCCCACAATGCAATACACCACCGCAGTGCATTGCTGGTTCATGATTGGCCAAGCATGCACTGTGACCCCGCATGCTTGGCCAATCACGGCGCCGGCAGCGAGGAGAGCCATAATTGGCCCAATTATAGCTCAGGGGGTTTAGTACACGCCCCACACTATATAAGGCTGCCAGCGCGGCAGCCTTGTGTAGTGTGTCCGGCGTGCAGGGAAAGAGCTAAATAGGCAGGGACAGTGTGTTCTTTTCTCAGGCATCGTAAAGTTAAAGTGGTGTTGTGTGCCTCCAGCTCAGTATACACCTGTATCTACTCTTTATTGCTGTTTTTCTCTAATTAAGGCATCTTCAGGAGTTAGTGGGTGTTGTGTGCCTCCAGCACATTATACACCTGTATCTACCCTTTATTGCTGGTGTTCTATAATAAAGGCATCTGCAGGAGTTAGTGGGTGTTGTGTGCCTCCAGCACATTATACACCTGTATCTACCCTTTATTGCTGGTGTTCTATAATACAGGCATCTGCAGGAGTTAGTGGGTGTTGTGTGCCTCCAGCACAGCACAGTATACACCTGTATCTACCCTTTATTGCTGGTGCTCTCTAATACAGGCATCTGCAGGAGTTAAAGTGGGTGTTGTGTGCCTCCAGCACAGTATACACCTACACCTTACAGCTTTAAGATCCTCACTGGACGTCATATGAAGTCCTGTTAGATATCAGCGTGCAGCAGTGAGATCTGTCACCAGCCATGTTCACAGGACACATCCGATGACTGATCAGGAAATCGGCTTGCTGCCAGTACCATGTGACCGCCGTGACCAATCACAGCTGGTCACATGACAGTTGTAGACAATAAATGGCTTCCTTTCATGCCATTCATTGCGTACAATTGTGTTGCTAGCTATGATTGGTCAATTTGATCACATGCAAGGCTGCTGTTAGAAATCACGGGGCCCTGTACAGCCTACCTGACAGGGCCCCCCCAGCTGACAGGGTCTGGGGCCTGAGTCCGACCACTGCTCCCCCTAGCCTGTAGTCCTCACTTCCTCCTGGGCACCACCAAGCTGGGCAATAAGGGCTGGAGGGAACTGGGGGTGGGGGGCAGGAAATATGGCGGATGAGGACTCCCAAATCCTGTCCACCAATAAGCCCATCCCCTGCTGTGCTGCTATTTAGAAAATGAATGTCTCTGGCACCCTGCACTCAGGGAGAGCCAGGGGACAGGAAACTGACTATTACTTCATTTTTGTATTGAGGTGGATTAATCCACTGCATCGCGCTATACAGTTGAAGCCCGGACTCTTCAATATGAATACACCGCAGCCGGCCAGAAGCGCTGTGGCGGAATAATCTGCCTCAACCCGAAAATTAAGAAATAGTCCACTTACTGTCCCCTGGCTCCCACTGAGCACAGGGGGCCCGGAGACATTTGTTTTCTAAATAGCAGCACAGTGGGGGATGAGCTTATTGGTGGACAGGATTTGAGAGTCCTCGCCTGCCATATTTCCTGCTCCCCTCCACTTTGCCATTACCCCCTCCTAACCACCGCATTCTGTACATTACATATGCCAGACCCATGCATTCCATGCATTACCTACTCCTGTCCCCTGCACTCTGTATATTAAACACTCCTGACCCCTGCACTATGTATGTAACCCTGGACTGTACAGTAAATAGTCCTGACCACTGCACTCTGTACACTACATATTCTTGACACCTCCCCATCTCCTCCCCATCTGATTTAATCCCTAAAAACCTGCACCACCTCACTGCAACTGTGTTTTCTAAATAGCAGCACAGCGGGGAATGAGCTTATTGGTGGACAGGGTTTGGGAGTCCCCGCCCGCATTACTTCTGGCCCCCCCCCCACTGTCAGTTCCCTCCAGCCCTAATTGCCCAGATCGGTGGTGTCCAGGAGAAAGCGAGGACCAGATGTACTAGCAGTAGTGGATGGGGGGGACTGATCAGATACTGGGGGGGGGGGACAGAACTCGTCCACTCTACCTCTGGGCCCCCCTCCTGAGATGCCAGTTCAGGGCCCAGTACGGGAGGGTTGGTGGCCCCCCCTTATCAGCATCCCTGATCACATGGTACAGCTAGGGCCAAACACAGCTCATCTGTACCATGTAATTAGCTTTGGCCAATCACAGCTAATCACAAAAAACAAACTGAATGAATCAGTTTCATTCAGTAACATGCTTGCTTATAGTAATGTGTAAAAAAAATCCTGATAGCTTCCCCAGAGTAATACAATGTCACTTTGGTAAAAAAAAAAAAAAAAAAAAAAAATATATATATATATATATATATATATATATATATATAAAATCAAAAAATTGAATAGAAGAAAAAATTCTAACATTTGATTTTTCCATAAATCTCTGATCACCACCATACCAGTTATGATGATGCACTGGTGACAGTATGTAATAAGAAAAATAAAGAAAATACGTTTTTTTATTTATTTCTTTATTTTAAAAAAAAATTATGACAAAAAAATTACAACTTCAAAAAGCCCGCCATGCCTCTTACTAAATACCTTGGACTGTTTCCTTTCCAAAAGGGGGTTTGGCATTTGACGGGTATTTGTACTGTCTGAATAAAATGATAAAAATGTAGTTTGCGTATAGTGTCGCATGACCGCTCAATTGTCATCCAAAGTGTTATAGCACTGAAAGCTGAAAATTTTCCTGAGCAGGAAGGAGGTAAAAGTGCCTGGTATTGAAGTGGTTAAAAAAAACTGATTTATACTCTGGCAAATATCCTTGCAAAGTGAACCTCTCTTGAAAAGTGAACAGTCTATTTGCCTTTGGTGAATCAACCCCCATCTGTAATTTTAAAATATTAAGCCGAGCAAATAGCTGACTGCTTTCGATTATAAATACAGTGCTCATGATAAATGAGTACACCCCAACAGATTTGTCCGAAAACCTTTACTTTCCTTTTGGAATTAACATTTCCTATGGGACACTATAGCTACAAAATACTCCCACAAATGCGGGCCATTGATTGCAACCAAGATTTGGTAATTTGCACACATAAAAAAGTTTTTTTTCAAAAAGAATGAATACACCCCAATAAAAGTCTTAGGAGCAAAGCTACATTTTAGACAACAAAATCCTAATGCTGCATACACACGACCGGACTTTCCGGCAGAAAAGGTCAGACGGTCTTCCAGACGGACTTTCGACGGACTTTCGACGGACTTTCGACTGACTTTCGACGGACTTCCGACGGACTTCCGAACGAGCAGACTTGGCCACACACGAACGGGCTAAAGTCCATTCGAAAGTCCGTTAGTTTTGAGCGTGATGATGGAAGATGGGACTAGAAAAGGAAGTTCAATAGCCAGTAGCCAATAGCTTCCCTTGCGTCGTATTTGGTCCGTCGGATCAGCATACAGACGAACGGTTTTCCCGATAGGAATTGAGTGCGTTGGACAGATTTGAAACATGTTCTATTTCTAGGTCCGTCTGTTTTTTTTTTTTTTTTTAAAAAGGATCAGATTATCCCACACATGATCGGAATGTCCGAAGGACTGATTCCGTCTGACCTATTCTGCCAGAAAGTCCGGTCGTTTGTACGCGGCATAATTAACAAGAATTCCCCTACAGAGGAGTCTAATTATCCATTAAACGGCTGTCCAGCAGACAGTTGATTATAAAAGGGTGTTACTTAACAAAGAAAACCCCTCCCATTTCATGCTGTCAGCAAGGGCACCACATGGAAGAGAAATGTCACAAGGCCTGAGAAAGAACATAATTTCTTTACACAAGAAAGGTGAAGGCTACAAGAAGATCAGCAAAGGTGACTTGTCAGCCTTACAAGTTGTGCTCCACTCATTACAACGGAACCATTCTAATAGGAATGAATCAAGTCGCTCCAACTTAGAAAAAGGTTCCTGTACTACTTGGGGGCAACTTCGGAGTGGTTTGCATTGATTTCTATTAACCACTTCAGCCCTGGAAGATTTGGCTGCTGAATGACCTGGCCATTTTTTTGTGATTCAGCACGGCACCGATTTAACTGACAATTGCACGCTCGTGTGGCGTTGCACCCAAATAAAATTTACGTTCTTTTTTTCCCACAAATAGAGCTTTCTTTTGGTGGTATTTGATCATCTCTGCAGTTTTTATTTTTTGCGCTATAAACAAAAAAAGAGTGACAATTTTGAAAAAAGCACAATATTTTGTACTTTTTGCTATAATAAATATCCCCATATTTTTTTTAAAAAGCTATTTTTTTCTCAGTTTAGGCTGATACGTATTCTTCTACATATTTTTGGTAAAAAAAATCGCAATAGGCATATATTGATTGGTTTGCGCAAAAGTTACAGCGTCTACAATATAGTCGATAGATCTATAGCATTTTTATTTTTTTATTTTTTTTACTAGTAGTGGCGGCGATCTGCGATTTTTATTGGGACTGCAACATTATGGCGGACACATCGGACACTTTTGACACATTTTTGGGACCATTGGTATTTATACAGCGATCAGTGCTATAAAAATGCATTGATTACTGTAAAAATGTCACTGGCAGGGAAGGGGTTAACACTAGGGGGCGATCAAGGGGTTAATTGTGTTCCCTGGGAGGTGTTTCTAACTGTAGGGGGAGGGGACTGACCTAGAGGAAATGACAGATCGTGGTTCCTAGCTATTAGAAACTCACGATCTGTCTCTCCTCACAGAACAGAACAGGGATTTGTGTGTTTACACCAGTGATTCTCAACCAGGGTTCCACAGAACCCTAGGATTCCTCCAGATGTTTCTAGGGGTTCCTTCAGCATTGGACCGTTTCTGCCTTTTGGATAAGCTCCTACCGACACCGCTGATCTTTTTAGCTATCTGTAAGGAGGTAATTCTTCCCAGTGACCACAAGTGTAAGAACCATTCTTCCCACTAACCATCACACTATTGTATCAGGAGTTGTAGATTTCTAATTTTAGCAGGGGTTCCGTGAGACTGCAAGTGTTCCTCTGTGTTGAAAAGGTTAAGAAAGGCTGGTTTACACACACACGTTACTGTTCTGCCTCTCGTGCCTGTGATCGCCTGTGCCCGTGGTCATCGCGACCATCGGCCATGAACATCGGCACCCCTGCAGTGCAGCGGGCGCGTGCACGTGCCTGTTATCCAGCTTAAAGGAGCTGATGTACAGCTACGATGGCTCGCAGGATCGTGGTGACCTGCCGCAGTATAATGACGGCGGCTAGTTGGCAAGCGGTTAAACAAGTCGCTTGCAAGCAGCGCTGAGGTCCGACTCTGAAGCCGCCCCTGTGTGAATCGGCACTTAATTATCAGTCAGAATACCATAGCAAAATTGATACAAAAATGTAACAAAGAATGAACTACAACCAGGGCTCGAGTGCTGCGGGAACGCATGGGAACGGCGTTCCCGTACTATTTCCACAGCGGGAACGCCGTTCCCATTAGCTATCTGAGCCGGGCCGGCTGAGGCTATGCAGCGCGTAGTCCGCGCCGCTCCTCAGCCGCCGAGTGACTGTGCGTGCCCACGCTGAAGTCATGTGACCGGTTGCTAGATGCGGAGCGGCCCCTGCCTAGCAACCGGTCACATGACTTCGGCGTGGGCACGCACTGGCACGAGACCGTCAGTGTGACCGTCAGTGCGACTGTCCTCCCGCTCCCCTCTACCCAGTGCCTCCTGTGGAAACAGCCGCTGCACTGTGAGTTTACTTAGTTCTTCTCCCCCCAGAACAGAAGGGAAGAGAATACCAGGAGGTCAGTCACTAGTAGTGTGTAAGTAAGTTGCATTCTGCAATACCCTGCCAAATTGCCAATACTCATCCATACTGCCAATACTCATCAATACTCTGCAATACCCTGCCAATACTCATCAATACTCTGCAATACCCCGCCAATACTCATCAATACTCTGCAATACCCCGCCAATACTCTGCAATACCCCGCCAATACTTTGCAATACCCCGCCAATACTCTGCAATACCCGCCAATACTCATCAATACTCTGCAATACCCCGCCAATACTCTGCAATACCCGCCAATACTCTGCAATACATACCCTGCCAATACTCTGCAGTACCCTATCAATACTCTGCAATACCCTATCAATACTCTGCAATACCCTGCCAATACTCTGCAATACCCTATCAATACTCTGCAATACCCTATCAGTATCAATAATCTGCAATACCCTGCCAATACTCTGCAATACCCTATCAATACTCTGCACTACCCTATCAATACTCTGCACTACCCCGCCAATACTCTGCAATACCCCACCAATACTCTGCAATACCCCGCCAATAATCTGCAATACATACCCTGCCAATACTCTGCAATACCCTGTCAATACTCTGCCAATACTCTGCAATACATACCCTGCCAATACTCTGCAATACCCTGCCAATACTCTGCCAATACACACCCTGCAATACCCTATCAATACTCTTCAATATTCTGCCAATACTCTTCAATATCCTGTCAATACTCTGCAATACTCTGCAATACATACCCTGACAATACTCTGCAATACCCTGCCAATACTCTGCCAATAAATACCCTGCCAATACTCTGCAATACCCTGTCAATACTCCACAATACTCTGCCAATACTCTGCAATACATACCCTGCCAATACTCTGCAATACCCTGCCAATACTCTGCAGTACCCTATCAATACTCTGCAATACTCTGTCAATACTCTGCAATACCCTGCCAATACTCTGCAATACCCTGCCAATACATACCCTGCCAATACTCTGCAATACCCTGCCAATACATACCCTGCCAATACTCTGCAATACCCTGCCAATACTCTTCAATACTCTGCCAATACTCTTCAATATCCTGCCAATACTCTGCAATACATACCCTGCCAATACTCTGCAACACCCTGCCAATACTCTGCAATACCCTATCAATACTCTGCAATACTGTGCCAATACTCTGCAATACCCTGCCAATACTCTGCCAATAAATACCCTGCCAATACTCTGCAATACCCTGTCAATACTCTTCAATACTCTGCCAATACTCTGCCAATACTCTTCAATACCCTGCCAATACTCTGCAATACCCTGCCAATACTCTGCCAATAAATACCCTGCCAATACTCTGCAATACCCTGTCAATACTCTTCAATACTCTGCCAATACCCTGCCAATACTCTGCAATACCCTGCCAATACTCTGCAATACCCCATCAATACTCTGCAATACTGTGCCAATACTCTGCAATATCCTGCCAATACTCTGCCAATACACACCCTGCAATACCCTATCAATACTCTGCAATACCCTACCAATACTCTGCCAATAAATACCCTGCCAATACTCTGCAATACCCTGTCAATACTCTGCCAATACTCTGCCAATACTCTGCAATACATACCCTGCCAATACTCTGCAATACCCTGCCAATACTCTGCCAATACACACCCTGCAATACCCTATCAATACTCTTCAATATTCTGCCAATACTCTTCAATATCCTGTCAATACTCTGCAATACTCTGCAATACATACCCTGACAATACTCTGCAATACCCTGCCAATACTCTGCCAATAAATACCCTGCCAATACTCTGCAATACCCTGTCAATACTCCACAATACTCTGCCAATACATACCCTGCCAATACTCTGCAATACCCTGCCAATACTCTTCAATACTCTGCCAATACTCTGCCAATACTCTGCCAATACTCTTCAATACTCTGCCAATACTCTTCAATACTCTGCCAATACTCTGCCAATACTCTTCAATACTCTTCAATACTCTGCCAATACTCTTCAATACTCTGCCAATACTCTGCCAATACTCTTCAATACCCTGCCAATACTCTTCAATACCCTGCCAATACTCTGCAATACCCTGCCAATACTCTGCCAATACTCTTCAATACCCTGCCAATACTCTGCAATACCCTGCCAATACTCTGCAATACCCCATCAATACTCTGCAATACTGTGCCAATACTCTGCAATACTGTGCCAATACTCTGCAATACCCTGCCAATACTCTGCCAATACACACCCTGCAATACCCTATCAATACTCTTCAATATCCTGCCAATACTCTTCAATATCCTGCCAATACTCTGCAATACATACCCTGCCAATACTCTGCAACACCCTGCCAATACTCTGCAATACCCTATCAATACTCTGCAATACTCTGCCAATACTCTGCAATACTCTGCCAATACTCTGCAATACCCTGCCAATACTCTGCCAATAAATACCCTGCCAATACTCTGCAATACCCTATCAATACTCTGCAATACTGTGCCAATACTCTGCAATACTCTTCCAATACTCTGCAATACCCTGCCAATACTCTGCAATACTCTGCCAATACCCTGCAATACTCTGCCAATACTCTGCCAATACTCTGCAATACATACCCTGCCAATACTCTGCAATACATACCCTGCCAATACTCTGCAATACTCTGCCAATACCCTGCAATACTCTGCAATACATACCCTGCCAATACTCTGCAATACCCTGCCAATATTCTTCAATACTCTGCCAATACTCTGCAATACCCCACCGCTACTCTGCAATACATACCCTGCCAATACTCTGCAATACATACCCTGCCAATACTCTGCAATACCTACCCTGCCAATATTCTGCAATACCCTGCCAATGCTTACCCTGCCAATACTTACTCTGCCAATACCCAGACATACCCATCCATGCTCAGCCAATATTACAGTGGGGGAGATGTATATTGCAGTGGGTACTATATGGTGGTGGCATTTTCACAGGTTTTTGCAAATTCAATAATTATTTGCTGATTCGAAAAATGATCCGATCCATGACTCTGATCCGAGGAATGATCCGATCCGTGAGTTTTTTGATCCGTTGCACCCCTACCAGTTTTCCTCTGTGTCCCCCTCCGTTCTGCTGTCCCCTCCGTTCTGCTAATGTCCCCTCTGTTCTGCTACTGTCCCCCTCCAGTTTTCCTCTCTGCCCCCCTCCAGTTTTCCTCTGTGTCCCCCTCCATTCTGCTACTTCCCCCCTCCGTGAAAACACCTGCTTCTCTGATGAGGGCACTGTTATGGGGACACTCTGATGGGGGGGCTGTCTGAAGGGAACCCCTGCTCTCTGATGGGGGCACTGACAAAGCTCCATTTGATGGGCACTGATCAGGCTGCATTGATGGGAACAGATGAGTGAGTGGCCTGGGGCCTGAGCCCCACTTTGCAGAAACAATACAGGCAGCCTGAGAAGAGGAGCTTCGGGCCGGCACACTCAGCATGCCCGACCTCCCTCCCCTGCACAGACCAACACATGTGTGGACATCTTGCGGCAGAAGGGGCCCCACATATCGTAGCTTGCATAGAGACATAGTGCAGAAGGGGCCCCCAGTCATTGCAATCCCCTGCGAGGGAACCGTTTTCACACATTTGTGGTGGTTTTTTATTAGTATAGCATACAGCTTAAATTATTTTGTTACATCTGTTCTAGATTTATTTAAGGCATGTGAATTTTGGAGGTGTCCTTGTAAACTGGTACTATAAATGTTGCAGTTTATTTGTTAAAGGAGTATGATTATATATATGAATTTGGTGATGTCACCCATTAGGAGTGGGCTTGGCATTGAACGCCTATCTTCTCTATTGTTTATTAGTCTCATTGGCCCCCCTGTGCATTTATGGGATCCTTTGCCATATGTCACAAAATGGCTGACCACACATCGCAGCGCAGATGATAATAAATCTCGGAAAGTTGATAATCTTAAACGCCAAGTACAACGTTATTCCTGTTTGTGGGATATTTTCTAATGGGCTGTGTAACAGAATTTGGAACAGGGTGTATTTGTGGTAGAAATTCCCTGCGAGGGAAAGATCATCACCCATTGTGTTGATTGTTTTGTTTGACACGTTATTTTGTTTTTGTAAACTTGCACTTTACAATAAATGTTGTACTGTATTTTCTTTGAAGTATATATGCATATGAGCGTACTTTTTTTTTTTTTTTGGTGGGGGAATGGATCTTGGGTGGGAGTTCCCACACTTTTTTTCCCAGGACTTGACCCCTGACTACAACCATCTCACAGAGACATCCAGGCCATCCATGGAATTTAACACCTCGACAGGAGTGTCTTCTGATGAGAATGGTTCGAAGAAAATAACCATGCAAGTTCACTGCAGTTAGCTAAAGAAGTAGAAAGCCAAACTGGGGCAATTGTTTCCTGTGACACAATACAATGTACACTGCAGAGGAAGGGCATGTATGGATGTTGTCCACGAAGAAAGCCTCTCCCAAAGCCCATGCACAAAAAAGCCCACCTAGAATTTGCCACGGACCATGCTGAAAAAGAAGAACATTACTAGGACTCTGTACTCTGGGGTGATGAGACCAAGATAAATGCATTATGCCTGTAGTGAAATATGGTGCTGACAGTGTCCTTCTGTGGGGCTGCATTAAAGTGGTTGTAAACCCTTACAACACACTTTGACCTACAGGTAAGCCTAGATTAAGGCTTACCTGTAGGTCCAAGAAATATCTCCTAAACCTATACGGTTTAGGAGATATTTGCCCGAAGACAGGCACCGATGTCTACGGCGCATGCGCCGCAGACAGCGGCACGCAGGCGCACTGAGTGCGGCATCGTCAATGACGAAGATGCCGCGCGTGTCGGCTCCCTTGCGCATGCGCGGGAGTGACGTCATCGCGGCTTCGCCGAATGACAGCGGCGGAGCTGCGAGATCCCACCAACAAGATGGATGCGGTGGACTACAGGGGACAGCGGTGACTTCGCTGGCTCCTGTGTCAGGTAAGTGACACATAATGGGCTACTATGTGATGCATAGTAGTCCATTATGCTTTGCCTTTGCAGGGAATGAAAGAGGAAGTAAAATCATCAGGGTTTACTTCCTCTTTAATACTATTTGGTTTTGGGGAGTTGCATTTCATTGATGGTATCATGAATTCACAGATGTACTGCTCTATATTGAAAGAGAAGATGCTACCATCACTCCGTGGCCTTTGGTTGTCGTGCACTTTTCCAACATGACAATGATCCAAAACACACATCTAAGGCCACTGTTGCATTTTTGAAGAAGAACAAGGAGAAAGTGATTCAGTGGTCTTCTGATCTGGACCCAATCGAACATCTATGGGGAATTCTGAATGGACAGGTTTAGCATAACTCTCCATCCAGCATCCAGGCTCTTAAAGAGGTCCTTCTCGTAAAATGGAAAAGATAGATGTTGCAATATGTCGCCAACTTGTTCATTCCATTCCTAGAAGACTTGGTGCTGCCCTTACAAATCATGAAGGTCATGCAAAATACTAGATGCTGTCGCACTTTGAATAACAATTGCGCGATCATGCTACACTATACCCAGATTACATTTTTATCATTTTCTTCACACAAATACAGATTTATTTTGGTGGTATTTAATCACTGCTTTTAAAAAATAAAAATAAAAAAAGACCAAAAATTTTGAAAACAAAATTTTTTTTTACTTAGTTTCTGTCAGTGAATTTTGTAACAAAGTAATTTTTCTCCTTCACTGATGTGCGCTGATGAGGCGGCACTGATGGGCACTGATAGGCTGAACTGGTGGGCATTAATAGGTGGCACTGATGAGGAGGCACCAATATGCCACACTTATGGGCACTGATAGGTGGCACTGATATGTGGCACAGATGAGCACTAATAGGAAGCACTCATGGGGACTGTTAGGTGGCACTGGGCACTAATAGGTGGCACTGGTGGGCACTGATAGGTGGCATGGATAGGCAGTACTGATGGGCTTGATGGGTGGCAGTGATGGGAGACACTGATGGGCATTGGACAGCATTAATGGGCAGCACTGATAGGCGGCACTGATAGCCAGCACTGTCTGGCATCACTAATGGGCACTGATTGGTGGCACTTGTGGCTAGTGGTGGGCACTGCTTGCTGGCACTGGTGTGCACTGCTTGCTGGCATTGGTGGGCAGTGGTTGGCGCTATATTGTAATCAGAGCACTGATGATCAGTGCCCTGATTACATGTGTAGATGTCCCCCTGCGAGGAGATGGCACTGATCAGCTCTCCTCGCCACACACTCTGTCAGTGTGAGGCGAGGAGCGCCGATTACAGGCATCTCCATGTTTACATGTGACTGACTGGGATTGGACACAGCCGATCACATGGTTAAAGAGCCACGGACATGGCTCTTTACAGAGATCGGGGTCGCGTTATGTCCTAGCAGTAGGGATGAGCTTCGAGTTCAAATCGAACTCATGTTCTACTCGAACATTGCCTGTTCGCCTGTTCAGCGAACAGTGAACAATTTGGGCTGTTCGCAGCAAATTCGAAAAGCCGGAACACCCTATACAAGTCTATGGGAGAAATCTAAAGTGCTCATTTTAAAGGGTAATATGCAGGTTACTGTCCTAAAAAGTGTTTGGGGACCAGGGTCCTGCCCCAGGGGACATGTATCAATGCAAAAAAAAGTTTTAAAAACGGCCGTTTTTTCAGGAGCAGTGATCTTAATAATGATTAAAGTGAAACAATAAAAGTGTAATATTCCTTTAAATTTCGTAGCTGGGGGGTATCTATAGTATGCCTGTGAAGGGGCGCATGTTTCTGGTGCTTAGAACTGTCCCTGCACAAAGTGTCATTTGTGCAGGAAAAAAAGTCTTTTAAAATCACTTGCGGCTAAATTGTCGGCTCCCCGTAATACAGAGAACACTGTTTGTTCTCTGTATTAGCCGACAATTCATTCATTCATTGATAAAAAAAAAAAAAAAGCGCGGGGGTTCCCCTAAATTCAATTACCAGGCCCTTCAGGTCTGACATGGATATTAAGGGGAACCCCGTGTCAAATTAAAAAAAAAATTGACGTGGGGTCCCCCTAAATATCCATACCAGACCCTTCAGGTCTGATATGGATATTAAGGGGAACCCCGCATCAAATTTAAAAAAAAATTGACGTGGGGGTCCCCCTAAAAATCCATACCAGACCCTTTATCCGAGCACGCAACCTGGCAGGCCGCAGAAAAAGAGGGGGGGACGAGAGAGCGCCCCCCCCTCCCTCCTGAACCATACCAGGCCACATACCCTCAACATTGGGAGGATGCTTTGGGGGTCTGTGACCCCTCAAAGCACCTTGTCCCCATGTTAATGAGGACAAGGGCCTCATCCTCACAACCCTGGCCGGTGGTTGTGAGGGTCTGGGGGCGGGGGGCTTATCAGAAACTGGAAGCCCCCTTTAACAAGGGGACCCCCAGATCCCGGCCCCCCCCTGTTTGAAATGCTGCTCTCTCGTCCCCCCCTCTTTTCCTGCGGCCTGCCAGGTTGCGTGCTCGGATAAAGGGTCTGGTATGGATTTTTAGGGGGACCCCCACGTCAATTTTTTTTTTTAATTTGATGCGGGGTTCCCCTTAATATCCATATCAGACCTGAAGGGTCTGGTATGGATATTTAGGGGGACCCCCACGTCCATTTTTTTTTTTTTTTGACACGGGGTTCCCCTTAATATCCATGTCAGACCTGAAGGGCCTGGTAATTGAATTTAGGGGAACCCCCACGCTTTTTCTTTATTTTTATTTTTTTATCAATGAATGAATGAATTGTCGGCTAATACAGAGAACCCTCATTGAATGTTCTCTGTATTACGGGGAGCCGACAATTTAGCCGCAAGTGATTTTAAAATACTTTTTTTCCTGCACAAATGACACTTTGTGCAGGGACAGTTCTAAGCACCAGAAACATGGGCCCCTTCACAGGCATACTATAGATACCCCCCAGCTACGAAATTTAAAGGAATATTACACTTTTATTGTTTCACTTTAATCGTTATTAAAATCACTGCTCCTGAAAAAACGGCCGTTTTTAAAACTTTTTTTTGCATTGATCCATGTCCCCTGGGGCAGGACCCGGGTCCCCAAACACTTTTTAGGACAGTAACTTGCATATTACCCTTTAAAATGAGCACTTTAGATTGTGAACGTTCGAGTCCCATAGACTTTAATAGGGTTCTAAAGTTCACACGAAGTTTAGGTCTGTTCGCAGGTTCTGGTGCGAACCGAACAGGGGGGTGTTCGGCTCATCCCTACCTAGCAGCACGGTGCACCTGCGGGCGCGTGAGAGTGGCTGTTCTAGGACACTGTCATATGACGTCTTCCCAGAGCAAGAGCCACACCGCCCCACTGTCATTTGACGGCGGGGAGGACGGCAACTAGTTAAGGACCGACATTGGAGGGCTAAAACAGGTAACAACAAAGGCCTGGGGAATGCCCAGGAAAAAATAAAGCCTACTTACCACCAGCTCGCATGAGGATGGTGGCAAGTTTTTTGTTATCACATTGGTGTTTGTATTGGTCCAGCAATGCCAACACCTTTGCAGCCATTGTGCTATTTGCTGAGTGTTTGATGTGCTCCTGTACCTTTAAGGAGGGGTGGCTCCCCTTCAGTCCACCGGCCCACATTTATCCATCAGAATGAATGTGCCTCCATTGTGGGGACACTCATACTTACTGTTAGGACCGCGGATACCAGGGTGCCGTGACGTGGCTCTGTGGCTCACGCATGCGTTTACAAATGCGTGCGGACTAAACGCCTGTTTTTAACACATACTGTTAGACAGGTTTTATTTTTTACCACTACTATTCCTTTATATTGGCTTTTAAAATTTACAAATGCAGCAATTTAGAATTGAGGTGAAAGGTTTAGCACTGGAAAACAATGTTTGAAAGATAAAAAGTGCATTTTACATACAACTATATGGATCAGACCAAAATGAGGGACAAATGAGGAGGAAAGAGGGACAGAGGGACATGAGAGAAAAAGTTTGGGACTTTGTTTGAGGCCAGATAAATATGTCCCCAATGTAGAAAATTTGAGAGACCAGGGTTTGGGACTTTACATGAAACATGCAGCCAGGGAGACATCTCGGCGTATTACTGCCGTAGTGTTTGGTAAATAAACCAAACTAATGACCATACTTGTAAACATAGTGATGTAGTAACCAGTCATTGCAAAATGGAAAACTTTATTGCTCAACATTATACATACTGGCATAATAACATAATCACATAGTAATACAGTGGTAACATAGTAAAACACATCCAAGTGATTGCTGTGTATCGTCGTACTAAAATATACTATAAAGAGGTATGATCCCAATGTGGACATATTACTGGTAACAGGCATAAGTAATGTAGCAACGGGGAGCATCTAATATCTCGACGCGTTTCGTGGCTACAATGCCACTCTTCAGGAACAGATGCAGAGGAAATATCTATAAAATGTTGGAGGAAATATTGAATAAGGTAGATCTATATAGAAATAGTTGATATAGAGGAATAAATCTCTCACTCGTGCTTACAAAAACCATACTGAGCAAGGACATGGGCAGGGCAGGACTTAGGGTGGTGGGGGCTCCTGGGCTTGAGTCACTTTCGGGTCCTACCTTCTATACATTACCGTATTTATCAGTGTATAACATGTGCCGGCGTATAACATGCACCCCAAGTTTAGGAGGGAATTTTAAGGAAAAAAACTTTTAGGAGGGAAGTTTAAGGAAAAAACTTACATGTAAATGCCCATCAATCCAGCCTTATCAGTGTCCATCTGCAGCCTTGCCCATCCATCTGCAGCCTTGTCCAATGTCATTGCAGCCTTGTCAGTGTAGCCTTGTCATTTTCAGCCTTGTCATTGCAGTCTTGAAGTTTAAAAATGGCACAGACGAGATACAGAGTCCTGTGTATCCCGCCAGCTCTTGGGTCCTCTCGGTGGCTCTCGCGTCCTCTCGGAGGCTCTCGGGTCCTCTCGGCGACTCTCGGGTCCTCTCACAGTCCAGAACGGAGCCGAGAGTAGCCGAGTGTAATCGGCTCAGCTCACAGTCCCGCTCAGTCCCTGTGTTATGCCCATTGTAGGGTGGGACTGGGTGTGACTGTGAACGGAGCCGAGCCAAGTACACTCGACTATGTATCTTGGCGGGGCCCATGAGCTTGAGCCTAGTAAAGCCCATGTTAAGTCCGGCCCTGGGCATGGGTATGGAGCGAAGGTATGAGGAAAGAGGGACATTGCTCCAAATCAGTGACAATCCCTCGAAATTAGGGACAGTTGGGAGCTATGGGCTCCAGTAAGCGGCGGAGATGACGGAGCACGGCGGGAGGGGAGGTGCCTCCTCCCGCGCACGATAAAAGTGATCTCGTAGTGAACTTGCCGCTTTTATCCAAAAGCCAACTGCCCGCTGTTGAAGAGGATAACGGAGTTATGGTAGCTAACTGCTCTTATAACAATGGTAATTCCCCTTCAAACAGCCGCCGTATAATGACAGCAGGCGGGCAGGCGGTAAGTGGCTAAACAAGTGTTCTATAAAACTCAGTTTTGTCAAAAATTTGGGAAATTGTTCTTGTGTTCATTGAGATATTGATTAAAATCTTTCTTTTCAAAAGGGATGTAGTGATTTATGCTGAGGACTGTACATGAAACTTTCTTGCTGGCATTCTTTGTAATCAAGTCTATAAAAAATATAAGTCTGCTTACACAGATATCCAAGATTTCTTATGTATTTATTTTCCTTTATTTAACGTTTTGTCCTTTCGGACGCATAGAAGGCATTGCAATTTACACACATCCATGGCCAGGTAATTTAATGGGCAGTGAGCATTGTCAGAATTTTTAGAATCCTGTCTAGTGATAATATTGACATAATGGATGACTGCGAGCTTGCACTGCTTGTATTGAGAGCATATTATTAATATATGGAGCACCATTCTAATTATCCCTGGCTGCGTCGGTAGAACCCCTCTGTTTAGCAGATGCTGGGTCTCTCCTTTGACCTAACACTGAACGTTTCAAGTAAACTGCCAGCAGCCCATGTCAAATTGTCGCGGGTAATTTGGAGTATGAAATGTGTTAAATTATTCAAAGGGCTGAATAAGCATAAACAGGCAGCGCGATAGGAGAGATATGCATACCTAGCGATGTTGGAATGACATTTAATATATCATATTAGCAGTATTGTTAGTACAAACAAACTCGGGCTCAGCAGCCTTGTCATGTCGGAGCTCAGTGGAAGGCTGAAATCACTAATATCTATTCCTTCCACCTTCAAAATATTTAAAGGCGCCGCACACAGTATAAGAAGAACGCAAATGGATAGATAAAGGTGAAAATGAAGGTAAAATGTTCTGGCCTGTTAAAATTCCGTTTTAAACCAGTGTAACAAAGAAAGTCAATTATTTAACCACTTCAGCCCCGGAAGGTTTTACCCCCCTTTTACCCCCCTTAATGAGTAGGTCATTTTTTTGTGATACGGCCCTGCGTTAATTTAACAGGCAATTGCGCGGTCGTGCGGCGCTGTACCCAAACAAAATTGATGTCCTTTTTTTCCCACAAATAGAGCTTTCTTTTTGTGGTATTTGATCAACTCAGTTTTTATTTTTTGCGCTTTAAACAAAAAAAGAGTGACAATTTTGGTAAAAGAAAACAATCTTTTTTACTTTCTTCTATAATATAATAATAATAATACAGGAGGTCCCCACGTTATGAACCTCCGACTTACGAACAACTCCTACTTACAGGTGGTGCCGGCGGGCACATCAGAAAACATCAGAAAACAGCGGAAAACATTGGAAAATTACATCGGAAAACATCGGAAACCACCGTTCTGCGCATGCGCATCCGAATTATGAACAAATCCGATGTAAGAACAAACAGGCAGTCCCTAATCTTTTTGTAAATCGGGGACAGCCTGTAATATAATATTTATAAAAAAAAAAAAAATGTAAAAAAAAAATGTCTTCATCAATTTAGGGCAATATTATTATTATTATTCACGATTTATATGACGCCAACAGTTTACCCAGCGCTTTACAATGTAGAGGGGAGAACAGCACAATTACAGTACAGTTCAATACAGAAGGGACAGGAGGCCCCGCTCGTAGAGCTTACATTCTAAAGGGAGGGGATATGTACTCTTCTACATATTTTTGGAAAACTATACCAAAAATTGATTGGTTTGCACAAAAGTTATAGCGTCTAAAAACTGAGGGATACATTTATGGAATTTAATTTTACATTTTTTTGTTTTTATTGGTAATGGCAGCGATCAATGATTTTTAGCGGGACTGCGACATTGCGGCGGACAAATCTGGCCCTAAGTGACAGTTTTTTGGGGACCAGTGACACAAATGCAGTGATCTGTGCTAAAAAAAAAAATCCACTGATCACTGTATAAATGACACTGGCAGGGAAGGGGTTAATATCAGGGCCGATCAAAGGGTTAATGTGTTCCCTGGGAGTGCTTTCTAACTGTGCGGGGGAGGGACTGACAGGAACAACACAAAGATTCCTGTTCCTGATCACTAGGAACAGAAGATCTCTGTGTACTTCCCTGTCAGAATGGGGATCTGCCTTGTTTACATATGCAGATCGCCGTTCTGCCTTCTCTGTGGAGCGATCGCGGGAGACCGGCGGACATTGGGTCCGTGGGCCCACAGACCTGTCGCCACCAGTGATGCACATGTGCCCACAGTATCTAGTGCAGAAAACAATGTACAGGTATGTTGTATCGCGCAATAGAGCCCACCCTCCCTCCGTATATATGCGTTGGAGCGATCTTGAAGTGGAACTGAAGTCCAGCAGGCAGGCTTTTATTTGAAAAGAGACATGCACTTTCTCTTCTGCAATAAAATGCCCCTACAAGGCTGTTTGCTGTCTTCTAATGCCGCGTACACACGTAGCCAACTATCCGACGGACTTAGTCTGCCGGACATCCCGCCGGACTGTCCGCCGGACTTCCCGCCGGACTTTCCGAACGGGCTACTTGCCCACACACGGCACTTTTTCAGCGGACTAATACAGCGTACTAAGTCCGCCGGACTATTCGCCGAGGAAAGTCCGCTCATTTTGAGCGCGTGTCCAGGTAGCCGGGGCCAGCGAAGGAGGCGTCGCTGGCCCCGTTACCTGGTATGGACTTAAAGGGGAACCCCAACACCGGCAAAATCGGCGTGGGGGTCCCCCCAGGTCCACATCAGACCTTTGTCCGAGCACGCTACCCGGCCGGCCAGGAAAGGGGGGGATGAGCGAGCGCCCCCCCCCCCTCCTGAGCCGTACCAGGCAGCATGCCCTCAACATGGGGGAGTGCCTTGGGGAAGGGGGGCCTTGCGGCCCCCCCACCTCAAAGCACCTTGTCCCCATGTTGATGAGGACAAGGGCCTCTTCCCGACAACCCTGGCCGTTGGTTGTCGGGGTCTGCGGGCGGGGGGCTTATCGGAATCCGGGAGCCTCCTTTAATAAGGGGGCCCCCGGATACCGGCCCCCACCCTATGTGAATGAGTATGGGGTACAATGTACCCCTACCCATTCACCTGTGGAAAAAAGTAAAAAAAAAAACACAACACAAGAGTTAAAATAGTTTATTGCACAGCTCCGGGGGTCTTCCGACTTCGGGGGTCTTCTCACCGGACTCCTCCACTATCTTCTGCTAGCTCTTTTGCTAGCGGAGGAGCCCGGCTTTCTTCTTTGCCACCGTCCTCTTCTTCCGGCTTCGGGGGTCTTGTCCCCCTCTTCGGTTCTTGTTGCCGGGCCACCGTGCCTTCTTCTAGCTCTTTTACAGGCGGTGACCCGGTCTTCTGTCGCCACCGTCGCCGCTGTCGCCGTCTTATGTTCTTCTGTTCTTCTCTTCAGATGTTGCCTCATCGCTCTCTCTGCTCACAATGAAGGGGACACGGCGCGCGGCGACTTATATAGGGACATCACCGGATGATGTCCCCGCCCAGCATGATGTCACAGTCCCAGAGGATGCTGAGTTTTGCTATAATAAATATCCCAGAAAAATAAAAAAAATAATTTCCTCAGTTTAGGCCGATACTTATTCTTCTACATATTTTTGTTAAAAAAAAAAATGCAATAAGCGTATATTGATTGGTTTGTGCAAAAGTTATAGCATTTACAAAATAGGGGATAGTTTTATGGCATTTTTATTAAATTTTTTTTTACTAGTAATGGCAGCGATCTTTATTGTGACTGCGACATTATGGAGGACACATCAGACATTTTTGACACATTTTTGCGACCATTGTCATTTATACAGCAATCAGCGCTATACAAATGCACTGATTCCTGTGTAAATGACACTGGCAGTGAAGGGGTTAACCACTAGGTGGCCGTGTAGGGGTTAAGTGTGTCCTAGGGGCGTGTTGCTAACTGTGGGGGATGTGCCTGTGTTTTACACATCACTGATCTCTGCTCCAATCACAGGGAGCAGAGATCAGTGTCACTGTTGCTAGGCAGAATGGGGAGATGCTTGTTTATTTTAGCATCTCAACATTCTTCTTCCCCGTGAGACGATCACGGGTATCCCCGCAGCGATCGAGTCTGCGGGACCCGCGATCAGACTCACGGAGGTCTCGACCAGCGCAACCGGCGGCACGCAAGCGATGGCACAGCAGCAAATTTAAAGGGACATACTTGTACGCCCGTTTGCCTGTCTGTGCTATTCTGCCGACGTACATCGGCGTGTGGTGGTCGGGAAGTGGTTAAGTGATCAGGGTTACTTGTCAGGACGCTCTCTCTGGAGGTAAACATTATAATTTTATCTTCTCCTCACAATTCCCAGTATCTTAGACAGGGGCGGACTGACAACTCATGGGGCCCCCAGGCAATAGGAGATTATGGGGCCCCCAGACAATCAGAGATTATGGGGCCACACAGTATACAAAAACACACACACACAGTATACAATCACACAGTATACACAGACATGTTTCTATTGGCTGAGAAGGTACTGGAGAGGTGGGGCAGCTATAATCTCTGGATTTTTAGACCAAAAGGATGTCGGTAAGGGAAATTTCAGAGACAGATGTAAAAAAAAAAAACACAAATTTTTACATACTGTCCCTGGTTTTACTGAGGCTGGCAACCCTGATGGGGCCCCCTAGTGGCATGGGGCCCTCGGGCAGTGCCCGAGTGGCCCAATGGTCAGTCCGCCCCTGATCTTAGATGACATGGGGATGTAACACTGCTTTTCATCTCTGTCTCCCTATAGCAGTAGTCATCAACCCTGTCCTCAGGGCCCACTAACAGGCCAGGTTTGCAAGATAACTGAAATACATCACAGGTGATATCATTTTCTGCTCAGTGATTGCAGTATTCTAGTCTGCATCTCCCCAAGGTAATACATAAAACCCGGTCTTTTAGTGGGCCCTGAGGACAGGGTTAATGACCACTGCCCTATAGGATTTTATGGAGCGCATTCATTTCTATACAATGAGGTAAATTCACTAAGCTTTACCACATGAGGTAAGGGTATCATGTTACTCATTTGCATAAATGATCACCGGCGGTAAAATAAAGTCCAATCCATTAAAAAGAAATAAAGATTTTGCGGTAAACAACGAAAAAAAAAATATTGCAAAAAATTGTGCAGTAATCTGTTAAGTCCAATTCACAAACGAAACAGGAACTAAAAAAAAAGTGAAATATTTAACACCACCCTTTTGGTGCCGGTAACCAGTGTGGTACACAAAAGAGGGGCGTATTCATACCCTCAGAAAGGGGCATTCTACCCACAGAGAGCCTAATTCTACCCACAGAAGACCCACAGACCCGCAGGGTGCAATACTATCCTCAGAGAGGTGTCTAATTCCATCCACAGAGGACCCACAGAAAGTTAACACTATTCCACCAGTAGTGAACACACAAAAATGTGGCGTTATATATCACGAGTATACTTTTTTTTTTTTTTTTTTTATTAAATCAAAAAGGCATGACGTGCAGTGCAAATTAAATGCTGATATCGGCTGATATTTACCATCAAGAACTTTTTTTTTTTAAATAATAATTTTTTTTTAAAATAAACGTTTACAAAAGTGCAACATAGTTACATAGTTACATAGCTGCATAGTTAGTCAGGTTGAAAAAAGACACAAGTCCCTCTAGTTCAACCACAAAAAATAAATAAAAATAAATAAATAAAATATACCCACAGCAACAATGGAGTATGTCAACCATGACAATTACTCCACAGCTAGAAATGACCTCTTAAAGTGGCCACGGTAATACTTTTGGTTATATAAACCATTTCAACGTTAAGTTAAACTTGGATAGGAACATGAAAAATAACTAAAAATGTTTAAAAAAAATTCTAAAAAATATAGTCCAGTTTTCTTAATTTTTCACGATATAAACATAAGCAGCGGCACAGAATTGTGCCAACAACATAGAAAAGAGCACTTTCAACAACTCTAGTAGGCCATACATTTACAAAAAAACGAATTTGTATGAACGTATGGCATGATGGATCTAGTAAAGGAGCTTTGATTACCAACAATCAGGTTGGTAATCCAAAGCATCACCCTACGTGTTTCGCCGTGCAGACGTCATCAGGAGTGGCGTCATCTTTCTACACCTCACGCCCTTTATACCATGCGGTTGCATGGTATAAAGGGCGTGAGGTGTACGAAGATGGCATCACTCCTGATGACGTCTGCATGACGAAACACGTAGGACAAAGCTTACAGCGTCACTTCCGGTTTTGGAGTTTCTGGTCTGTGGAACACAAGGTTTTTCAGACAATTTTGTTGTAAATCATGTACTACCTTTTGGCACTAGTGACAGTGCTTTTTACTAAACTTTTACACAATAAGCTTTTAGTTACGGATTTTTCATAATGGGAACCCCTTTTTTCTTATCCATCTATACGTGAGTGCATTGAACGATCGTGGATGTCACAGAGGGAATGCAGAACAAAGAGCTGACTCCATTGTAAAGCCTTTTATCCCTGCAGGGGTACATGACTTTGGTGAGTGTGGACCTGGGTGGGCGCACGTGTGAAGAATTACCAAATTTGTTGATTAAAATATTTTTTTCACCACTATTTTTATGGACTTTAAAATTTGAATGTATTCTATATGTTGATGCTCTTTTGTTGATTTATTATGCACTTTGGAATCACTAAGAAATGGACACTTGTTGGACACATACTCATTGATCAGTTTTTTGAACACTTTATTACGTGTGTTTGCACATTTAACACATTTGCACGTTATATGATGATGTCTTAAAGTGACAGTACAACTTTTTTTATTTTTTTCATTTTATTATTATTTCTTTCATTTTTTCATTCTATTTTCATTTAATTTTCCAAGGATTTTTATCATTAACCAGTTCCCTAACGCCGTATTGTAAAATGAGGGCAACAGGAACCGTTCCTCCCTCTGGGTGGTTGATGGGGACCCGATGCACGTGCCCAGCGGCCGCGATGTCCGCCGGGCACCCGCGATTGCCCGGTAACAGAGTCGTGACATGGATCTGGATCACAGATCCACATCCTGTCAGGGGAGAGGAGAACTGATCGGATGTTCCTTGTACAGAGGAACACCGATTGGTCTCCTCCCCTCATTAGTCCCCTTCCCCCACAGTTAGAATCACTCCCTAGGACACACATTTAACCCCTTCAGTGCCCCCTAGTGTTAACCCCTTCCCTGCCAGTCACATTTATACAGTAATCGGTGCATTTTTTATAGCACCGATCGCTTTATAAATGTGAATGGTCCCAAAATAGTGTCAAAAGTGTCCGATTTGTCTGCCGCGATGTCACAGTCATGATAAAAATCGCAGCTCACCGCCATTAGTAGTAAAAATAAATAATAATAATAAAAATGACAAATCTATCCCCTATTTTGTAGACGCTGTGACTTTTGCGCAAACCAATCAATATACGTGTATTGGGATTTTTTTTTACCAAAAAATATGTAGAAGAATACATATCGGCGTAAACTTAAATGGGATATTTATTATCGCAAAAAGTAATAAATATTGTGTGTTTTTTTTTTCAAAATTGTTGCTCTTTTTTGTTCATAGCGCAAAAAATAAAAACCGCAAAGGTGATCAAATACCACTAAAAGAAAGCTCTATTTAGGGGGGAAAAAAATGATCAAAATTTAATTTGGGTACAATGTCACACGACTGCGCAATTGTCATTCAGCTGAAAGCTGAAAATTGGCCTGGGCAGGAAGGGGGTGAAAATGCCTGGTATGGAAGTCGTTAAATATTAAACCTATTAATCAATTGACCGTGCAATTAAAGCGATGCAGTGCCGTATCACGTAAAATGACCTGGTCATTAAGGGGGTAAAACCTTCCAGGGCTGAAGTGGTTAAAATAATTACAGTGCCGTCATCCAAATACAGAATTAGAAGGGACAATGGAAATTACACAGTGTGTGTATAGTTTCACATTAAGGTACAAAAATGTCCATCCTTTAGAACCACTTTAGGTTCTGCTTTAGCCGCTTGCTGACCGCCTCACGCCGATATACGTCGGCAGAAGGGCTCATACAGGCAGATTAACATAACTATACGTTGTAATGTGTAAAATACCTCCGCGCCAACCAACTAGATACAGAGAATGAAAAAACCGCTGCATGCACTGGAAAGGGTTAATCCTAACCCAAAAAATGAATTATCTATGTGTAGTAGTGCCGCGCAGTATATAGGAAGAGAGGGTAGGGGAAAGAAGTGAAATAGAAAACAGGAGAGAGAAGTAAGGGAGGGGTAGTTTACCAGTAAGACCAAAAAAGAGAAGTAAATCAAAATAAGTTGCAGATACAATGTACAAATGACCACCTCTTCAATCCAGCATACACAATAAATATCACTGTAGAACATGTGTGCTTAAACAAAATTGTGCCAAACAATAATCAAAACAGAATAAAGGCTAGGTACGTGTGTACCATTATGGAGCTAATTATCCTGTATAGTGCAAAATTGTGCGATGCTCCAAAAATTCAAGAAAAGTGCCAAATACCAGAACTTATTTGTGAGAATGTTGCAAAAAAAAAAAAAAAAATGTATATAGCAGCCAATACAAAGAAAGTGCCAAGTGCCAAAACTAGTTTGTTCAGATATTGCACGGAGACATATACGTGTATATAGCAGCCAATATAACAAGCATAAATTAATTAACTGTGCAATCCATATAATTAATTGTGCAAAACACTGCAAACAACAAAGTATCATAAAGTAAAGTGCCAGTGCTCTATTATTCACAAAGTGAGTGATCATAAAATTAGACAATCCATAAAGATGGGTGTGCAAATGTTGCCAGTGCGACCATCAAAAGCAGATCATTTCAAGATTAAAGCAGAGGTCCACCCTAAAGTGGACCTTCCGCTCATTGGAATCCTCCCCCCCCTCCGGCGCCACAATTGGCACCTTTCAGGGGGGAGGGGGGTGCAGGTACCTGTACAGTACAGGTATCTGCACCCACTTCCGGGATAGCTCTCTGCGGAAAGGGGCGTAGATCTACGCCCCTTTCCGAAAGTCCCCCGCTGCCTGCTGGGAAACACACAGATCCCAGAGGCAGCGGGTCCATCCTTATTGCGCAGCGTGACTAGCGCATGCGCAGTAGGGAACCGGGAAATGAAGCCGAAAGGCTCCACTTCCTGATTCCCATACCCAAGATGGCGGCGGCAGCACCCGAGAGACGATCGAGAGATCGGATTCGGGTGCCGACATCGCGGGCACGCTGGGCGGGTAAGTGTCCTTATTTTAAAAGTCAGCAGCTGCTGTATTTGTAGCTGCTGGCTTTTTAAAAAAAAAAATGGCGGAACTCCCGGCGGACTCCCGCTTTAAGTGTTAGTGCTTTATGGATCATGCAAACATAGAGGTGCAGCAATCCTTTCTTTCCCTCCGTTCGGTGGGTGGATGGGTGTCCCCTTACCTTACAGCTGTAAGGTTACAGCATAATCACAGAAATTATAAGGGTCTCCTTGCATCCCCAACTGGGATGTCCCAGGGCGGGTATACCTCACAGGGCGTAAAGAACAGTACTTGATAGTGTAGTATTTTTGTACTCGAACTTATTTATTTAATAACAACAGGGTACTCACATTTAGGAGCACAAACAAAAAGCGGTGTATACAAACAACGAGCGGTGGGCTCAGACGTCACTTCCGGTGTTTCTCTCTCTTTCCGATGCGTGTTAGTCACTGTCACGTGACTTCATCAGCCCTGATGTTATTAAATAAATAAGTTTGAGTACAAAACTACTACACTATCAAGTACTGTTCTTTACGCCCTGTGAGGTACGGCTCCCGTGCGCATGTGCGGGAGTGACGTCATCGCGGCTTCGCCGAATGACAGCGGCGGATCGGCGAGACCCACCGAGAAGATGGATGCGGCGGACTACAGGGGACAGCAGTGACTTCGTTGGCTCCTGTGTCAGGTAAGTGACACATAATGGGCTACTATGCGATGCATAGTAGTCCATTATGCTTTACCTTTGCAGGGAATGAAAGAGGAAGTAAACCCATCAGGGTTTACTTCCTCTTTAATGTGTATGCTGGATTGAAGAGGTGGTCATTTGTACATTGTATCTGCAACTTATTTTGATTTACTTCTCTTTGTTGGTCTTACTGGTAAACTACCCCTCCCTTACTTCTCTCTCCTGTTTTCTATTTCACATCTTTCCCCTACCCTCTATAACTATACGTTGCCCTTTAAGATGCGACCTGTGAGCGCGCGCGGCAAGCTCTGTGAGTCGGGTCGCGGGTCCCACTGACTCAATCGGGGACTCGAACGCTATGGGGACACCCGTGATCGCCTCATGGGGAGGAAGAACAGGGAGATACTAATGTAAACAAGTTCTATCTAGTGACAGTGTCCCTGTGATCGGGAGCAGAGATCAGTGACATGTCACATGTAGCCACGCCCCCCCCTCACACTTAGAAACCCTCCCCAGGACACACTTAACCCCATACACTGCCTCTTAGTGGTTACGCCTTCACCGCCAGTGTCATTTACACAGGAACCAGTGTTATACCAGTGTTACCATTTGATAGCACTGATTGCTGTATAAATGACAACAGTCCCAAAAATGTGTCAAAAGTGTCCGATGTGTCCGCCGCAATGTCACAGTCACGATAAAAATTTCTGATCGCCGCCATTACTAGTAAAAAAAATATATATTAATAAAAATGCCATAAAACTATCCCCTTTTTTGTAAACGCTATAACTTTTGCGCAAACCAATCAATAAACGCTTATTGCAATTTTTTTGCCAAAAATATGTAGAAGAATACGTATCGGCCTAAACTGAGGACAAAAAAAAAATTGTATATATATTTTTGGGGGATATTTATTATAGCAAAATGTAAAAAAATAATTTGCCGCTCTTTCTTTGTTTATAGCGCAAAAAATAAAAACAGCAGAGGTGATCAAATACCGGCAAAAGAAAGCTCTATTTATGGGAAAAAAAGGACGCCAATTATGTTTGGGAGCCACGTCGCATGACCGCGCAATTGTCAGTTAAAGCGACACAGTGGCGAATCGCAAAAAGTGCTCTGGTCTTTGGCCAGCAAAATGGTCCGGGGCTTAAGTGGTTAAAGAAGTCTATGACCTGCAATAGTCCCGAGAGCAGCGCACACTATTGTATCTATATGGCTATTCAACTCTTTATCTAAACAGATAAGCCAATTTGCCTGATAAATCAAAAAAAAAAAAGTGATACACTTTTACAAAACCCAATGCCATCATTTGTCATAAAATTTAGAGTCAATTAATGGAAATAAATGACTTATGTTCGTTTATTAGTAAAAAAAAAAAAGGAAACACAATGTTATTCTCTTCGTGCGTTCATGGCTTTAATGGCACTGTGAATTTGTATTGTAAAATTCCTTCTGTGCTAACAGCTTTTCTACAATAGCACAGCTGGATCTGCCGTTAATTGCACAGACTATGTGGAAGAATTACTCTTTGATAATACTTAGAAAGAGAGAGACGGAGGGAGAAAGAGCATCAAACCTTTTCCGTGCCAATAAATTCTGGTAACATTTTATGATTTAACAACATCGCAAAGCCTCTTTTCTCTGGGCTATACAGAAATTATGCCCAATAAATATTCCTGACAGGTACTGTACATGTTTATTTAGATGATAGAAACAGAGTTGTTTGGTGTAAGGAGCGATGCATCAAGTTCACGGGGCTGACGTTGATTTCATTTTGAAAATTGTCCCATTAGATTTGACTTCCTCCGCAAATCAGAGAGGTGCAAAAAAAAAAATGCCCATTTGGAGAGGATCCAAATGAATCGGTTGTAAATCTCGGGATTGTGGCTGAAACATACTTTGCACATGAACCTAAAAAAAAAAAAAAAAACAAATGTAAAAAAATAATACATTGTGCCCATTTGCTGCTGTAGCCATTTTTGTGTTTTGTTGTGTAGCTGTCACGTACCTGGTAGAAGACTGAAATGACAAGTTCGGCCTCTTTTGTATCTTCTCCAGCTCACGACCCACTGAGAGTGCAACAGATGGTGCTACGGGACAGAAGGAACATGAGTGCCCATAGGCATTGCTCCTAAATGTCCCTGATTTCAAGGGACTGTCCCTGATTTGGAGCAATGTCCCTCTACCCCTCTTTCCCCCTCATTTGTCCCTCATTTTGGTCTAATCCATCTAGTTGTATATAAAATGCTCTTTTTATCTTTCGAAAAACCCCATACACACGATCAGACTTTGTACAAACTTTCCCTTGGATTTCTGTACAAAGAGCGTTGGCCGTAAGTTTATATTGCATACACACGATCAGACTTTTTAGGCAACAAACACGAACGTAATGACATTTCAGCGTACTGACGACACTTCAAAAGAGGACGTTCAATTACTCCAGTGCCACCTTTGTCAACTTCTGTATTGTTGTCTGATCTTTTGCATTGGTTCTGAGCATGCGTGTTTGTACTTTGTACATAAGTCCGATGGTTTTGTGTACACACGATCAGACTTTGCTCCATCGGACTTATGTTGTCAAAATCAGTTGAAAATGTCAGATGAAAACCGAAAAAGTTTGTCCGATGGAGCGTACACACGGTCGGATGTTGCCTCAAAACAGCTAATTTGCATGTTTGTTATCAAAAAGTCTGATCGTGTGTACGGGCCTAAAAAGTATTTCCCAGTGCTAAACCTTTCATCCAATTTCTAAATTGCTGCATTTGTACATTTTAAAAGCCAGTATAACTCCTACTTATGGGAACTCACTTATAAATTTAACCTTAAGCCTCGTACACACGATTGGACTTTGTACAAACTTTCCCGTGGATATTTGTACAAAGGGTGTTGGCAGTGAACTTGTATTGCATACACATGGCAGGACTTTTTCAGCAACTTTCACCAAATCCCATGGTTTTTCTGCTCTTTACCGCCACCTTTGGTCAACTTCTGTATTTTTATCTGATCTTTTGCATTGATTCTGAGAATGCGTGTTTGTACTTTGTACAAAAGTCCTATGGTTTTCTGTACACACGATCAGACTTTGCTCCATCTGACTTTTGTTGCCGGTTTATCCGTTCGCACAGCCAACAAAAGTCCGATTATAACCAAAAAAGTTTGTCCAATGGAGCGTACACACGGTCAGATGTTGCCTTAAAACAATTTGCATGTCTGTTGTCAAAAAGTCTGATCATGTGTATGGGCCTTTAGATGGTATATCACTCCAACTCAACTTCACATACAAGACCCCTCTGCAGAACCCGCATGTTGGTGACAATGTGGTTTCCCTGGAACCCTATATCATATACTATGTGATTGCACCAAAATTACTGCATTTTGGGGAGAAGTGTTCCAGATATTGTCAGAGGTCACAGGCACTTCCACTCCACCAACTCCTGAATTGGCTATACTTAACATCGGAATTTAAAACTTCCCTCACAGACTCCGTTGCATAGTTACTCAAGTTCTACTGGCAGCGAGACTAAAGCCTCATATACACGATCGGATTTTGTACAAACTTTCCCGTGGATTTTTGTACAAAGGGCGTGAACTTGTATTGCATACACACGGCAGGACTTTTTCAGCCAACTTTTACCAAATCATGTGGTTCAGACCAGATCAGACTTTGCTCCATCGGACTTTTGTTGCCAAAAAGTTTGTCCGTTCGCACAGCCAACAAAAGTCCGATGAAAATCGAAAAAGTTTGTCCCATGGAGCATACACACGGTCGGATGTTGCTCCAAAACAGCTAATTTGCATGTTTGTTGTCAAGGGGCACATGGGTGCTGCCCCTCCTCCAGGCTGCATTTGGGGGACACAGGCTGGCTGCATTGTTGGGACACAGGCTGCATTTGGTGGATACAGGCTGCATTTGGGGGACACAGGCTGCATTTGGTGGATACAGGCTGCATTTGGTGGACACAGGCTGCATTTGGGGGACACAGGCTGCATTTGGTGGGGCATAGGCTGCATTTGGGGGACACAGGCTGCATTTGGTGGACACAGGCTACATTTGAGGGACACGGGCTGCATTTGGGGGACACAGGCTGCATTTGGGGGACACAGGCTGAATTTGGTGGACACAGGCTGCATTTGGGGGACACAGGCTGCATTTGGTGGGACACAGGCTGCATTTGGGGGACACAGGCTGCATTTGGTGGGACACAGGCTGCATTTGGGGAACACAGGCTGCATTTGGTGGACACAGGCTGCATTTGAGGGACACAGACTGCATTTGAGGGACACGGGCTGCATTTGGGGGACACAGGCTGAATTTGGTGGACACAGGCTACATTTGGGGGGGACAGGCTGCATTTGAGGGCCACAGGCTGCATTTGGGGGACACAGGCTGGCTGCATTTGGTGGGACACAGGCTACATTTGGCAGACACATGCTGCATTTGGTGGACACAGGCTGCATTTGGGGGACAAAGGCTGCATTTGGTGGGAGGGTTACAGGCTGCATTTTGTGTGACACAGGCTGCATGTAAGGAGGGACTCTGCTGGGGGCACCCGATGTAAGGACGGACTCCGCTGGGGACACCTGATGGCATTTGGTGGCAGGTGACATGGCTAGTATCACGCTCAGGGCTCCCACTGATTATGCATTATGGTGAGTTGAATGATTGCATTTTATATTACAATGTAATAATAGAAATAATGAGCTTCAATCATCCTGACACCATAACAACCATGGTGCCATGATGATTGAAGTGCTAACACCAGGTGTTTGGAATATATTTATCTGCTGATTGTTAAACTTTCTAGAATACACATATTTCTATTGTTGTGTAGGATCTGGGCCTGCTGTCCGTCCATCCTTCTCTCCCCCTCCCTGCATCCCTCGTTCATCTCAGACGCTAACCACACCACCTTAGAGCCCCACCCAGTATTTCACTGAAATCACGCCCATTTCACCAAGTGGGATGGGATCAAAAAGGAAGATCGGGGTCTGGCACCCAATTCCTAAAACGTCACCAGCCACCACTGCTATAGCTTCACGGCTGAAGACCATGAAGTAGCTTGTGCAACAGAAAGGCTAGACTGGAAGAGTCTATAGGTTCATGTCTGAGGACCATGAAGTAGGTTGTAGAACAGATAGGAGGCTTTATTCACAGAATCCAGGAACTGGATCAGTGCATCATTAAAAACTAACAAAGCTCATATTGCGCTTACCGGAACATGTGTGACCCCCTTGCTAAGAGCGGTCTAAATGCACTTTGTTTACAACATCAAAGCCACCCTCATAGATCATGGAACCCTCCTGCACACCTCCAGATAACGAACACCGTGGGGAATTGATGTCATCCGGGTGCCTGATGACATCATATGAGACAAAATGCGTAGGAAAGAGCCACATACACACACTAAAAATGCATGCGTGATTGGTCGTCGGCCATTTTGGTCATTGGAGAAAGTACTGTTTCTAACTTTTCCCATGCTTGCTTTTTATCTACCTATGCTTTTTTATTAAACTGATTTTATTACTGGTAATACACTATGTGGAGTATTTTTTTTGTTTGCACGCCATCCATAACGGAAGACCATCATACTTGGAAGCCCGAGTCATAGGAAGACATAGAGGCAATTGGTTACCAAATTCCCCATAGTGTTCGTTATCTGGAGGTGTGCAGGAGGGTTCTATGATCTATGAGGCTGGCTTTGATGTTGTAAACAAAGTGCATTCAGACCGCTCTTAGTAAGGGGGGGGGGGGTCACACATGTTCCGGTAAGCGCAACATAAACTTCGTTGGTGACACTTTCGCTATCCTGAGATTTTCATTTCTCAACATGGCATATGGGACTGCCATCTTGATTAACCATTTGGTCCTGTTTTCTTTGTACTTTTGTTTGATTGATTCTATCTCTTTAGTTTGAGTCACAAATGAATTTATTTTGTCACTCGTATTTCTCCATTAATTATTGATGGTTTGTCATGTTAAGTGCTGCACTGTTTGTATATTGTATCAATAAATAGTGTATTACATGCTGTTCATATTCACTTGGTCACTATGAGATTTGTTTTCTGGATTCTGCTATTTTCTATTTTCCCCTTCTGTCCATGTCCCCAATGCAGTTGTGGATTTTGCAGAGCAGTGTTGGCAGCTCTGCACATGCTCAGTTTTCACTGTGTTTTTAAGCTGTTCATTTCCTCCTTATCACATCTGAGCAGCCCATGTAACTATAGAATCACACATTTTGGCGTATACACAGTGGTAAATGACAGCCCACCCCCTCCTGAGGAAGAGCTTAATAATGTGACAGCGGTATATTAATTAGGAAAAATGTACCATGTTTATCGGCGTATAACATGCACTTTTTTCCCCCTTAAAATCAGGGGTAAATCGTGGGTGCGTGTTATAAGCCGATCCCCTGCTGATTGTGAGCTTCTCGGCAGCTTACGGCCGCTTTTGGCCATTCTCTGCAGCTTTCCCCCCCTCACTCACAACACCAAAGACACCCCCATGGATGGATGGGAAGGCGAACTTACCTTAGCAGATGACAAGGATCATAGGGTAGGGCTGCTGCTTGCTGCTTCTCGCTCTAGCCGAGTAAAGAGCTGGGGCTTCTCTTCCCGGCCGAACAGGAAGTGTGTCCTGAGACTCCCTGGCCAATCGGTTCTCAGGACCCGCTTCCAGAAGGAGAATCAGGAAGACAATAGCGAATATTAATTCTCTATTGTCACACAACTGGGTGGACTCTGCACCCCGAGCCCACCCTTTTTTAAAGCCAATTAGAGCCTCAGGCTCTAATCATGTGCTTCAAAAAAAATAAAAATAAAACATTGGAATCTATGCATCTGGCGCCCTGAATGGAGATTAGGAACCGTGCGCATACATTAGCAGGGCGCCCCTTATGGACGGGCCGCTACTGGAATTCAGGGAGGTAAATGTGTGGGAATCTTCACAAAGCAAGTTTACATACTTCAAGATAATTCCGAATAATAGGAGAGGGATAGAAATAATTGAAATACAGTGTGGAAATGAATGTACAATTTAGCATTTTGATCACAGGCATGCTTTAAATGAAAGGTACTAACAACAATGTCAATTTTATGAAAAAAAAAAAAAAAAGGCGAGCGCTGTTCTCTGGTTATTGATGGAAATGGAAGCGGAGTAACTCATTGATAAAGGAGACATAACAGAAGTTATTTCAGAGCTCGCCTAAAAAGAAATGACTTGTCTGCTGTGTTTGGATTCCAGTCTGTTGCATAATGTTTCTTAGCTTATTGAATTTTTTTGGTGTTTTGATGGATTACATTTTCAAGGAGCATTACGTCAAAGATGGAAAGTGAGCTGATGAATTGTTTCAGGGCATGCGGTTTATCCATCAGCTTATGGCTGAGCTTTCCTTCATGGTAGTGTGAACTGGTATTGCTGTTTGTGTGCGCTCAATACATCAGCACTATCTCCAATGTCATGATGAGTAAGAAGAATCTGCAGATCCCCAGCTGACATGCAAAGTTCGGTGTACTGCCTTTGAGTGAAGTGTAAATATGATAGATTTATTTAATATCACTCTTAGTATAAGGGCTCTGTAAAAGCTCAGTGGCTTTCATTCTAAGCAGTAAGGGCTTTTTCACAGGGGTGTCCAGGAGGGGGTGGTAAACACATGTGGCTAAGCCAAGTTTTTAGCATCCCCCACCCCCTGGCTGCTTAACCACTTGCCTACTGGGCCCTGTTATCCCCTTCCTGCCCATGCCAATTTTCAGCTTTCAGCGCTGTCACATTTTGAATGAAAATTGCGCAGTCATGCAACACTGCACCCAAACAACATTTTTATCATTTCTTTTCACACAAATAGAGCTTTCTTTTGGTGGTATTTAATCACCTCTGAGTATGTTCTTTTTTCATAAATAAACAAATAAATACAGAAAATTTTGAAAAAAGAACAAAAAACCTTTTTTATGGTTTGTGCGCTGATGAGGCTGCATTCAGGGCCGGTGCTACCACTAGGCAAACTAGGCAGCCGCCTAGGGTGCCCAGCCACTGGTTTTTCTACTCTCTTTTCTCTGCAGCAAGCAACTAATGCCTTGTACACACGGTCAGACATTCCGACCACAAACTCTGATTTTTTTCACCGACGGATTTTGTCCGAAACTGGTGTTGCATACACGAGGTCGGACAAAGTTGTTGGAAAATCCGATCGTTCAGAACGTAGTGACGTTCGTTGCGTACAACGGGACTACGTAGAGGCTAGTAGCCAATAGCTTTGGTCTCGTAATTTGACCTGATGCGCATGCGTGGAAAATTGTCCATCGGAAATTCTCTACAAATCATCGAAAAAAAGTCTGATCGGATTTTTTTGCTGGAAAATTTTAGATCCTGCTCTCAATTTTTTTCCTTCAGAATTTCCGATGGAAAAAGTCAGATGGAGGCCACACACGATCGGATTTTCCGACAATATAATCCGATCGAATCTTTTCCGTCTGAATTTCCAACCGTGTGTACAGGGCATAAGTCTCAGCAACAGCAGGCAGCTGCCGCTCCATTCACACATAGTGTCAGAGGCGCAGCAGTGGTGGAGGACTGTGTCTGTGTCCTGACAAGCAAACATTGATTGAAGGGCGATGGTAGGCTGCATTTGATGGGCACTGGTGAGGCTACATTTGATGGGCACTTTATTAAAAAGGTGGGATTTATATGGGCAGGGTAAAGGGGGCAGTGTCAGCCAAAGGGGGGGCGGCAAAATGAGGTTTTGCCTAGGATGTAAAAAACCTTGCACCAGCTCTGGCTGCACTGATGGGCACTGAGGCCGCTGCACTGATTGGCACAGATGAGGCGGCACTGGTTGGCACTGATGAGGCACTGGTGGGCACTGATGAGGCTGCACTGATAGGCATCACTGATGGCCACTGGTAGGCGGCACTGATAGGCACCGATGGGCACGGATAGGTGGCACTGATGGGCACTGGTAGACGGTACTGATGGGCACTGGTATGTGGCACTGATAGGTGACACTAATGAGAAGGCGCTGATGTATGATTGGCATCACTGACATGATGGCCTCCCAGAATTCCGACGCGCAAAACTCCTACGCATGCTCGGAAACAATTTGACGCATGCTCGGAAGCATTGGACTTCATTTTCTCGGCTCCTTGTAGTGTTGTACGTCACTGTGTTCTTGATGATCGAAAGTTCAGAGAACTTTTGTGTGACCGTGTGTATGCAAGCCACGCTTGAGCGGAATTCCGTCGGAAAAACCATTCAAGTTTTCTCTGACGTAATTTCTGATCGTGTGTATGGGGCATTACTGTAATAATGACACTGGCAGGGAAGAGGTTAACATCAGGGGTGATCAAAGGGTTAAGTGTGTCCCTGGGAGGTGCTTGCTTACTGTGTGGGGGATGGATTCACTGGAGGGACACAGAGATACCTGTTCATGATTAGCAGGAACAGAAGACCTCTGTGTCCTCTCCTGTCAGAACAGTGATTTGCCTTGTTTACATAGGCAGATCACTGTTCTGCCTTCTCTGTGGAACGATCAGCGGGTCCCGCAGACATCATGTCCACCGGACCCACTCATTGGCTTCCCCGGCAGCCAGTTAGTACATGAAGAGACATACAGGTACGTCGACACAACAATACAAAACAGATTACAGCGCACACATACAAAAATGACATTTATCCTGCAAGGCTAGTTAAAAACACCTGAACATATTGAAAAATACGGGAGTTTGGTCACACTATATGGTCATATAGTGCTAATCCCTCTTACTGCGACATAGTACCCCAAATTAGTGGGTCCTACATGAGTAATAGAATGAAAGAACCTGTGTCTCAACCATGGGAGATAAACTCCTCTATGTGGGAGGACTGAAGGGATTCCTCCTATGCACTGGTGTCCACTAATAAGAGGTGATGCACTGTAATCTCTTTTATGCTGTTTTTGGTCTTATAGCAGCACCATCTTGAATGTAAAGCATTTTAGGGTGTGCCCCCCAAATATGTTTTGTACAGGTACGTCAATTCACACAGCTGTGCCACCTTACCGCAGAACAACTGGGGCAGGTGGTTGGCAACTAAACTTACCCACTGAGGTCAATGGGAGCACTTAGCTCAGGGTTTACGGTGTGTAATTTTAGTTCAAAATCCCCTTTGGGAGTAAAGAAAAAAAAAAAAAGAGACATTCAGAAGTCGGTAGGATCACCTTCTGAGTGCGTGCCAGCTGCTTCTATACCACCCACTGAAAAGGGATCCAAAGGCGCTAAGCACTGCCACACATGTAAAATAACCCTATAGCCTTGAATATGTGCATCAGGCCTACATAGGCAGTGGGAAAAGTGTCAATTGTGCCGCGTACACACGATCAAACAAGCGGGTGGAAAAGTCCGGCAAACTCAAGTCCGCCGGACAATCCCCCCGTGTGTAGCCTCCGGCATACTTTTTTGACCCGAAAGTACGGCGTGCTTAGAAAGTAGTTTTGCACTCCAATCTTCCCGCCGGACTCGCATTTTGGCGGACAATCCGGCTGTGTGTATGCAACTTTTGAAATGAGCGGACTTTTCCCCCCCGGAGATTTCGAGCGGGTCTCCAGGTAGGCGGGGCCCGCGAAGGAGACGTCGCTGGCCCCGCCACCTGGTATGGACTTAAAGGGGAACCCCAACGCTGAAAAAAATCGGCGTGGGGGTCCCCCCAGCTCCACATCAGACCCTTGTCCGAGCACACTACCCGGCCGGCCAGGAAAGGGGGGACGAGCGAGCGCCCCCTCCTGAGCCGTACCAGGCCGCGTGCCCTCAACATGGGGGGTGCCTTGGGGAAGGGGGGGCCGCGTGGCCCCCCCACCCCAAAGCACCTTGTCCCCATGTTGATGAGGACAAGGGCCTCTTCCCGACAACCCTGGCCGTTGGTTGTCGGGGTCTGCGGGCGGGGGGCTTATCGGAATACCGCTCCCCACCCTATGTGAATGAGTATGGGGTACAATGTACCCCTACCCATTCACCTGTAAAATAAAGTACAAAAATAAAAAAACACAACACACAAGATAAAATAATTTATTGCACAGCTCCGGGGGTCTTCCGTCTTCGGGGGTCTTCTCGCCGGACTCCACCGCTATCTTCTTGTAGCTTTTTTACTAGCGGAGGAGCCCGGCATTCTTCTTCGTTGCCGCGGCCTCTTCTTTTGACTTCAGGGGTCTTGTCCCCCTCTTCGGTTCTTCTGCCGGGCCCTCTTTTACAGGCGGTGGCCCGGTCTTCTGTCGCCGCTGCTGCCTTCCGTTCTTCTTCTTCTCCTGGAGATGTTGACTCGACGTTCTCTCCGGCCGCAATGCTAGGGACGCGCTGCGCTGCGACTTATATAGGGACAAGGGGCGGTGTCACATGGGTTGATGTCACATGGGTTGGTAACATGGGTTGATGTCACATGGCGACAGTCCCAGCATCCTCCGGGACTGTGACATCGTAAGGGGCGGGGTCACCATGTGACACCAACCCATGTGACATCAACCCATGTGACACCGCCCCTTGTCCCTGTGATGGGACTATCCCACACATGATCGGACTATCTGACGGAATGATCCTATCAGCCCTAGTCTGCTGGAAAGTCCAGTCATGTGTATGTGGCATAATACTGTAAGCTTATACAAGACTGTCTCTGCCTACCTACCAGTTGACATGTGTTCCTTCTTTTTCTGAGAATTGGTGCTATATTTATTTTTATTTTTTATGTCGTTTCAATAATGCAGATTCCAAAAAAAAACAGAACAAAACAATATGTGGCACTACCTGCTTAGGAGCCACTGGATAGAATGGGTCCTCTGTTCTTTGCCTCAACCTCCTCAAGAACCTCAGCCCCTCTGACATACCGACTTGAGTGTGCAAACATACAATATAGTTTGGGAGGAACAGTTGCATAGTTGTTAGCACTCTCACCTAAAAAGGGTCACTGGTTTGTATCCCAACCAGGACACTACCTGCCTGGAGTTTTCATGTTCTCCCTGTGCCTGTGTGAGTTTCCTCTGGGTACTCCAGTTTCCTCCCACACTCCAAAGACATGCAGGTAGGTTAATTGGCTTCTGTCCAAAAAATTGGCCCTAGTTTATGAATGGGGACCTTGGATTGTGGGCTCCTTGAGGGTAGGAACCAATGTCAGTGTACAATGTACAGGGATAGGGACAATTGTAGACACTCACTCAGGTTGAAATGGATGGACTTGTGTCTTTATTCAACCTTACTAACTATGTAAACTATGTAATATAACAGGAAATTGCCAAAAGTAATACATGGTACCCAATATTAGTGCTATATCAAAGCAAACAGACACCAAACCATGTAGTAAAGGCAAACTAATTATATTGTCACCCAATATGGTTGGTAGGCAAGCATAAAATAAATTAACACTGGTAATAACAACAATTAGCAAACGTGATTAACAGTAAGGACTAGGCATAAGATGACATTTGGCATGCAGATTAGTATAAACAGTAGCAAGGAAACTTCAAATGCATAAGTGAGCAGTAGTAAAGTTTCATCTATTGAGTGCTGGAACTAAACTGCCAGAGTAAATTTATGGCAGCAATGCTAGTCCTAAACCGATTGGGTATGCACTGTCTAAAATAAAAGGAGGATGGTGGTGAAAGGGGCAGGTGAACAAAAGGGGCTTGCAGAATAATTATTACAGGAGGGGCAGGGGGGTCCTTTGAGATGTTCTTCTGCAGGCTGTCATTGGGGCCCTTTAAGAGCATATTTGCACTTAACGACAGGTCTCAGTTAACATACATGCAGTGTAGTCTTGACACAGGTACAAGGTAGAGGTGGTTCAGATGCATAGTTACATAGTAGGAGAGGTTGAAAAAAGACACTACATTACATTACATTTTATATCCCTGTATGTTGCGGTCGTTCAGGTGCTTATCTAATAGTTTCTCGAAACTATCAGTGCCCCCTGCTGAGACCACCACCTGTGGAAGGGAATTCCGCATCCTTGCCGCTCTTACAGTAAAGAACCCTCTATGTAGTTTAAGGTTAAACCTCTTTTCTTCTAATTTTAATGAGTGGCCACAAGTCTTGTTCAACTCCCTTTTGCGAAAAAGTTTTCTCCCTATTGTGGGGTCACCAGTATGGTATTTGTATATTGAAATCATATCCCCTCTCAAGTTCAGTGCTCGCAACCTTTCCTCATAACTAATATCCTCCAGACCCTTTATCAGCTTTCGTGTGTGTCAAAATATATATGAAATTACCCCGAAGAAAGGGAATAATACTATATTGCAAAAAATAGGAAAAATATATAAAAATATATAAAGTGACTTATACATATATATGTGAACCAAAATAGTGACTGTGTGAATATTTATCCCAGAGGAAAAACAATAACTATAAATATATATAAATATAAATAATCACAGTGATAAAGTCCATAAACAGATATATAGTCCAAAAAAAAACGTGCAAGATGTCAATCTGAACGTGTTGTGATAACAGCCAGGATTCTGTGGTATTGTGACCGAAGAAGATAATATTTCACCCTGTGACGATCCCACCACCTTATAGGGTACAGGCTTACCGGATCTATATGACCCTAGCAGACATACGCCTCAGGGGTCAATCAAAGCTTGTGATCCCAGCCAAAATGGTCTCAAGGATTGGATGTATCAATCATGGCATATACGGTCCCAACAAACGACTAGATGTAGTCACTATTCTTCATGTACATATACAAATCCGACAACGACTCAGGCATGGAAGATGAAGAAACAAGGCCAACATGGCATAATAACGTTTTGAAAAAAACCTTTAATAAAAAATTTTGGGGTTTGCACCCCAGATGATGACCGGTGGGTCGAAACGCGTCGGGAGGACTCCGCTACTGACACTTTTTTCTCTCTGACATGCTTTATTGTCCATCTTGGAAATGTGAGTTTTAGCAAAATTTTTTATTAAAGGTTTTTTTCAAAACGTTATTATGCCATGTTGGCCTTGTTTCTTCATCTTCCATGCCTGAGTCGTTGTCGGATTTGTATATGTACATGAAGAATAGTGACTACATCTAGTCGTTTGTTGGGACCGTATATGCCATGATTGATACATCCAATCCTTGAGACCATTTTGGCTGGGATCACAAGCTTTGATTGACCCCTGAGGCGTATGTCTGCTAGGGTCATATAGATCCGGTAAGCCTGTACCCTATAAGGTGGTGGGATCGTCACAGGGTGAAATATTATCTTCTTCGGTCACAATACCACAGAATCCTGGCTGTTATCACAACACGTTCAGATTGACATCTTGCACGTTTTTTTTTGGACTATATATCTGTTTATGGATTCTATCACTGTGATTATTTATATTTATATATATTTATAGTTATTGTTTTTCCTCTGGGATAAATATTCACACAGTCACTATTTTGGTTCACATATATATGTATAAGTCACTTTATATATTTTTATATATTTTTCCTATTTTTTGCAATATAGTATTATTCCCTTTCTTCGGGGTAATTTCATATATATTTTGACACACACGAGCACACATCATTTTGTATCACTACAAGAAACATATATATATAAGTTGAGCGCTTACACTATACTTTTGACATGTTTCCTAGCTAAAAAGTCCCTAATTTTAGCGTGTCAGCAGCTTATTGCTTATATTTTTCTATTTTCTTTTTTTCAATTTTTCTTTTTTTTCATTTGCGCAATATTGTTGGTGTATACCTTTATCAGCTTTGTTGCCCTTCTTTGTACTCGCTCCATTTCCAGTACATCCTTCCTGAGGACTGGTGCCTGGAACTGGACAGCATACTTCAGGTGCGGCCGGACCAGAGTCTTGTAGAGCTGGAGAATTATCGTTTTATCTCTGGAGTTGATCCCCTTTTTAATGCATGCCAATATTCTGTTTGCTTTGTTAGCAGCAGCTTGGCATTGCATGCCATTACTGAGCCTATCATCTACTAGGACCCCAAGGTCCTTTTCCATCCTAGATTCCCCCAGAGGTTCTCCCCCCAGTGTATAGATTGCATTCATATTTTTGCCACCCAAATGCATTATTTTACATTTTTCTACATTGAACCTCATTTGCCATGTAGTTGCCCACCCCATTCATTTATTCAGATCTTTTTGCAAGGTTTCCACATCCTGTGGATAAGTTATTGCCCTGCTTAGCTTAGTTTCGTCCGCAAATACAGAGATTGAACTGTTTACCCCATCCTCCAGGTCATTTATGAACAAATTAAATAGGATTGGTCCCAGCACAGAACTCTGGGGCACCCCACTACCCACCCCTGACCATTCTGAGTACTCCCCATTTATCATCACCCTCTGAACTTGTCCTTGTAGCCAGTTTTCAATCCATGTACTCACCCTATGGTCCATGCCAACAGACCTTATTTTGTACAGTAAACGTCTATGAGTAACTGTGTCAAATGCTTTTGCAAAATCCAGATACACCACATCTACGGGCCTTCCTTTATCTAGCTGGCAACTCACCTCCTCATTGAAGGTTAGTAGATTGGTTTGGCAAGAAGGATTCCTCATGAATCCATGCTGATTACTGCTAACGGTACCGTTCTCATTACTAAAATCTTGTATATAGTCCCTTATCATCCCCTCCAAGAGTTTACATACTATTGATGTTAGTCTAACTGGTCTATAATTCTCAGGGATGTATTTTGGGCCCTTTTTAAACATTGATGCTACACTGGCTTTTCTCCAATCAGCTGGTACCATTTCAGTCAGTAGACTGTCAGTAAAAATTAGGAACAATGGTCTGGCAATTACTTGACCAAGTTCCCTAAGTACCCTCGGGTGCAAGCCATCTGATCCCGGTGATTTATTAGTGTTAAGTTTCCCAAGTCTAATTTTATTTCTGCCCTCTGTTAACCATGGAGATGCTTCCTGTGATGTGTCATGAGGATAAACCCTGCAGTTTTGATTACTGAAGCCTCCTGATTCCCTTGTGAAGACTGAGGGGAAGAATAAATTCAATACCTTCGCCATCTCCCCATCCTTTGTAGCCAGATGTCCTTCCTCATTCTTTATGGGGCCAGTATGGCCTGTCCCCCCTTTTTTACTGTTTATATACTTAAAGAATTTCTTGGGATTTTTTTTGCTCTCCTCCGCTATGTGTCTTTCATGTTCTATCTTAGCGGTCCTTATTGCACCCTTACATTTCTTGTTGCATTCTTTATAAAGTCTGAATGCTGATGAAGATCCCTCTACCTTGTATTTTTTGAAGGCCTTCTCTTTTGCATTTATATGCATTTTTACATTGGAGTTAAGCCATCCAGGACTTTTGTTCGCTCTTTTAAATCTATTACCCAATGGGATGCATTGGCCAATGCACTTATTTAATATGCTCTTAAAACAAACCCATCTCTCCTCTGCGTTCTTTGTTCCTAAGATTTTATCCCAATTTATGCCTTCTAGTAAGGTTTGTAGTTTAGGGAAGTTGGCTCTTTTGAAATTCAGTGTCTTTGTATTCCCTTTATGTTTCCTATTTGTATGATTTATACGAAGTCAATTGACCTGAGGTCGCTGTTCCCTAAATTGCCCCGTATTTCCACATCCGTGATCAGGTCTGTATTATTGGTAATCAGTAGATCCAGTAACGCTTTATTTCTAGTTGGTGCGTCTACCATCTGATCCATAAAATTGTCCTGCAAGACATTTAGGAACTGGCAAGCCTTAGATGAATGCCTGGGTCCCTCCGCCCAGTCTATGCCTGGATAATTAAAATCCCCCATTATAATAACACATTCCATCCTTGCTGCTAATCCAAATTGTGATAGGAGATCTGTCTCCCCTTCCTCCCTCAGGTTAGGGGGTCTATAGCATACTCCCAGTATTATTTTCCCCTGAGCTTTATCCCTTCATCCCTTTGGAGCTCTACCCATAAGGATTGCACCTCCTCCCTAGCTCCCTGACTTCTCTCACATTCACTTGTACATTATTCTTGCTATATAAGCATACCCCTCCCCCTTTTTTACCCTCTCTATCCTTGCGATAAAGGGTATTCCCTTGAATGTTTGCCAGGCAATCATGAGAGCTGTTGAACCAGGTCTCTGAAATTCCCACAAAATCCAAATCCTCCTGTACAATAGTATCTCTAGTTCACCCATCTTGTCCACCAGGCTCCTGGCATTGGTGATCATGCCACATAGTTTAAACCGGTCACATATTATCCTTTTATTGGGTGTTTTGATATTGCAACTAGGGCTTGCTTCTATACTTACCTTGGGTTTATGTGCTGTGGTCAACCTACCACTAATGCCCCCAATACTACCCTCTGGAATATGTTCCACGCTCACTATCTCTACCTCTGGACCCTCCCCCCCATCGCCTAGTTTAAAAACCCCTCTAACTTTTTGGCCATCTTCATTCCCAGCTGATCTACACCCTCCTCATTTAGGTGTAGTCCGTCCCTTCTATAGTACCGTTATCGACTGATAATTCATCCCAGTCCTCCAGGAACCCAAACCCAAATGCAGTGACAGTTTGGCATTATGCGGTATAGAAATGGTATGGGTGCAGTATAGGTTTGGTAGAAGTGCAGATCAGGGCTGGTTGGATGTCCTTGTGCCCTGACCTCAGTAGGACAAGTCTTTACTGGCAGTGTCAATAATGGCTAGATAGCTCTCTCACCATTGTCAGGGATACCACACACAGGCATCCAGCATTGGTGATCAGATAGGTTGGCTGCACTTAAAGGACCAGATGAATGAGTTAAAAAATATATATTTATTAAGATAATGTCACGCTTCCAAAACCAACACCAGTAAACCATAAAAAAAGCAAGGGAAAAATAGATGCAACACAGCATAGGAACAGCATATGAACCCCTAACCAGCTATATACAGTGGGGGGAAACACATATAAGTAAAACAGGATAAGGAGAACAGGGAGCCAGGTACTGGGAGCAGAAGGTGAATAGATGGAGCAGGAAGCAGGTTCCAGGGGACAGGTCTCCAGATCAAGATTCAGGATCAAGGACAGGAATGGGTCAGACTCAGGCAGGGAAACGACTTGCAGGGAAAATACTGAAGCACTGAACCTAGGTGCAAGGCGGGCTTATATAATCCCAGCAGTCCTATCAGGTGCAGCCTAACGACCTGTATGGCCCATCCGCTAGGAGACACCCACTGGGGGCCTCCAGAACTGCACCCTTGGGTTTTCAACACAACAGAGCCACCAGCAGGTGACCCAAGCGAGGGCACAGGTCCTAACAACCAGTTCCCAAGATGCTGCTGCTGTGGACACTCACTGTAGAAGGAGGGCCCCTCAGTCTGTCCATGAAAGCCTCTGGTGATTAGCGGTGGAAAGCAGAGAGTGAGGGGACACTTCAGCCTCTCAGCAGTAGGTGTGCAGGATCTGGGATGTGGGCCGTGCTTTGCTGCCCCAGGTGTCTTCACTCTACTCAGGTTCTCATCCCCACTGGCAGGTGAATACTCAGATAGAGGAGCTCTGCTTTCTCTCCTCCTTTTACACAGTGTCCATTGGGATCTGTAGTCCAAAGAGGCTATCCATCCAATTATGTGTCTGCCATTTGAACTACCACTCCCAGGATTCTCAGAGCTCTGCATGGATGTCTATGGACTTGCTTGGCTTTAGCTCTCCCCCTGCTGAACTGAGGAGATGGTGCAGCATAACATCAGTACCCCAGAAGAGGCAGAGAAAAATAAAGGGCAGTATCTCCAAATTGTTGTAGCCCAGCACCTGGCTACAAATAGACTCATGAATGATCAGATCATCCAAGCAAATTGTACTCCAAGAAGCAACAGAATATGATGTCACATGCAACAATTCATCTTCCTCAACAACCATCAATCTCAGATTATCTTGTCCATGTTAGTAATGAAAGGAGTACCGTAATGGCTGCTATTTTAACCTGACTGCCATTGCAGAGCATGCATAGTATAACTCCCAGCAGCCTTTAAGATAGTAAAAAAAAGGCATGCTGGGCAGTCTAGAGATATTTTTTTTATTAAGCCTTCATATGAATGCAAACAAATTATTGCTACAAACTTATCAAGGGAATTATTATTATTATTATTATTATTATACACAATTTATATAGTGCCAACAGTTCACGCAGTGTTTTACAATGTGTGTGTGTGTGTGTGTGTGTGTGTGTGTGGGGGGGGGGCAGCACAAATTACAGTACAATTCAGAAGGCACAGGAGGGCCCTGCTCGTAGAGCTTACATTGTAAAGGGAGGGGGTGGTGGTACAAAAGGTAATAGATGCGGGGAATGATTTGATGCGGGGAATGATGGCTTCCCCGAATAAGTGAGTTTTCTGGGATATCCTAAAGGTGAACAGGGTAGAGGCTGATCGGATATACTGGGGCAGGGAGTTCCAGAAGATGAGAGCGGCTCTGGAGAAATCCTGAAGACGAGCATGAGAGGAGGTAACAAGGGAGCTAGAGAGCAGGAGATCCTGGGAGGAGTGGAGGGGACGATTTGGGTGATATCTGCAGATGAGGTTGTTGGTGATGTAGCTGGGGTTGATGTTGTGGATGCCCTTGTATGTTGTGGTTCGAATTTTGAATTTTACACGGTGGGGTAGGGGAAGCCGGAGAAGGGATTGGCAGAGAGGGGCAGCAGTCACGGATCGGTTAGTGAGGTGTATTAGTCTAGCAGCAGCATTCATAATAGACTGAAGGGGGGATAGCCTGCGTAAGTGTAGGCCATTAAGGAGAGAGCCGCAGTAGTCAAGGTGGGAAATAATCAAGGAGTAAATAAGTTGCCTTGTGGTGTCATTAGTCAGGAAGGAGGGGACCGGGAAGGAGGAAATATAACAAGCTCAGTTATAGAAAGATTGAGTTTGAGAAAGTAGTGTGACATCCATACAGATATGTCATTCCGTAAATTTGAGATCTGTGAGGAGATTAAGGAGATGAGTTGAGGAGTAGAGAGATAGATGTGGGTGTCATTGGCATAGAGGTGGTATTGGAAGCCATGGGAGGTTATCAACTGGCCCAGGGAACAGGTATAGAGTGAGAATAGGAGGGGCCCAAGGATGGAGCCTTGGGGTACTCCAACGAAGAGAGGAAGAGCAGCAGAGGAGATGGAGTTGTAACACTGTAACACTGAAAGTGCTCTGAGATAGGTAGGAGGAGAACCAGGATAAAGCAGAATTGACAGAGACAAAGGGAGTGTAGTTTGCTGAGGAGGAGCAGGTGGTCAACTGTGTCGAAGGCAGCAGAGAGGTCTAAGAGTATGGAATAAGGGTCATTTGTTTTAGCAGTTAGTAGATTATTGGTGAGTTTTAGTAGGGCAGTTTCAGTGGAATGTTGTGGACGAAAGCCAGACTGTAGGGGGTAGAGAAGGTTGTTGTCAGTGAGGTAGCGACTCATTCGGTTATGGACAAGGCGTTCGATGAGCTTGGAGGTAAATGGGAGCAGGGAGATAGGTCTTAAGTTATTCAAACAGGTGGGGTCCAGTGAGGGTTTTTTTTAAGTATAAGGGTAACCAGTGCATGTTTGAGCGGGGAAGGAAAGGTGCCAGCAGGGCTGGACTGGGACAAGAATTTGGCCCTGCACTTCATCCAGACTGGCCCACTTTAATTTTGCAAACACGCACAAAAAGAGTATATATATTGGTGGGGGGTTGTGGAGGACACAGAGGGACACCGTGGGGGGTGGAGGACAGAGGGGGACACAGTGGGGGGTGGAGGCCAGATTGGGAAAGCATTGAGGGAATAGGAGAGTATCATGGGGCCTCTTGCAATCCTGTTGGGGCCCGGGCCCTCTACATCTGTACTGGCTGCCTCTGCTCCCCCCTAGCAAGTGATGGTGATAGTACACAGCCTCACCCGATGCCTGCAATCATGGCACGCTGCTCTCTGCCGGCCCCTCCGCTGCTCTTCTCGTCCATCCAGGTGATGTCATGTACAAGCACCTGGAGTGGACGGGAGGGAAGGAGGGGTCTGCGGGGAACAGCACGCTCTGAGAGGTCTTATTGCAGTCGCTTCCAGTACTAGTGTTGCCAATAGGTCAGTCTATCCCCTGCAGTACAGCAGTGTTAAAAGTAATGCGGGCCACGCAGCCATTACTTTGACAGGCTGTCATTCAAACTGGCCCACTGAGCCATCGGCCCACTGGGAAACTCCCAGTAGTCCGGATGTCCAGTACATGCCTGGGTGCCAGAGAAGAGGGAGAGGTTGAAGATGTAGGTTAGGAAGTTTAGGATAGAGTTGGAAGGTGGTCGTAGTAATTGTGAGGGGACAGGGTCCAGGGGACAGGTGGTGAGGTGGGTCATGGAGAGGATTTTCTCAACTCCTTAAAAATTTATTTTAATTAAAATAGGTCATAGATCTACACAAGGGTCTCAAAATTATGACCCATGGCCACATCCGGCCTGCTACAAGATTTTATCCGGCATGCACACTGGGGTCCTCAGACTCCAGACTGCACAAGCTGATTATTCAGATCATTGGTCTCTTCTGATGGGGACCTTGATCTAAGGGGGGGGGGGGCTATGATATATAAGGTGACTCTGCTATGTGAAGGGATAACAACATCTGATTTAAAGGGGGGGAATCTGATGTGATTTTGGGCTTCTAATTTGAAGGGAGGACATCTGATGTGATTGGGGGTTTCTAATAGATAAAGTAAAAATAGTGCTGCACTGTATAAATTATAGAATAAAGTGCAAAAAGTGCTCTGAGGTAAATACACTAAAAACGCACTGATAAAAGGCAACGTGTGTAAACTTCAACACAAGATAAAGTGCATATAAACTTAAACACAAGATAAAGTTCCACTAAAAATAAGGTACCTCCCAAAAATGTGAATTGACACATATAAGCTTAAGCATGTAGTAAAGTGCATAAATCACACAAGGGTCATCTCTTCATTGTATATACAGGTGTACAGTGTTTATGTGACATAATCAAATTTGTCTATATATGTGCATCCATAATATGTTTTTATTGTCAAGTGGAGTTCAATTCTTGACTATCATGTTAGTCATTTAATCCTCTTTTTTTATTCAATAAATATTATGAAACAAGAAATTTGCCCCATATTTTGCGTTTTTAGTAGTTTAATTCCTACTAGCATATACATGTTTTTTACTATATTATAGACATATTGCTGCTTTAAAAACCCCACCATAGGGGATATCCATTTCTTCTTATTGGTCATTGTCGATCCTAAATGGGCTAATGTGAGCAAGTCACAGTGATGGTGAATTAATACAGTGAGATAATCCAATACAATAGAAAATAAAATATATGAACAATAATATAGCAAATGAAATAGAAATAATGATATCCTGAAATTGATATTTTATAGATAGGCAACTCCTATCCTCATATTGATTAGTGGTTCCAAATTAATATTTGCAGTAAGCAACAGACACAAAAAATACGCTCAGCATCTTCCCAAATAACTGTTCTCCTTTATTATGACACATTTAATGGTTTTTATACACATGATTACGTAGTTATCACATTAATATTACAATTGTACGTTTATGGTAACAAAGGGCGTTACATAGGCAGGCTAATTCTTATCAGGACTCGAAAGAATGCAAAACATGTACTGAAAACATTATTAGTGCCATGTGCACAGTGAGGGCATTGTGCAATACATATAAAATGTCAGTATCAAGGTGAATAAATGTGTCCGTGAGAAAGTTCCTTTTCCAAATTTAAGTGCTGGTGCTGGTGCTCACTTTCTATGGTGAAGTGTTGGTGACAGATGGCTTCTGGTGACATGTGGCTTCTTATCCTCTAGGTGTATAGGTGTCCCCTTACCTTATTGCTGTAAGGTAACAGCATGTAAATACCATATATCTTTTATGGATGGAACCGTTGTGTATCCCCTTGTACACGTCCCAAAATATCCTCTCCGGCTCTGAGGCCGCGTACACACGCGGGGACTGTTCGCCCAACTTTGTCCGTCAAACAGTTTCGGCAAACAGTCCGCTCAAAATTAGCATGGACGGACATGGCCACACACGACGGACGAACAGTTTGCTGAAACCGTGCGCGATGGCGTGAACGGCACGTACGACGGGACGAAAAATACGACGTCCTATACACTGCATTATAACTTTCGGCATGTAAATCCTTTCTGAGCATGCGCGGAACTTAGTTTGTCGAACAAGCCTACACACGAGGGAACTGTTCGCTGAAACAAGGTTTCAGCGGACAGTTTTTCGGAATTTCCGAAAAACCTTGTTCAGCGGACTGTTCGCTGAAACTGTCCGCTGAAAGCCCACACACGAGCGGACTGTTTGCCGAAACACTGTTCAGCGGACAAAGTTGGGCGAACAGTCCCCGCGTGTGTACGCGGCCTGATGGTGTGTATGTCCTATTCACAGTCAGCGTTCCCTTTTAACCTCACTGGAGCGGGTAAACCTCATAAACATGACATGGATTGATATGGAGACAAGAGGAATGCTCCAATAGTGTAGTATTTTAATAAGAGAGTTTATTGGTAATGACAGTAAAAAAGGTACTCACATTTAATAATAGCAAAACTGGTAAAACAAAACAAGCAGCGAGCTCATCCACATCACTTCCCGTATCCTAGTGTACCCAACGCATGTTCGTCCCAGTCATGTGACTTCCTCAGGGGGTTTCTAATGTCATACATTAGGTATATATTTATTCATTTAAAAAAAAAATGTTTTCTTTGGCCCAAGACTATTAGAAAAATATACGATATGGCCCTTGTACTGAAAAAGACTCCTGCTCTAAATAAAACAAGGGAATAACCTTCAGTATAACTTTCTGGAGTTAAAAAGGAAAAACATATTAATCCCTGCAACATGCTGACAAAGTCTGTGGACAGAAGTAAAGTTATGAGTGATATTCAGAATAAATGTAAGCGATTTTTAACCTTTCCTTCAGGCGTTTCAGGAAAATATTGACTTCTCCATGGGAAAATGTTAAAATTCCAATATTGTTTCTTGGTTCATTAGGAAATAATTATTCGCTGTAGTTCAGAGTACATTCCTTTCTAATATGTACAGCATGACTTTTCTGCACTTTTTAAAGAACTTTTCTAGCTATTATTTAGTGAATTAAAGTGGAGTTCTATTCAAAAGTGGAACTTCCGCTTTAAGCACTCCTGGCCCCCTGACATGCCACATTTGGCATGCCATTTTTTTTTGGGGGGGTACCTTATTTTTAGTGGAACTTCCTGTCCCACTCCTCCCTCTTTTTGGCCACCTAAGCGACTCCTCCACTCGCCCTAGGCGGCCCCTCCCTGCCAGCGATCTTCTGAGTCACCCCGCCGTCATTTTGATAGTGGGCGGGCGGCAAGTGATTAAAGAAAAAAAGGACAGCTGTTTAAGATGCACAGTATTTAAGAAATGTCTTTGTGCATGAAGCGCGCTACTCCCTTGGGAGCTGCAAATAGTTCATACAGTACAGCTAGTTTACCCCCTGCTTCTTCCACCCCCGCTGTAGTAAAGCACAGACACATTTAGAACAGTTCAAAACTTTAACTTTATTCCAGATTCCGGGAGGTACTATCACCTCAGTGATGCACAGAATACAAGTTGCCTCTGGATTGAGATGTATGAGTGATAGTCCCTCTCCTTTAGTGAGCTGACACGCATTACCCTCTGAAAAGCATGTGGTACTTCGAAACGCTAGCAGTCCCAGGCCTCACCAGCCTTCTCCTCCTGCCCTTTTCTTCCCAGTCCATCTCAGGAAAGGACCAGGCCAACCCTGGTTCTCTCCGGTCGGTTTTCAGCTACTTCTTACTTGATGAAAACCTTCCAGCTCTGGAGTCTCTGAACCTCCATCACCTTCCTGCGAAGACCTGTGGCTTTCCAGCACTGGAATCTCTGAACTTCCAGGTCTTCCAGCCCTTGGCCTTAACGTCACATCTTTTTACCTTTGTGGATTAGTCCTTGTCCCATCTCCAACTCCCCAGGGAACATGTGACCCCAGTGTATATGTATGAGCCCCGCCCCTGACCAAGCAAATTAACGATTGGACAAGGGCCATACACACTGCCTGTACCTCAGATTCTCCTTTCCAGAAGATTCTTCTGAAGAGCAAGGAAGTGTTTACCAGGGTGATGAACAGGTGGTCACCCCCCCCCCCAACCTATCAACCTATAACTCCACCCTAACCCAAACAAACCTCCAGGCCTGTACAAAATACAGTAAGGCACTGCCAATTTAACCTAACTTCTAAACTAATTGCACCCACCTAAAGTGGTGGGCGCTACATGCATGTCATCCAGTTAGGGTTTAGCCCTCCTTTAATAATATTTCCTAAACCGGTGAACATTTTTAATGAAGTTGAAAACAATATTTTACAGTTAACCATGTGCAAGTATTAGCCCTTGTACACACGGTCGGACATTCCGACAACCAAATCCATCAGATTTTGTCCGAAACTGGTGTTGCATACACACGGTCGGACAAAGTTGTCGGAAAATGTGATAGTTCAGAACGTGATTTCGTTATTTCGTTTCGACGGGACTACGTTCAGGCTAGTAGCCAATAGCTTTGGTCTAGGAATTTTATCTGAGCATGCGTGGCACTTTGTCCGATCGGAATTCTCTACAAACGATCGGACAAAGTCCGATCGGATCATGGTGTCGCAAAATTTTACAGTCCAGCTCTAAAACTTTGTCGGTCGGATATTCCGACGGAAACAGTCCGATGGAGCCCACACACGGTCGGATTATCCGACAACAGGGTCCGATCGGACATTTTCCATCGGAATGTCCGACCGTGTGTACAAGGGCTTAGCCCTTGTACACACGGTCGGACATTCTGACAACCATATCCGTTGGATTTTGTCCGACGGATTTTGTCCGACGGATTTTGTCCGAAACTGTTGCATACACACGGTTGGACAAAGTTGTCGGAAAATCCGATCGTTCAGAACATGATGACGTAATTTTGTTAGGACGGGACTACGTTCAGGCTAGTAGCCAATAGCTTTGGTCTAGGAATTTGATCTGAGCATGCGTGGCACTTTGTCCGATCGGAATTCTCTACACACAATCGGACAAAGTCCGATCGGATCATGTTGTCGGAAAATTTTATAGCCAGCTGGAAAACTTGGTCCGTTGGATACTCTGACGGAAACAGTCCGTTGGAGCCCACACATGGTCGGATTATCCGACAACACGGTCCTATCGGACATTGTCCATCGGAATATCCGACCGTGTGTACAAGGGCTTAGAGGTGATGAAACCTTTGTTTAGGAGTAGCAGGTTACGTAGTATTTTTTTTTTTACAGCTGGTTTCCTAATTCATTCCTTTGCCAACCTGTCTTGCAATTTTGTAGTCAACTGTACAACATAAAGAGTGAAAGAGCAATTACCTAAAAATTCATAGACAGCAGACTCTGTCCACGGATCACATGTGCTGATGTGTTTGACTTTAATATGTGCAGCCAGCCCTGATGCCCTGACTTTGGGCATATGTCACGTCCTTTTAACATCAGTGGTTATTGGCCTGATTCCTCTATGCCTCGAAACGTTTGCTCAGAAAATTGATGCTACCTTAACACTGACAGTAAATGAGATTCTACAAAATATGTGTATATACAGTATATATATATATATATATATATATATATATATATATATTTACTACACATACTTATATAGCTACATCAATTTACACAGTAGTGATGGACGAACTTCCGACGGGACGTTTCGCGAACGCGAAACGCGAACGGGCACAAACGTTCGCGAAAACGACCGTTCGCCGCGGGCTCCATTGACTTCAATGGGAGGCGAATTTCGCAAACCTTTAGGTCGAATTTGCGGCCACGGGGTAATTATTAGGGGGTAGCACGTAGTCCCACCACCTGGACAATAGCATAATACATGTATGAGGTGAATTTGGGATCGATAACTACAAGCATTTTTTTTTTATTTGGGAAATTGTTCTGACAATTCAGGACTATGGAGCTAATGAAGGCAATGGAGGAGAGGGAAGGTCAGGGACCAGGGTAGGCAAACAAGAGGGTGCAGGAGATACAGAGCACTGACAGCAGCACCGTAATACAGAGCACTGACATCAGCACCGTGACATACAGCGCTGACAGCAGCTCCGTGACATACAGCGCTGACAGCAGCTCCGTGACATACAGCGCTGACAGCAGCTCCGTGACATACAGCGCTGACAGCAGCTCCGTGACATACAGCGCTGACAGCAGCTCCGTGACATACAGCGCTGACAGCAGCACCGTGACATACAGCGCTGACAGCAGCTCCGTGACATACAGCGCTGACAGCAGCTCCGTGACATACAGCGCTGACAGCAGCTCCGTGACATACAGCGCTGACAGCAGCTCCGTGACATACAGCGCTGACAGCAGCTCCGTGACATACAGCGCTGACAGCAGCACCGTGACATACAGCGCTGACAGCAGCTCCGTGACATACAGCGCTGACAGCAGCTCCGTGACATACAGCGCTGACAGCAGCTCCGTGACATACAGCGCTGACAGCAGCTCCGTGACATACAGCGCTGACAGCAGCTCCGTGACATACAGCGCTGACAGCAGCTCCGTGACATACAGCGCTGACAGCAGCTCCGTGACATACAGCGCTGACAGCAGCTCCGTGACATACAGCGCTGACAGCAGCTCCGTGACATACAGCGCTGACAGCAGCTCCGTGACATACAGCGCTGACAGCAGCTCCGTGACATACAGCGCTGACAGCAGCTCCGTGACATACAGCGCTGACAGCAGCACCGTAAGCAGCCCCAGGAGGAAGTCAGCACAGCACAGGGATGGTGTGATCCCCTCATAATAAGAACCCCCAGGAGGAAGTCAGCACAGCACAGGGATGGTGGGAGCCCCTCATAATAAGAACACCCAGGAGGAAGTCAGCACAGCACAGGGATGGTGGGAACCCCTCATAATAAGCAGCCCCAGTAGAAATATGACACCGCTCAACCTCTTCAAAGAGGAGGGTAGGGGCATATAGTACGGTGTGCTTTTTTGGGTCAGGGAAGTGAGCCAAATGAATTAAGAAGGTCTGTGTGCTTGATTCCAAAAATTGTTTATAGACATATACATGGTCTACTGATCACATGTGTTGAATTCCTCCGAGATCCATGCCTCATTCATTTTTAGAAATGTGAGGTAGTTAACACTGTGGTGAGCTAGGCGAGTACGCTTATCGGTCACAATCCCCCCTGCTGCGCTGAACGTCCTTTCGGACAGGACACTGGATGAGGGGCAAGCCAACAGTTCGATTGCAAATTGGGCAAGCTCTGGCCAGAGGTCAAGCCTGCCCACCCAGTAGTCTAGGGGTTCATCACTCCTCAGAGCGTCCACATCGGCCGTTAACCCAATGTAGTCGGACACCTGACGGTCTAGGCGTTCCCTGATGCTGGATCCGGATGACACCTGTCGATGGGTCGGCTGAAAGAATGACCTCATATCCGAAGTCACCAACACATCTTCAAACCGGCCTCTTCTTGCAGGCGCTGTTGGATTGGTACCCGCAAATCCTTCTCTGGGAGTGGGAATTGCTCCTCTGCCAGCGCACGCAAAAGCAGAATGCAGCATTTCTCGAAGCAAGGCCTGGAAGTGCTGCATTCTGACAGCCCTCTGCGACGGCGGTAACATTTCCGCCATTTTGTGTTTGTACCGGGGGTCTAAGTACGTTGCCACCCAGTACTGGTCCTTGACCCTCATGCTTTTTATACGGGGGTCCCTATTAAAACACTGGAGCATGAAGGCCCCCATTTGCACTAAAGTGGAAGCGGTGTGGTGGCCTGGCTCCTGCTCATCATCCAGGATAATGTCGTCCTCTTCATTCTCCTCTCCCCATCCTCGCACAACAGGGATCCCAGAAAGGTTTAAAGCATGCTCTTCTTGCTCCTGCTCATCCGCCCCGGCACCATCCTCCTCTGACTCCTCATCAGACTCCTGTTGTTGACTTGTCTCAGATAGAGTAGCCCCCCCTGGGAATTCATCCAGCATTGCGACTTCCTCATCTTCCCGCTCCTGCTCCTCCACAGCCTGATCAATGACACGACGCAATGCACGCTCCAGAAAGAAGGCATAAGGTACCATGTCACTGATGGCGCCATGGCTGCGACTGACCAGTTTGGTGATCTCCTCAAATGGCCGCAGAAGTCTGCATGTGTCGCGCATGAGCAGCCACTGGCGCGGTGAAAAAAAACCCAGCTCCCCAGAACCGTTTCTTTCGCAGAGTTCATACAGGTAGACGTTAACTGCACGTTTCTGCTGGAGCAGCCTATCAAGCATATAGAAGGTTGAGTTCCATCGCGTCGGGCAATCGCAAATAAGACGTCTGACCGGCAGATGGTGTCGCCGCTGAATGTCAGCAAGGCGAGCCATGGCCGTGTAAGATCTTCTGAAATGGGCCGAGATTTTCCTTGCCTGCCGCAAGATGTCCTGGACCCCAGGGTATTTGACAAGGAATCGCTGCACGACCAAGTTTAAGACGTGTGCCATGCACGGCACGTGCGTGATTTTGCCCTGTTTCAATGCGCTAAGCAGATTGGCACCGTTGTCACACACCACTTTACCAACTGTCAAATTGAGCGGTGTTAGCCACTCATCTGCCTGTGAACGCAAAGCTGAAAGGAGTGCCGGGCCAGTGTGGCTCTTTGCTTCCAGGCACAACAGACGCAGCACGGCATGGCAACGTCTCACCTGGCATGTGGAATAGGTTCTGGGGAGCTTGGGCGGTGCAGTGGAAGAGACGCTAGCAGCGGAAAAGGAGGAGGCAGCTGAGGAGGAGAGGGAGGAGGATGGAGTAGGAGGAGGAGAAGAAGAGTCAGGCCTGCATGCAATCCGTGGCGGTAAAACCAAATCTACACGGGTGCCACGGGTTACATGCTTGACGGCCGTCAGAAGGTTCACCCAGTGGGCAGTAAAACTGATATACCTTCCCTGCCCGTGTTTGCTAGACCACGTGTCTGTGGTCAGATGTATCTTGGCACCGACACTGTGTGCCAGAGATACATTCACTTGCCGCTGAACATGGCCATATAGCTCTGGGATGCCCTTCTCTGAGAAATACTTCCTTCCTGGGACCTTCCATTGTGGTGTTCCAATGGCCACAAATTTGCGAAAGGCCTCCGAGTCCACCAGTTTATATGGCAGTAGTTGGCGGGCTATGAGTTCTGACAAGCCAGCCGCCAACCGTTGGGCAAGAGGGTTATCCGGCGTCATCATTTTTTTACGCTCAAACATTAGGCCCACGGAAGCCTGCCTTTTTGCAGAAAAATGTGAGCTTGGCGTGATGGAAGGTGGAGTGGAGGACAATTGTGAGGAGAGAGGAGAAGGAGAAGTAGAAGACGAGGCTGGACGGTGAGAGCCTGCAGTGTGGCTTTGTGTGTTCCGTTGCTCCCACTGGGCTCGGTGATGGCTGCTCATGTGCCTTCTTAAGGCGGTCGTCCCTAGGTGAGTATTGGGCTTACCGCGACTAACGCGTTGACTGCAAAGATTGCAGATGGCAACGCTATTGTCAGCAGCGGACACGTTAAAAAAAGCCCACACTGCGGAGCCATGTGCCGGTGTCCTGGGAGCGCCAGATGTGACCGTACATGGTCGATGACTCGCTCCTGATACATTTGCAGTCTGCTTTGTCCCTGCTGTGCAATGTAAGTCATTGCTGCTTCTCCTCCCTATCTGCTGGTCCATATCTCCCTCTGAACTCCCCTCCTCTTCCTCTCTTGTGGGCACCCACGTGACATCACTAGACACGTCATCATCAACGTCACCTTCCCCACCGCTATAAGTAGAGTAGGCAGCAACACCGGGGACCAACCTCCTCCTTGGGCTGATCTGGGTACTGGCGTCAGACTGCTGAGTAGCGCTTGTTGCTACCTCCTCTTCCTGATCCAATACCAAGAGTGGCTGCGCATCAGAAATGTCCTCTTGATATGGATCGGAAAATAATTCCAGTGACTCAAGCGGAAGGTATGTGGTGGTGGTGGTGGTGGTCGTGTTGTTGGTGGTAGTGTCTTTGGGGGTGCACATAGCAGAGAGTGAAGAAGAGGGTGCAGATCGAGAGGATGAGGAGGGTGCAGAAGAGTAAGGCTGAGCGAGCCACTCAACCAAGTCTGGTGCATCCTTTAAAGTAATTGAACGCACCTTCTGCAACTTCCCACTTTGGCTCAAGCCTGTTGCTCCTGCCCTACCCCTACCACCCCTGCGGAAGGGCCTGCCTCTTCCTCTGCATGTCATTTTTTAAATGACCCTGTGACAAAACTCTTAGTCCCTATACCGCTGAAGGACTGCTGCAGTATAGGTGAGCGGTCAGCAGTGGTGCACGTCAACCCTATCTATTGTGGACCTATAGCGGTCCTTACAGAACAGCAGACTGTACCGCACTCAAGCCTATGTACCGTAGCACCCTATACCAAGTTACCAGTCCTTATAAGAACTTTTGTGGACCAAGCAGGTTGTGTATTAGTGTTTAGCAGACTGTACGTCAGTCCCTATACCGCTGAAGGACTGCTGCAGTATAGGGCAGCGGTCAGCAGTGGTGCACGTCAACCCTATCTATTGTGGACCTATAGCGGTCCTTACAGAACAGCAGACTGTACCGCACTCAAGCCTATGTACCGTAGCACCCTATACCAAGTTACCAGTCCTTATAAGAACTTTTGTGGACCAAGCAGGTTGTGTATTAGTGTTTAGCAGACTGTACGTCAGTCCCTATACCGCTGAAGGACTGCTGCAGTATAGGGCAGCGGTCAGCAGTGGTGCACGTCAACCCTATCTATTGTGGACCGATAGCGGTCCTTACAGAACAGCAGACTGTACCGCACTCAAGCCTATGTACCGTAGCACCCTATACCAAGTTACCAGTCCTTATAAGAACTTTTGTGGAACAAGCAGGTTGTGTGTTAGTGATTAGCAGACTGTACGTCAGTCCCTATACCAATGAAGGACTGCTGCAGTATAGGGCAGCGGTCAGCAGTAGTGCACGGCAACCCTATGTATTGTGGACCGATAGCGGTCCTTACAGAACAGCAGACTGTAACGCACTCAGGCCTATGTACCGTAGCACCCTATACCAAGTTACCAGTCCTTATAAGAACTTTTGTGGAACAAGCAGGTTGTGTGTTAGTGATTAGCAGACTGTACGTCAGTCCCTATACCAATGAAGGACTGCTGCAGTATAGGGCAGCGGTCAGCAGTAGTGCACGGCAACCCTATGTATTGTGGACCGATAGCGGTCCTTACAGAACAGCAGACTGTAACGCACTCAGGCCTATGTACCGTAGCACCCTATACCAAGTTACCAGTCCTTATAAGAACTTTTGTGGACCAAGCAGGTTGTGTGTTAGTGATTAGCAGACTGTACGTCAGTCCCTATACCAATGAAGGACTGCTGCAGTATAGGGCAGCGGTCAGCAGTAGTGCACGGCAACCCTATGTATTGTGGACCGATAGCGGTCCTTACAGAACAGCAGACTGTAACGCACTCAGGCCTATGTACCGTAGCACCCTATACCAAGTTACCAGTCCTTATAAGAACTTTTGTGGACCAAGCAGGTTGTGTGTTAGTGATTAGCAGACTGTACGTCAGTCCCTATACCAATGAAGGACTGCTGCAGTATAGGGCAGCGGTCAGCAGTAGTGCACGGCAACCCTATGTATTGTGGACCGATAGCGGTCCTTACAGAACAGCAGACTGTACTGCACTCAGGCCTATGTACCGTAGCACCCTATACCAAGTTACCAGTCCTTATAAAAACTTTTGTGGACCAAGCAGGTTGTGTGTTAGTGTTTAGCAGACTGTGCGTCAGTCCCTATACCGCTGAAGGACTGCTGCAGTATAGGGCAGCGGTCAGCAGTAGTGCACGGCAACCCTATGTATTGTGGACCGATAGCGGTCCTTACAGAACAGCAGACTGTAACGCACTCAGGCCTATGTACCGTAGCACCCTATACCAAGTTACCAGTCCTTATAAGAACTTTTGTGGACCAAGCAGGTTGTGTGTTAGTGATTAGCAGACTGTACGTCAGTCCCTATACCAATGAAGGACTGCTGCAGTATAGGGCAGCGGTCAGCAGTAGTGCACGGCAACCCTATGTATTGTGGACCGATAGCGGTCCTTACAGAACAGCAGACTGTAACGCACTCAGGCCTATGTACCGTAGCACCCTATACCAAGTTACCAGTCCTTATAAGAACTTTTGTGGACCAAGCAGGTTGTGTGTTAGTGATTAGCAGACTGTACGTCAGTCCCTATACCAATGAAGGACTGCTGCAGTATAGGGCAGCGGTCAGCAGTAGTGCACGGCAACCCTATGTATTGTGGACCGATAGCGGTCCTTACAGAACAGCAGACTGTAACGCACTCAGGCCTATGTACCGTAGCACCCTATACCAAGTTACCAGTCCTTATAAGAACTTTTGTGGAACAAGCAGGTTGTGTGTTAGTGATTAGCAGACTGTACGTCAGTCCCTATACCAATGAAGGACTGCTGCAGTATAGGGCAGCGGTCAGCAGTAGTGCACGGCAACCCTATGTATTGTGGACCGATAGCGGTCCTTACAGAACAGCAGACTGTAACGCACTCAGGCCTATGTACCGTAGCACCCTATACCAAGTTACCAGTCCTTATAAGAACTTTTGTGGACCAAGCAGGTTGTGTGTTAGTGATTAGCAGACTGTACGTCAGTCCCTATACCAATGAAGGACTGCTGCAGTATAGGGCAGCGGTCAGCAGTAGTGCACGGCAACCCTATGTATTGTGGACCGATAGCGGTCCTTACAGAACAGCAGACTGTAACGCACTCAGGCCTATGTACCGTAGCACCCTATACCAAGTTACCAGTCCTTATAAGAACTTTTGTGGACCAAGCAGGTTGTGTGTTAGTGATTAGCAGACTGTACGTCAGTCCCTATACCAATGAAGGACTGCTGCAGTATAGGGCAGCGGTCAGCAGTAGTGCACGGCAACCCTATGTATTGTGGACCGATAGCGGTCCTTACAGAACAGCAGACTGTACTGCACTCAGGCCTATGTACCGTAGCACCCTATACCAAGTTACCAGTCCTTATAAAAACTTTTGTGGACCAAGCAGGTTGTGTGTTAGTGTTTAGCAGACTGTGCGTCAGTCCCTATACCGCTGAAGGACTGCTGCAGTATAGGGCAGCGGTCAGCAGTAGTGCACGGCAACCCTATGTATTGTGGACCGATAGCGGTCCTTACAGAACAGCAGACTGTAACGCACTCAGGCCTATGTACCGTAGCACCCTATACCAAGTTACCAGTCCTTATAAGAACTTTTGTGGACCAAGCAGGTTGTGTGTTAGTGATTAGCAGACTGTACGTCAGTCCCTATACCAATGAAGGACTGCTGCAGTATAGGGCAGCGGTCAGCAGTAGTGCACGGCAACCCTATGTATTGTGGACCGATAGCGGTCCTTACAGAACAGCAGACTGTAACGCACTCAGGCCTATGTACCGTAGCACCCTATACCAAGTTACCAGTCCTTATAAGAACTTTTGTGGACCAAGCAGGTTGTGTGTTAGTGATTAGCAGACTGTACGTCAGTCCCTATACCAATGAAGGACTGCTGCAGTATAGGGCAGCGGTCAGCAGTAGTGCACGGCAACCCTATGTATTGTGGACCGATAGCGGTCCTTACAGAACAGCAGACTGTAACGCACTCAGGCCTATGTACCGTAGCACCCTATACCAAGTTACCAGTCCTTATAAGAACTTTTGTGGACCAAGCAGGTTGTGTGTTAGTGATTAGCAGACTGTACGTCAGTCCCTATACCAATGAAGGACTGCTGCAGTATAGGGCAGCGGTCAGCAGTAGTGCACGGCAACCCTATGTATTGTGGACCGATAGCGGTCCTTACAGAACAGCAGACTGTACTGCACTCAGGCCTATGTACCGTAGCACCCTATACCAAGTTACCAGTCCTTATAAAAACTTTTGTGGACCAAGCAGGTTGTGTGTTAGTGTTTAGCAGACTGTGCGTCAGTCCCTATACCGCTGAAGGACTGCTGCAGTATAGGGCAGCGGTCAGCAGTAGTGCACGGCAACCCTATGTATTGTGGACCGATAGCGGTCCTTACAGAACAGCAGACTGTAACGCACTCAGGCCTATGTACCGTAGCACCCTATACCAAGTTACCAGTCCTTATAAGAACTTTTGTGGACCAAGCAGGTTGTGTGTTAGTGATTAGCAGACTGTACGTCAGTCCCTATACCAATGAAGGACTGCTGCAGTATAGGGCAGCGGTCAGCAGTAGTGCACGGCAACCCTATGTATTGTGGACCGATAGCGGTCCTTACAGAACAGCAGACTGTAACGCACTCAGGCCTATGTACCGTAGCACCCTATACCAAGTTACCAGTCCTTATAAGAACTTTTGTGGACCAAGCAGGTTGTGTGTTAGTGATTAGCAGACTGTACGTCAGTCCCTATACCAATGAAGGACTGCTGCAGTATAGGGCAGCGGTCAGCAGTAGTGCACGGCAACCCTATGTATTGTGGACCGATAGCGGTCCTTACAGAACAGCAGACTGTACTGCACTCAGGCCTATGTACCGTAGCACCCTATACCAAGTTACCAGTCCTTATAAAAACTTTTGTGGACCAAGCAGGTTGTGTGTTAGTGTTTAGCAGACTGTGCGTCAGTCCCTATACCGCTGAAGGACTGCTGCAGTATAGGGCAGCGGTCAGCAGTAGTGCACGGCAACCCTATGTATTGTGGACCGATAGCGGTCCTTACAGAACAGCAGACTGTAACGCACTCAGGCCTATGTACCGTAGCACCCTATACCAAGTTACCAGTCCTTATAAGAACTTTTGTGGACCAAGCAGGTTGTGTGTTAGTGATTAGCAGACTGTACGTCAGTCCCTATACCAATGAAGGACTGCTGCAGTATAGGGCAGCGGTCAGCAGTAGTGCACGGCAACCCTATGTATTGTGGACCGATAGCGGTCCTTACAGAACAGCAGACTGTACTGCACTCAGGCCTATGTACCGTAGCACCCTATACCAAGTTACCAGTCCTTATAAGAACTTTTGTGGACCAAGCAGGTTGTGTATTAGTGTTTAGCAGACTGTGCGTCAGTCCCTATACCGCTGAAGGACTGCTGCAGTATAGGGCAGCGGTCAGCAGTAGTGCACGGCAACCCTATGTATTGTGGACCGATAGCGGTCCTTACAGAACAGCAGACTGTACCGCACCCAAGCCTATGTACCGTAGCACCCTAGACAGACCAAGTTACCAGTCCTGATAAAGAGCTTTGTGGAACAAGTGAGTTGTGAATGATTAGCAGACTGCAGCAGAAGGGCAGCAGTCAAGTATAATATTCTTTCTATATTTGGAAGAAAGAATATTATACGTGTACAAGCCTATTACCGTACCACTGATACCAGTCCTGAAAAGAACCTTTGTGGAACTAATAGTAACAGCAAGTCTTTAAAATTATCCTCACTGCCTGACACACTGCTTCCTGCCTGTCCCTATACAAATTGGCAAAAAAGAGTAGGCTGGAACGATTAGCTGGAACAGCTCTTTTGTGGACCTGATAGTAACAGCTAATGATGATGATGATGATGATGATGAAGAAAGACTAATCTGGCTGAGCTGTCCCTAAAATAGCAGCATACAGCGCTCTGTCCCTTTATCTAAACTGACAAAAGAAACTCAGGCTGCTGACCTAACACCTATACCAGTCCTGAAAAGAACTTTTGTGTACCAAATAGCTAGCGTTTTCTCTGTCCCTACTCCACACAGGATCCTTTCCCTACAGTGACAGAAGAAAGAATGTAAAATGGCCACCGGATCGGGTGTATTTATAGGTTAGGGGGAATGTCCAAGTGTCCATGAGCTGTCATGTCTCAATTGGTTGTCCTGTAACACATGATAAACGTGTCACGAAAGGTTAAAGTTCTTGTATACATTAAACACGTAAGTCCGCCGGGGCGAACGACGGAAAAAGGCGTTCGAACCCGCGGACGGCGAAAGTCGGAAATTCGCCGCGAAACGACCGCCGGGCGAACCGTTCGGCCATCACTATTACACAGTGCTTTACATACAGTATATATTGTACATTTACATCAGTCCCAGTCCTCAAGGAAGTTACAGATTAATACAAGCAGAAGATACCCAAGCTCAACTGCACAATTTAAAAATACTCGCTGAGATTCGGTGCTCATGCACGGGGAACCCAACTCCCCTGTTCGAACATCCAAAGCGGAAATTAACTCCTTGGTATTATCCTTTATTTGGCTACACCATATACACAGGATCAATGTCAGCATTGTTCCTGTGTATATGATGTAACCAAATAAAGGATAATTCCAAGGAGTTATTGAGTTGCCGGCTTAAATTCAGTTTACAGTCTAATGTCCCTATCCCACATTCATACACACACATACATAATATATATACAGTATCTCACAAAAGTGAGTACACCCCTCACAGTTTTGTAAATGTTTTATTATACCTTTCTATGTGACAACACTGAAGAAATTACACTTTGTTAAAATATAAAGTAGCGAGTGTACGGTTTGTGTAACAGTGTAAATTGTCTGTCCAATCAAAATAACTCAACACACAGCCATTAATGTCTAATCCGCTGGCAACAAAAGTGAGTACACCCCAAGTGAAAATGTCCAAATTGGGCCCAAAGTGTCAATATTTTGTGTGGCCACCATTATTTTCCAGAATTGCCTTAATCCTCTTGGGCATGGAGTTCACCAGAGCTTCACAGGTTGCCACTGGAGTCCTCTTCCACTCCTCCATGACAACATCACAGAGCTGGTGGATGTTAGAGACCTTGCGCTCTTCCACCTTCCGATTGAGGATGCCTCACAGATGCTCAATAGGGTTAGGTCTGGAGATATGCTTGGCCAGTCCATCACCTTTACCCTCAGCTTCTATAGCAAGGCAGTGGTCGTCTTGGAGTAGTGTTTGGGGTCATTATCATGTTGGAACAGTGCCGTGCGGCCCAGTCTCCAAAAGGAGGAGATCATGCTCTGCTTCAGTATGTCACAGTACATGTTGGCATTCATGGTTCCCTCAATGAACTGTAGCTCTCCAGTGCCGGCAGCACTCATGCAGACCCAGACCCAGACCATGACACTCCCACCACCATGCTTGACCGTAGGCAAGACACGCTTGTCTTTGTACTCCTCACCTGGTTGCCTCCACACACGCTTGACACCATCTGAACCAAATAAGTTTATCTTGGTCTCCTCAGACCACAGGACATGGTTCCAGTAATCCATGTCCTTAGTCTGCTTGTCTTCAACAAACTGTTTGTGGGCTTTCTTGTGCATCATCTTTAGAAGAGGCTTCCTTCTGGGACCACAGCCATGCAGACCAATTTGATGCACTGTGCAGCATATGTTCTGAGCACTGACAGGCTGACCCCCCACCCCTTCAACCTCTTCGGCAATGCTGACAGTACTACATCTTTTTCCCAAAGAAAACCTCTGGATATGATGCTGAGCATGTGCTCTCAACTTCTTTGGTCGACCATGACGGGGCCTGTTCTGAGTGGAACCTGTGCTGTTAAACCGCTGTATGGTCTTGAGCACCGTGATGCAGCTCAGTTTCAGGGTCATGGCAATATTCTTATAGCCTAGGCCATCTTCATGTAGAGCAACAATTCTTTTTTTCATATCCTCAGAGAGTTCTTTGCCATGAGGTGCCATGTTGAACTTCCAGTGACCAGTATGAGAGAGTGAGAGCCATAACACCAAACTTAACACACCTACTCCCCATTCACACCTGAGACCTTGTAACACTAATGAGTCACATGACACCGGGGAGGGAAAATGGCTAATTGGACCCAATTTAGACATTTTCACTTAGGGGTATACTCACTTTTATTGCCAGTGGTTTAGACATTAATGGCTGTGTGTTGCATTATTTAGAGGGAACAGCAAATTTACACTGTTATACAAGCTGTACACTCACTACTTTACATTGTAGTGCAGCACTGACCTCAGAAGGAGCTGCTGGTTTGATTGGTCTTACCGTTACCTTCTCCTCCTCGATCTGTGTCTAGGGGGTTTCCGTGGTAGATGGCCCAGTAAACTCAGAGACTGACGACAGATCCGCATAAAGGGACTTTTATTTGCAAAACATAGACAACGAACAGTCTCTTAAAATAGGGTCAGAGGGTTAGGAAGGAAGTTCAGGCGCTCTTAGTGTCAAAGTCCCTAATGAAGAACTTGCTTACTAAGAACTAAATCCAGAGAATAGCCATTCACAACTGGATGTTCACTCAAGTTGGATAGTCCCTCTCTCACAAGGCCTAGCAGCCAACAAGGTGCTTTACTCAGGAACAAGTCTTTGCCACAGACGTTGTTGTAAAACATACAGGAATACGTCTCTGCCACAAACGGTGTTATAGACTTCAGGAAACTAACACTTATGGAACACTCGTGTGATACCTGGATCTTTCAGCCAGCTTGGCAATACCTACGAGACTGGATTCACTTAGGTACTTCAGCCCCTCCAGGCTCTTGCTAAGAAACCAACCCGTACGTGGCCTTCTTCTGAAGAGTCCCCCCATGGATAGCTATGAAGTTACTGGGCCTCTCCAACTATCGGAGATGGCACCGGACCACCTCAGAATCCTGCTTTAGTTTCCTTGCCTCAGGCTAGCCAGCCCCAAGACAATAAGTCGGGTGGATCTGCATCCCAGGCCATAGCCTTCCTGGGGGTTGGTCAGGAGGACCAGGACCATGGAGTCAGAACATCCTTCTGGACCGGAACCCCGAACCACATGACATCCGCATCTTAAGTACCCTCTCCCAGAAAGCACAGCAAGAGTGACACTCCCACTGGGCGGGCTGAGAGAGAGAATAAACTTAAAGCACCCAACTCGACTGTGGTTCTATGCCTGCCAGAAGAGACAGTGCCCCTCAAAAAGCATAGCGCGTGCTCTTCAGGAGCCGGCGCTACACACTTCCCCTGCCAATTTAGACAATGTCCTCATCGTCTGGGAAGGACAGGAAAAACCTTGAGACAACAAAAACTAGCTCTATCAAAAATAGAGTACCTGAACTTTGGGGTGAGGGTGGGGAAAGGGAAAGAACAGTAAAACTTTAAATATTATAAAGACATAGTGTAGTGACACAGAATTATCATGCACATAGAATACAACCCAAAACCTGTCTACCTAAACCACCCACTCTCCGGCAGTTTGAAAGATGTTCTCTTGGTGGATCCTAAAAGAGAAAAGAAGAAATAAAAAAACACACAAACACAAGTTGCACATAAACTTATTAGAAGGCAGGGCTCCATCCCAGTCTCAATGGAACCCTCTCCCCTAAACTTTTAAAACCCTTTTTTTTTTTTTTTCTACAAGTAAAACAGTGCTATTTGCGCCAACTTATGCCACCTAGTGGTAAGAGTCACCAAGGTGCAGTCTTTTCCCTAAAACAGGTTCTATGACCAATAAAGTAATCTTGACATGGCGTTCTGTTTAACTGGCCCTGTCTAACTACCCCATAGTTCCTGAATTTTTTATTTATTTTTTCTGTTCAGGAAAGTTAGGTAAAGGAGGTAATACTCTCCTTAAGTTCAAGAAACACAGTTCCGGTAGCTTTTCCTCCTACCAATAGAAACGTGGATCTGGCAATGTTAGGTCTTTCCCCTGTGCATCCACTGTGGTGATGAAATAAACGGCACTATCTCTGTATGGTCGGCAAATAACAACTTTGTCCCCCATGAATGTGCCGACCGTAACTCCAATGCTGCAGACATCCGACAAACCATTCATACAGCTCTGGTCAAAAGGTCTTCTTGTGAAGCGGCTTTGGTACTTTTAAGTAATTCCAGGCATCGTCCTCATACCATACCAGTGAAGGTCTCTGCCTCAGTAAAGATGCCACTGATGGCGCAGTTCAAAAACACTTCACCCTCTGTCCTATATTCACCTCGTGTACAGTTCTTTCGAAGGGTAATGGTAAATCCCAGACTGCGAGCCCCCACATGTACCACTGACCCCCGGGGCTGGTCAGGAGGCCAGGACCATGGAGTCAGAACATCCTTCTGGACCGGAATGCCGAACCCCCGAACCACGTGACATCTGCATTTTAAGTACCCTCTCCCAGAAAGCACAGCAAGAGTGAAACTCCCACTGGGCGGGCTCCGAGAGAGAGTAAACTTAAAGCACCCAACTAGACTATGGTTCTATGCCTGCCAGAAGAGACAGTGCCCCTTGTGGCCAGGCTGAACATCCTATAGTCCAGTCAGACTGATACTGAGGTCCAAATTTAGAACAATTGTACCCAAACCAAACTGCAGTTCAGGTGTAACCTTAACTTTCAAAAAGCATAGCGCGTGCTCTTCAGGAGCCGGCGCTACAGTAGAAAAGTGTCGTCACATGAAAAGATATAATAAAATATTTACAAAAATGTGAGGGGTGTACTCAATTTTGTGAGATACTGCGATATGGCACTACGTTACTATAACTGCGGGTGGCGGGCTTATCAGAATCTGGAAGCCCCCTTTAACAAGCGGACCCCCAGATCCCGCCCCCCCCCCCGTTTGAAATGGTAAGGGGATACAAAAGTACCCCTACCATTTCACAAAGAAAGTGTAAAAAATAGTTAAAAAAGATACATACACCGTTGCAAAAGTCCTTTATTAAAAGTAAAAAGAATTTAAAAAAAGATTCCAGCGGTGGTAATCCACTCTTGCTATCCAGCGATGGATGATCATCTCTCCGGGGTCCAGCGATGTCTGATCTGATTTATGTCTCGGGGCTGGCTAGCCCGAGGAAAGGAAACGAAAGAAAGGATTCCGACGTGGTCCAGTGCTGTCTCCGGTTGTGAAGAGGCCCAGCAACTTCGTAGCTATCCAGGGGAGGACTCTTCAGAAGAAGGCCACGTATGGGTTGGCTTCTTAGCAAGAGCCTGGTGAGGCTGAGGGACCTAAGTGAAGCCAATCTCGTGGGTATCGCCGAACCGGCTGAAAGATACTGGTACCACACGAATGTTCTACAAGTTCTAGTTTCCTACATGTTCTACAACAACGTCTGTGGCAGAGACTTGTTCCTGATTTAAGCACCTTGTTGTCTGCTTGGCCTTGTGAGAGAGGGACTATGCAACTTGAGTGAACATCCAGCTGTGAATGGCTATTCTCTGGATTTAGTCGAAGTTAGCAAGTTCTTTATTATTGACTTTGACACTAAAAGTACCTGAACTTTCCTCCTAACCCTCTGATCCTATACTAAGAGACTGTTCGTTAACAAAATAAGCAGATCTGTTGTCAGTCTCTCAAGTTTCTGGGCCATCTACAACGGGAAACCCCTAGGTGCAAATCGAGGTGAAGAAGGTAACGGTAAGCCCAATCAAACGAGCAGCTCCTTCGGGGGTTAGTGCTACACACACATCATGTGTTTGTAGCTCTACCCCTGCAGGAGTTCCTGGTTTTAACTGGTTCTTCCCCAATCAGTGCAGAAGCCACCAATCACCCAAGCAACAGTCCATTCACTCTGGCTCTAATAAACAGTCTAGGGGTTATCTTTTTATAATTTATTGCTTGCAGAACATACAGGAGAGGGGTTAGTGGGGTATAGGATACTCTGGAAATACTGAATTGTAACAGGGCCCACTACACTAGGCTAAACAGTTTTTATGCCAGGGGCAAAGGGGAATGGCCACAGCTGAGACCCTGTAGGAGCTGTCTCAGAGAGAGCTACCACTGGTACTTATCACCCCAAAGTAAAACAGCATAGATTCACCAGGATCTTGAGGTCAGTACTCACAATGTCAGCTAGACATTCCCCAATCTCCATCAGACAGCTCTATGTCATAGAACAGCACAGTTCCCAGCTTCCACCGGACACTCTTCAGTGAGGGAGAGGTTAATACTCACAATGGCACAGGACAGCTATACACTTTCCAGCTTTCTCCAGGCAGTCTTCAGTGAGTTTGCCAGACCAAATCCTTAGATGAAGACACTTAATTAGCTTCTATGGTTCTTAGCAATAGGCCGCTCAGCTCTGCTATGGCTGGAACCCCAATGAACATCAACAAACTCCAGCAGAACTACCTCCAATGGGCAGCAGCCCCTGAGGCTGTGGAGCTTCTCCAGTAGGACAAGAACCTGGCTACTCCAGACCCCAGAATATTTATGTTCTCCACAACCACCTACTGGGCACACCTCCCAAGGGATTGGCTGAAGCATAATAAATATTCAAGCTGCCAATTTGATTCCCCCTAGCCTTTATGTTTTAGAAGCCTGTAGAAGGCATGGGGAAACAGTCAAACCTGCAACCAGTAAGAACCAGAATAACCTGAAGAAATCAATAGCTTCTCCAATGATTACAGAAGAGCCAAAAATAATTAAATGTACCTATTATCCTAGCAACCTATCTAGGCATGTGCTACATGTTTTTCCTAAAGATTATATTTTCATTGGTTAAGAAAAAAGAAAATGCTCAAGAATCAAGACTCAAATGTCCTCAAGACTCAAGTCCACAAAAATGCCTCACTCAGAAAAAAAAGGCCTACAAAACGACCAAAGACACTCAGCTCAAGTGTAAAATTCAGCCTGAAGGACATTAGTATTCTGGCAAGTTATATATACATACACACACACACATATGAAATGTAGTCTATACCAGTGTGCCTTAACCAGGGTTTTGTGGCACCTTGTAGTGCAGCCTAGATTCCCCTAGGATGCTGCAAGCACGGGATGCAGTTTGCCCTGGATCAACATTACAAGTTGCAATGGTGTTGCAATGTTGTAACGGACGCTTGATCGTCTGTTACTGGAACTCTCCAGTCACAAAGGCCCCCATCACAAGCCCCCCAACCACAAAGTCCCCTCTTCACATCAAAGCCCTACTTTTTGGCTCCAGCAGCACAACAGAGAGCAGGGGTGGAGGAGGTGCAGAGGAGGCACACTTCCATCTTCTTCTGAATGCTAGGAGCAGTCATGCATGCTGCCTGCCCCGAATCAGAGTCATGCATTGCCATGGTGTGGGCAAGCTATCTGCCATCACCATAACAATGAAAAAAAGGCCATGTATGCTGGTTGTTGGCCCAGCCACACAATTGCAACTCGTGATGCTGATCCATGGCAAACTGGGTCCCGTGCTTGCAGCACCCTAGTGGAACCCAGGCAGCACCCCAGTTTTCTTTGCTACATTCTGACACCTCTGAATAAGAAAGGTGTCTTTCCTTACACTACATTGGGAGTATTCTCATATTTGCTGTCTATACCTATGATCATTTTATACTAATTGGCACCTTAAATATGTACTCTTGTATGACTTTTTAAACTTTTTGTATGAATAAATTATACTTTTTACTAAATTATTTTTTCCGGTCTGTGTCTCCATAGACCCATTCAAAAGAGAGGTTTTTCTTCTATGATTGCATTTAAGGGATGATGGCACACCTCAACATTAGATCAGATTCCTGACATTAAGGGGGGACTCTGATGCGATGAGGGACCTCTAACATGATGGGGGACCTCTGATATGAAGCGGTCACTCCTGGTGCGATTAGAGAACATCTGATGTGAAGGGGGCTTATGATGTAAAGTTTATTTCATGAAGCGACATTGATAAGTGACATTGAATTTTTTTTATTATTATTTTAGACTGGCGTGCCTTCAGATTTTACATAAGAGTGCTGGAACTGGTCCATGATACTTTTTTTCATGTGCACTAATGCCTTGTACACACGGTCGGACATTCCGACCACAAAATCCGTCTGATTTTTTTCCGACGGATTTTGTCCGAAACTGGTGTTGCATACACACGGTCGGACAAAGTTGTCGGAAAATCCGATCGTTCAGAATGTGGTGATGTTCGTTGCGTACGACAGGACTACGTAGAGGCTAGTAGCCAATAGCTTTGGTCTCGTAATTTGATCTGAGCATGCGTGGCATTTTGTCCATCGGAATTCTCTACAAACGATAGAATTTTTTTTGTCGGAAAATTTTAGATCCTGCTCTCAAATTTTTTCCGTCGGAATTTCCGACGGAAAAAGTCAGATGGAGTCCACACACGATCGGATTTTCTGACAATATAATCCAATCGTACCTTTTCCGTCGGAATTTCCGACCGTGTGTATTTATTTATTTTTTTGTATTCTCCCTTTCTCTAAGACATAACATAACTTAAATATTGATTGGACCCTAGAAGAAGGGGATTTACCCCAAAAGCTTGTCCAGAAAATCTTACTGTTTGTGCAAATAAAAAAAATTAAAAAAAGGATCACATGCAATAGTCAACTATTTGGTTCCAAGTGCACTAATATGGCTACAGTCACCTTAATCATGGTGGAAGATACCATGTTTAAACCTTTCCGCCAGCGGTAGTAACCACACACAAATTAATGCACACACAAATTTATATTCCCATAAATTAACATCACATATTTCTGCCTAAGGGTTCAGTTTGTTACACACAAACATCAATACCATCATACAAGTCTTTCTGTATATTAGTCACCTAGCTTTAGTAACATAAATTGTTTTTTTCCCTACTAATTGGAACAATGTCTCTTGTTCAAAAGATTAAAAGATAAGTAAGACATGGAGAATAGTGACAAGCCCCAGAGCTCACAGACCTGTCACCACAGTTTAGTTTTAATTGGCTTCACCTGCATTTGTTCTGCAAAATTTTGTCATGGGATTTATTGAGTACACAAAGGATTTATACACTAAGGCCGCGTACACACGGGCGGACTGTTCGCCCAACCTTGTCCGCTGAACAGTGTTTGGGCGGACAGTCCGCTCGTGTGTGGGTTTTCAGCGGACAGTTTCAGCGGACAGTTGGACGGACAAAGTCTTTCGGAAATTCCGAAAAACTGTCCGCTGAAACTGTGTTTGAGCGAACAGTCCGCCCGTGTGTGGGCTTGTCCGCTGTACTTTCGAAATGAGCGGACTGTTCCCGCTCGGAAAGTCCGCCCATTTCGAGCGCGTGTACAGGTAGGCGGGGCCCGCGAAGGAGACGTCGCGGGCTCCGCCGCCTGGAATGGGCTTAAAGGGGAACCCCAACGCCGAAAAAAAATCGGCGTGGGGGTTCCCCCCAAGTCCACACCAGACCCTTGTCCGAGCACGCTACCCGGCCGGCCAGGAAAGGGGGGCGAGCGAGCGCGCCCCCCCTCCTGAGCCGTACCAGGCCGCGTGCCCTCAACATGGGGGGGTGCCTTGGGGAAGGGGGGGCCGCGCGGCCCCCCCACCCCAAAGCACCTTGTCCCCATGTTGATGAGGACAAGGGCCTCTTCCCGACAACCCTGGCCGTTGGTTGTCGGGGTCTGCGGGCGGGGGGCTTATCGGAATCCGGGAGCCCCCTTTAAGAAGGGGGCCCCCGGATACCGGCCCCCCACCCTATGTGAATGAGTATGGGGTACAATGTACCCCTACCCATTCACCTGTGAAATAAAGTACAAATAAAAACACAACACAGGGGGAAAAAATATTTTATTGCACAGCCGGGGGTCTTCCGTCTTCGGGGGTCTTCTCGCCGGACTCCTCCGCTATGTGTGTGTAGCTCTTTTACTAGCGGAGGAGTCCGGCTTTCTTCCTCCCCGCCGCCGGCCTCTTCTCCCGACTTCGGGGGTCTTGTCCCCCTCTTCGGTTCTTCTGCCGGGCCACCGCGCCTGGTCCGGTGGCCCGGTCTTCTGTCGCCGTCTTCCGTTCTTCTGTCGCCGCCTTCGGTTCTTCTGCCGGGCCACCGCGCCTTCTTGTAGCTCTTTTACAGGCGGTGGCCCGGTCTTCTGTCGCCGTCGCCGCCTTCCGTTCGTGTTCTTCTTCTTGTTCTTCTTGTTCTTCTCCTGGAGATGTTGACTCGACGAGCTCTCCGGCCGGAATGCCGGGGACGCGCTGTGCGGTCACTTATATAGTGACAATGGGGCGGGGTCACATGGTATATGTCACATGGGTTGGTCACATGGGTTGATGTCACATGGGGACTATGACATCGTAAGGGGGCGGGGTCACCATGTGACATCAACCCATGTGACATATACCATGTGACCCCGCCCCATTGTCACTATATAAGTCACAGCGCAGGGCGGCTCTGGCATTCCGGCCGGAGGGAGCGACGTGTCAACATCGCCTGGAGAAGAACAAGAAGAAGAACACGAACGGAAGGCGGCGACGGCGACAGAAGACCGGGCCACCGCCTGTAAAAGAGCTACAAGAAGGCGCGGTGGCCCGGCAGAAGAACCGAAGAGGGGGACAAGACCCCCGAAGTCGGGAGAAGAGGCCGGCGGCGGGGAGGAAGAAAGCCGGACTCCTCCGCTGGCAAAAGAGCTACACACACATAGCGGAGGAGTCCGGCGAGAAGACCCCCGAAGACGGAAGACCCCCGGCTGTGCAATAAAATATTTTTTCCCCCTGTGTTGTGTTTTTATTTGTACTTTATTTCACAGGTGAATGGGTAGGGGTACATTGTACCCCATACTCATTCACATAGGGTGGGGGGCCGGTATCCGGGGGCCCCCTTCTTAAAGGGGGCTCCCGGATTCCGATAAGCCCCCCGCCCGCAGACCCCGACAACCAACGGCCAGGGTTGTCGGGAAGAGGCCCTTGTCCTCATCAACATGGGGACAAGGTGCTTTGGGGTGGGGGGGCCGCGCGGCCCCCCCTTCCCCAAGGCACCCCCCCATGTTGAGGGCACGCGGCCTGGTACGGCTCAGGAGGGGGGGCGCGCTCGCTCGCCCCCCTTTCCTGGCCGGCCGGGTAGCGTGCTCGGACAAGGGTCTGGTGTGGACTTGGGGGGAACCCCCACGCCGATTTTTTTTCGGCGTTGGGGTTCCCCTTTAAGCCCATTCCAGGCGGCGGAGCCCGCGACGTCTCCTTCGCGGGCCCCGCCTACCTGTACACGCGCTCGAAATGGGCGGACTTGCCTCCGCCTTACGTGGGCGAGTCCGTTCATTTCAAAAGTTGAGCGAACTGTTTGCCCAACCTTGTTCGTCAAACAGTCCGCTCGTGTGTGGGCAAGTCCGCTCATGCAAATTTTGAGCGGACTGTTTGATGAAACTGTTTGCCGAACAAGGTTGGGCGAACAGTCCGCGCGTGTGTACGCGGCCTAACAGGTAATATTGATTCAGCCCATAAATGTAAGGGAACTGATGCACCCTCACTTTAGGATATAGGTATATCAGAGGTCACAGGAGAAGTGTATGACCGTGTAGATCAGGGGTCTCAAACTGGTGTCCCTCCACCTGTTGCGAAACTACAAGTCCCATCAGGCCTCTGCCTGTGGGAGTCATGCTTGTAACTGTCAGCCTTGCAATGCCTCATGGGACTTGTAGTTTCGCAACAGCTGGAGGGCCACCAGTTTGAAACCCCTGGTGTAGATCATACTGTTCCTAAAGCCTTCAGTATATTGGCTTTCACCATGTGGGGTTTTCGGTGCTTAAACCAGCTGTGTTTCCTTATATGCCTCAACTTAATCCTCAAACTTATCCTAACATATAACTGCCCCCCACCCCCTACCCCCAACACCATCACACACACGCATACAAACCTATGCAGGCCACACATGGGTCAAATTCTGAATGAATTTTCTTTGGAAAATCAGAAATTCCATGCATTTTGTGATCCAATGGTACCACCACTGATTTCAAAATCCAACCAACCAAGCCTTCAATTTCACCTCATGTTGCTACAGAAAATAATTTTCGTGCCCGGGAATTGTCTTTTCTTTCCAGGAATTTTCTTTTCTTGCACTCATGCCCATTTCTTTTTTGATTATATTTCTCGCACAATTCTCCCATCATTGATTAAAAAATCGTTCCTTTTTGAAAAAAAAATGTCAACATGTCTGATCACTCAAATTCGATGGTCACACGAAAATTGGCAATTGCTGCGGCTCACAAATGGAGCAACATTCAAAGAAAATTCTTATATACGGTTTGCGAAAGAAAATTATTTCGCAATTCAATCCATGTATGGCCTGGATTTCGAAGAACAAATCACGTATAAAGGAAGATGATTTATACTTATGCAGGCCATATATGGGTTGAATTCCGAACAAATTTTCTTTCAAAAATCTGAAATTTCTTGCGTTTCGTGATCCGATGGCGCCACCATTGGTTTTGAAATTCAACCAACCAAGACTTCAATTTCACAACATGTTTCTACAGAAAAGAATTTTGGTGACCGGGAATCATTTTTCCTTTTAGGTAACAGCTCATGCACATTTCTTTTATTCTATTTTATTCTTTTATTATATTTCTCGCACGATTCTCCCATCGTTGATTAGAAATTTTGTTTGTTTTTCCAAAAATTTCCAACATGCTAGATTACTCAAACTCAATGTCTGAATGAAAAGCTGCCCTGGCTGCAGCCCACTAATGGTGCGAAATTCAGATGAGTTTCGTAAGAAAATTCTTTCAGAATTCGACCCATGTATGGCCGGCTTTACCCAATCTGGTGCCCATGTATGGCATCTTTGCTGTGCTGCAGAGCTGCCAAAAAAGTCTAATGTAGGCCATACATGGATCGAAATAAAGGTCACTCAAACTCAATGTCTGAATGAAAATCTGCCCTGACTGCAGCCCACTAATGGTGCGAAATTCAGATGAGTTTCGTAAGAAAATTCTTTCAGAAGTGGACCCATGTATGACCGGCTTTACCCAATCTGGTGCTCATGTATGGCATCTTTTCTGTGCTGCAGAGCTGCCAAAAAAAAGTCTAATGTAGGCCATACATGGATCGAAATCCAGACTAATTTTCTTTAGAAAACAAGACATTTTGGGCGTTTTGCGATCCGATGGTGCCACCATTGATTTCGAAATTCGACCAACTAAGCCTTCAGTTTTACCTCATGTTGCTACAGAACATAATTTCCGTGGCCGGGAATTTTCTTTTCTTTCCAGGAATTTTCTTTTCTTGTGCCCATGCGCATTTCTTTTTCGATTATATTTCTCACTCGATTTCTCCCGTCATTAATTAAAAATTATTACATTTTTTTTTTAAATACCCAACATGCTTGATCACTCAAATTTGATGGCCACACGAAAATTGCTGCGGCCCACTAATGGTGCGAAATTCGAATGAAAATACTTGAAAATTATTTTGGAATTGGACCCATGTATGACCTGGCTTTAGAAGAACAAATCACATGTAAAGGAAGATATTTTAGACTTATGTAGGCCATACATGGGTCAAATTTCAAACAAATTTTCTTTAGAAAATCAGAATTGTTTTGCATTTTGTGATGCGATGGTGCCACCATTGATTTTCGAAATTTGACTTTCCAAGCCTTTAATTTCCCCTCATGTTGCTACAGAAAAGAAATTTGGTGGCTAGAAATCTTCTTTTGTTTTCAGGTAACAGCTCATGTGCATTGTTTTTTTTTTTTTTTGATTATAGTTCTTGCACAATTTGCTTGTTTTTAAAAAAATTCCCAACATGCTCAATCACTCAATTCGATGGCCACATGAAAATTGTCCATTGCTGCAGCCCACTAATGGTGCAAAATTTGAACAAAACTTCATAGTTACAATTTTCGAAAGAAAATTATTTTGGAATTTGACCTATGTATGATGGCTTTACCCAATTTGGTGCCCATGTATGGTATCTTTTCTCTGCTGCAGAGCTGCCAAAAAAAGTCTTAAAAGTTTATTTACCTTAATGCATTCTCTACTGCATGCAGCCCCAATCCTGCTCAAACCCTCATACTTATCTGAGCCTGATCTTAAACCAGCACTGTGCATGAGAGAAGAGGCTCTCTCGACTCTTTCCCTTCTCATTGGCTCAGAGACAGCAGCAAGAGCCATAGGCTATACTGAATCTTTCTTTACAGGTGTTTTTTAAAACTATCTATCTCTTACTATTAGCCCCAACCTTAGTCTTAGCTTTCTTTTTAATAGAAGCTGCAATTTAGAGTAGAATTGAAGGCAGCACTTCGTCATTCATTTTGGACAGAGTAAGGGAGCGTGATAACATCTGTCAGTCTGTGTGCCAATGATGAGATTTCCCTTCATTGCCTGTCCCTTAGCAGCAACTAGAAGAAATCCCCCCAACGTGATAAATTCCCAGTAGTCTCCAGAACTAGTGCCCCAATTAGAATATTTCCCCTTCTGTTACTGTTCTGGTGACCACTATAAATGTTGGGTTTCCTTTCACTTTTGGTGATAACAGTCACCAGGACAAATAGAAAGGGTGTGTCACATACCTGATCAGAGACTGAAATGACGAGGATGGCCTCTCTTGTATCTCCAGCCCAAGTCCTGCTGAAGGTGGAACAGAGTTTACCGAGGGACATAAGGAACACGAGTGCCGGCAGGTGTTGATAGGAGTCCTTGCAGCAGGAGATGCAGTCCCTTGTAGGCTGGCAGGAAATCAGGCAAGGAATGGTAGCTGATCAAGCCAAAGTTAAAGAGGCACTCCACACAGGCTGCATGTACAGATGCAAGACTTGTCAGAGCTCCTATCAGGCTTGAAAGTGGAACTAGCTGCGATGAGCAGAGCTGATACAGTTGACAGCCAGATAGGCACTTGAACCAGATATGAGAGCCGGGAACAGCAGCGTGGTCACAGGAATAGTCAAGGTCAGCAGCAGGTGGGCAGCGAGGTACCAAGACATAAGACAGGTCAGGAAGACGAGCCGGGGTCAGGAGCTGCTTATTGAGCAGAAGCAGGATCCAAGTTCAGGTCAATGGCAAGCCAAGTCATCAACAGGGGGACAAGCACAGTAATAGCAGGCTACATGGAACGGCTGAAGAAACAGTCAGCACTGGTATATGAGCAGGAGCCCCTTTAAATAGTCTGTCTAGCACCAACATGCATTGAGTGCATGCTTGTGCCCGTGCCCATCACATTACTGTGCGCATGCACGCGCCTAGTCGCTATTCTGCCAAGAACATTTCTATTAGCCATTCTTCGTGTATGCACATTTCTATTAGCAAAATGTCTGGTAGGCATTCCCTGGCAAGGTGAATCTCCCAAACAGGGACACAGACAAAAAAAAGAAAAAATGCCTTCAGTTCTACCTGAATTTAAGATTTTGGTTGATTGCTATATTTTTTCCTTCAGACAACTTGGATAAATATGATTCAAAGTATCAAAGATTTTAGGACAAAAAAAAAATAGAATAAAACATCCAAAAATTATAAATACGTTTAAATTCTGAGGTGGTGCGGCAAATTTACTAAAGAGGTTGAGAATGTTCACGCAATAAATTGTGTAAAGATTTATGTCAATTATCCAATTATGTGAAAACAATTCACTCTCTACTTATTTCGTCTGAACATAGGATGGGATAGACTAATTGAAATGAATCTTTATACCATTTATTGTGTCAAGATTATCTGCAATTTGTTTAATCTTTTAGTAAATCACCCTCAATTTCTCTGAGCTCTGAGAAATTGGGCTGATTTACTACAATAAATAAAGTGAAGATTCACTTCAAATATTCAATCAAGTAAAAAGGCAAATCCCTGTTTACCTATTTTATCTGCAAATGGTTGGATAACATAAGTGAATCTCCGCACTTTTTATTAATTGCACTCCTATAGCCTGCATATTAGGAAATTGCGGATATTTGAGTTAGACACCAATATGCCGAACTGGGTCAAATCTATGTTTAGGTAACCTAATTCACCGATTTGTTGTAGCTAAATAGTACACTCACCTCCCCCAATCTCTTATCCTCTTCTTGTAATTGTTAATGGAGTTGTCCTTTGAATCTAAACAGACATTAATTTGCCTATACCAGACAAATGGATAAATCCACGTTGAAATAAGAAAAGGGCTATATTTCACAATTCTGTTCTACTACGAGGATCAGGTGTTTGCCCATAAGTTCGGCATTCAGAGCTGCTGGTACTATTTGTTACTAGAATATGCCCGTAAACTGTCTGTGTCTGTTTAAATAAGCATTACGTTCATGGTTTCCTGCAGCAAAATGAGACAGATGAGTATATGAGAACACTGAAGAGTAAGTCATCCCTTTACCCTTCATGACTGGCTGGCTGGAGTTCTGATTCAGCCAGGATATCCAAGGTTAAAGGAACTTCTGGATTACAAGATAAAAGTGAATGTATTCTGGAAAAAAAAAAATCTGTACAGTATTATGTTATGTTTCTTGTAGTTTTAATTTAAGTATATCGTTATGGAGTAGGACAAAGGTAAAAATCGAATCTGTCATAAACATTTCCAATTAAAGTGATAATAAACTCATTGTTTGTTAAATATATATAAAAAAATAAAAAATAAAAGATTATGCTTACTTGCTCTGTGCAATGATATCGCACAGAACAGTCCCTTACCCCTTCTTCTGGAGTCTGGCGCTGTTCGCTCCTTCCACCTCCAGGTGCCCCCTCAGCATACCATGTGCTAAGAGGTCACCCATGTGGACAGAATCCCAAGCTGGGTTGTGTCCATAGACACACACCACACAGATAAGACATTCCCCTGATCCTTACTCACATGAGTTTGACTGACAGCAGCCTATGGCAATTCGGTTTTCATCGGAAATGACTTCTGCTTGTACACTTTGTTATCTTATGAACATTGTAATTGCCCAGGTTTGTGACAGTTCCAGATGTGAATGAGACACATGTACAGTGGAATTTTTATTTTATTTTTGGGGGGGGGGGGGTTTGCAAACAAACTGAAAAAAAAACTATCAATTGCACCCTCACTGTGCCCATCAAACCCAGCCACTGTACCATCAAACCCATCCACTGTACCATCAAACCCAGCCACTGCTCCATCAAACACAACCACTGTGCCATCAAACGCAGCCACTGTGCCCATTGATTGCCGTTACTGTGCCCATCAAGCGCAGCCACTGTGCCCATCAAACACTGCCATTGTGCCTTTAAATGCTCACACTGTGCCATCAAATGGTCCCACTGTGCCATCAAATGCTTCCACTATGCCCCATCAAGTGCTCCCACTGTGCCATCAAATGCTGCCACTGTGCCCATCGAATGCGTCCACTGTGCCCCCCCCCCCCACGCAGCAGGTGACGGCGGTAAGCAGTTTCCTCCATATCCTCAATGTCTTCTCCCGTCCTCTCCTATGATAGGTGTCCAATCAGAGCGTCTGTCGTTTCAGCCAATCAGGTAAAGGGTAACAGACCCGAGCACCTGATTGGCGGATAGACGTTTTGTGTTAGGAAAGCTTGCTGTTTACCTTTTTTGACGCCTATTAGAGCCTATGGCTCTAATCAGGTGCTTCAAAAATACCCTGCTGCTGTAATTCAACACCCGAAAAGGAGCCAGGCGCCTAAATAGGGGGTGGCAGCAGTGGTCATTGGTAGAATTATGCAATACATGAATCTATCTATTGGTGATAGAGGGGTGGCTGGAGAGAGGGGGCGGCGCTCGTGCGGCCTTATGGACGCAACGCCACTGCACATGTATGACATATTATTTTTTTTTGCTTCCACAAACAACTCAACTTATATCTCAACACTATAGTCTTCTTGATCAACAGGACCCACAGGTTATCTCTGGGATACCCCACCGCCCCCCACCTCTCCCATTTCTTTTCACCTGCTTACTTTCTTTCTTCTGGATGCTATCCTCCTACAATTATTTAAGTGAGAGTAAACCCTCCTATTGTTTTCAGCCAAGGAAGCTGCCATCTTGGCCTCTATGTAATCTTTAACTGCCATGATGCTGAACATGTGATCATTTATGACACCAGCCATTGGATGGTAGACAGTTTGATTTGGAACACAACCAATGTGACAGTTACATTTCCGGCACGTGTTGGGAATGCAACTGTTTTTTGAAACTGTTAAATCAATGGGTTTACTTCCACTTTAAAGAGGGAGTCCATCCGAGTCACACAGCGCAATAGGAATGGTCCACGCTGTCTCTGGGACCCGTGTGTGTCCCAACAGACAGCACGGCGGGACGGGAAGAGGCATATGGGGAGTCCTACCCCGTGGGAGTCTATGCCCAGAAGTGGGTGCAAATACCTGTCTTAGACAGGTCTCCGCACCCACCTCCCCCCTAAAAGGTGCCAACTGTAGCACCGGAGGGGGGATGGTTGCGATGAGCAGAAGTTCCACATTAATGTTGTACTGTAGCTTTCTGTACTCTATTTTTCAAGTCTACCTCTTACCTGCATACATGTAACATTGTCCTTGGCTCGCTAATGCAACTGTAGAGATCCTAAGACCTGATGCAATGTTAACCTCTTTCTCCCATGTGTCTGGTTGCTCATCCTTATGGGTCAAACCCTATTTTTCTGTATATTCCCGTTTTCAATGTATGCAGATTCATCTGTTATGCTCCTTTCTGTATTGGCTCCAAGTGCCTTTACTTTGTTAAATCAATACATTTTTGAACAAGAAATGTTTCTTTATTTCAATTGAAGCTAATTTTTTAGTAGCTGTAAAAATTGGTCTCATTCAATCTTGGAAGAGCCAGTTGGTTAAAAACAGTAGAGGATGGGGAAAGTAGAGGTGTACTCCTCCAGGAGCCGTTGATCATTAGATTTAGGGATGGGTGGATCTGCCATGGTTCAATTCACCAAGGGTTTGGCAAATCTTTTTCGAAACAGGGCACAATTGTTACACTTATTTAACATATTCTATATTGTCAAAAGTATTGGGACACCTTTACATGCTCATGAACTTTAATGGCATCCCAATCTTTGCCTGTAGGGTTCAATATTGAGTTGGTCCAATCTTTACTGCTATAGCAGCTTCAACTCTTCTGGGAAAGCTGTCCACAAGGTTTAGGAGTGTGTCTATGGCAATGTTTGAGCATTCTTTCAGAAGTGCATTTGTGAGGTCAGGCACCGATGTGGACAGAAGGCCTGGCTCGCAGTTTCCGCTCTTATTCATCCCATTTTTCACTGGTCCAAATCATTTGGTGAAGGGGGGATTATGGTGTGGGGTTGTTTTTCAGCGGTTGGCCCCTTAGTTCCAGTTGAGGGAACTCTTAAGGCGTCAGCATACCAAGACATTTTGGACAATTTCAACTGTGTGGGAACAGTTTGGGGATGGCTCCTTTCTGTTCCAACATGACAGCCCACCAGTGATCAAAGTAAAGTCCCATAAAGACATGGGGGTGTAGTAACTTGATTGGCCTGCACAGAGTCCTAACCTCAACCCGATAGAACACCTTTGGGATGAATTAGAGCAGAGTTCCTTTATCTAATCCTGAATCCATTTTTTTAAATATTTGTTTAAAGACTGTTGTAGCACCTGACTTCAAACTTTGCAGGATCTCTGAGGATATGGAATGTGCTTAGCCAGTGTATGGGGGACATTGGAACTGTGGCTTGAAGATACAGTATTAAGAAATAAATATCAGCCACGCTCCACTCTTAGATCCCCTTCTCGTATATATATTTGCTATATTTAAAAAAGAAAAAATGAATGCATACAGCAATGTCTCCACCTAGGAACCAGCTTTCCTTGGCAAATTTTACCACTCCTGGCTTACTCACAAGGATAGGGGAATTCTCTAACTATGAACCAACCTTCAATGACACCTTTCACCACTCCTGGCTTGCTCACAAGAATAGGGGAGACTTCCCCTATCCTTGTGAGCAAGCCGGGAGTTGTGAAAGGCATCAAGGAAGGTTGGTCCCCAGGTAGAGACTTCCCCAATCCTTGTGAGCAAACCAGGAGTGGTAAAAGTCATCAAGGAAGGTTGGTTCCCAGGTAGAGTCTCCTCTAATGCCGCGTACACACGACCGGACTTTTCGAGGGACTAGGTCCGGTGGTCTTTCCGACAGAGTTTCGTAGGAGTTCCGACGGACTTTCCGAATGAACGGACTTGGCCACACACAATCACACCAAAGTCCGACGGATTCGAACGCGATGACGTACGACTGGACTAGAATAAGGAAGTTCATAGCCAGTAGCCAACAGCTGCCCTAGCGTCGGTTTTTGTCCGTCGGACTAGCATACACACAAACGGATTTCTCAGTCCGTAGGAGTTCCGGTGGAAAAATGTAAAACATGTTCTATTTCTAAAGTCCGCTGGATTTTTGGCAAGCAAAGGTCCGATGGAGCCCACACAAGATCAAATTGTCCGAGGGACTCGTTCCGTCGGACCTTTGCTTTCAAAAGTCCAGTCGTGTGTACGCGGCATTATTCTTGTGAGGAAACCAGCAGTGGTGAAAGGCATCAAAGAAGGTTGGTTACCATGTAGAGACTTCCCCTATCCTTGTGAGCAAACCAGAAAAAATGAAACGTGTCAAGGAAGGTTGGTTCCCAGGTAGAGACTTCCCCTATCCTTGCAAGAAAACCAGGAGTAGTGAAAGGCATCAAGGGAAGTTGGTTCCCAGGTAGAGACTTCCCCTATCCCTGTGAGCAAACCAGGAGTGCTGAAAGGCATTAAGGAAAGTTGGTTCCCAGGTAGAGACTTCCCCTATCCTTGCGAGAAAACCAGGAGTGGTGAAAGGCATTAAGGAAAGTTGGTTCCCAGGTAGAGACTTCTGCTATCATTGTGGGCAAATCAGGAGTGCTGAAAGACATGAAGGGACGTTGGTTCCCAGGTAGTGACTTCTCTTATCCCTGTGAGCCAACCAGGAGTGGTGAAAGGCATCAAGGAAGGTTGGTTCCCAGGTGGAGCCATTGCTGTATGCTGTAATTTTTGTTGATAACTACAAGAGGAGCTAAGAGTGGAGTGTGGCTGACACCTTTTATACTAACTATGATGGTAAGTGGAGACTGACTACACTGTCCAGCACCCAGATTGTACATGTATAGGATAGGCGAGTTATGAGCGGGGCTGTGGATTTGGGTATGTTTCTGTTAAAGATACAGTCATTTCTTTACTAAACGCTTTACATAGAGGATGAAATTAAACAACTGCACGTAAAAATTATTTACAAGTGACATCTGTGGACATAATGCATACTGCTTACAAGTGATACCTGTGCATTATTTAATCATGCAAAACAGATAGCATCTTGAGGTTTCTGGTGCCCCAGCACATTGCTCACACGGGCTCAGACGCAGTATGGGAACAGGCTGTTCTGTTAGTGAGACAGCTCCTGCGGTGTGAGTGACAGGAGCTTCCTGTATAGTGTGGGGGAAATGATATCCCGATGGACCCCAGCAGCCCCCCACAGAGCCACTCCATCTGTCAGACCTTACTAGTAACCCTCTCCTGGTGTTCTCATAGCACATGGACTGTTTCACAAACTAATATAGGTATTGCTAGCATAATAAAACTCTGCACATGATGTTGTGGGCATATACTTGTTAATACTTTTATTAGCAAAAAGTTTGGCAGACAGTTCTTGTTTCCTGCTGTACAGGGAAAATGGAGTTCACACTTTAATTTTCCAGAAATTCAGTCTTCCATTTTAAAGATGAGCTGCAGTCTAACTGAAAAACAGGATATTAGTTTACAAACCAATGTTTCAGGTAGAAGATCAACAAATATGCAAAAATTCTGTAGTATCTGCACCCTTACAACGTATACACCTGTTCCCTTCTCTGCATTATATCATGGCCCAGGGCATAGAGGTGGGAACTGAAGGGGGAATTCAGTTAAGCCAAGTAGTGACACTTTTATGGTGGTATGACCTTTTAACATAGCCTGAGCCTAATTCATTAAAGCTTTGCACCAGTTTTGGTACCAGTACCAACCAGGGGCATTGCTAGATCTGCAAAAGATCTGGGGCTAGAGCCCATAGCAGCAAAGTAAAGAAAGTCATATGCTTGGGCGGGCATACACATGTATATAATGTGTGTGTGTGACATGTGTGTATATATATATATATATATATATATATATATATATATATATATATATATATATATCGGGGGGCCCCAGAGAGCAGAGTCCTCCCTCTTGCACCAGGGTCCCCAGAGAGCCCCGCTTGCATCGGGTTCCCCAGAGAGTCCCCTTGCATTGGGGTTCCCAGAGAGTCCCCTTGCATTGGGGTTCCCAGAGAACCACCCCCTTGCATCGGGGTCCCCAGAGAGGCCACCCCCCATGCATCACGATCCCCAGAGAAGCCCCCTTGCATCAAGGTCCCCAGAGAGCCCCTCCTTGCATCAGGGTCTCCAGAGAGGCCCCACTTGCATTGGGGGCCCCAGAGAGCCTCCCTTGCATCACGGTCCCCAGAGAGGCCCCCTTGCATCAAGGTCCCCAGAGAATCCCCCCCTTGCATCAGGGTCCCCAGAGAGCCTCCCTTGCATCAGGGTCCCCAGAGAGCCCTCCTTGCATCAGGGTCCCCAGAGAGCCCCCCACTCACATCAGGGTCCCCTTCTCCCCGGAGAGCCCCTCCATACATACGGGTCACCAGAGAGAGGGCAAGCAGGGAGAGATGATTTAATCTGTCTGCTGCCCACGGCTGCACAGTGAGGGCGGAACAGTGGTGTTGCAGGGTGGGCGGTGAGAGATGATATCATCTCTCTGCTCTCTCACTCTCCGGTGCTGCCTGCTCGCTCTTCAGCTCTTCCGTGCTGCCAGATGCACTCGCGGCCCAGCTGCAGAGAGGCAATGGCCCGGTAGTGGGCTGCAGACCTGTGTTTGGGGACCCCTGCAGAGACTCGGGGCTATGGGTCCCAGATTGGGGGCTATTGCCCCAAAAGTCACCCCCTAGCGACATCACTGGTACCGACATATGCACCAGGTTCAGATCATTTCTACTACCACCAGAATCTGTCACTAATGGCTGCAATAGGTTATAAAAGAATAATTGCCAGTTCACAGAAAAGTAATTAAGACCAGATCTGAGTTGACCTACAGAGAGATACCAGTGCTCAGAGTGGGGCATTTTTGTGCTTGGAAGATCTCAAGCACAGTAGAAGATACAGTAGGTGTATCTGTACGCACAGTGGAAGTGTTGGGTGGATGTGAGTGGGGGGGGGGGGCATGTCAACTTTTGCATCGGGGCCCACAAGCCTCAAGCTACGCCTCTGCTTAGAGGTGTAGAAGTTCTTCTCCCATTCCTAATAATTAGTGTAAGGGTGCATTAAAAGTATGTTCTAAAATTACACCATATTGTCAAAAGTATTGGGACACCTGCCTTTACACACATGACCTTTAATGGCATCCCAGTCTTAGTCCGTAGGGTTCAATATTGAGTAAGCCCACCCTTTGCTGCTATAACAACTCTTCTGGGAAGGCTGTTCGCAAGGTTTAGGAGTGTGTCTATGGGAACGTTTGACCATTCTTCCAGAAGTGCATTTGTGAGGTCAGGCACTGATGTGGACGAGAAGGCCTGGCTCACAGTCTCCACTCTAATTCACCCCAAAGATATTCTATCGGGTTGAGGTTAGGGCTCTGTGCAGGCCAGTCAAGTTTCTCCACCCCAAACTCACTCATCCATGTCTTTATGGACCTTTCTTTGTGGACTGGTGCTCAGTCATGTTGGAACAAGAAGGGGCCATCCCCAAACTGTTCCCACACATTTGGGAGCATGAAATTGTCCAAAATGTCTTGGTATGCTGACACCTTAGGAGTGCCCTTCACTGGAAATAAGGGGCCAAGTTCAACCCCTGAAAAACAACCCCCCACCATAATCCCCCCTCCATCAAATGATTTGGACCAGTGCACAAAGCAAGGTCCATAAAGTTATGGATGAGCGTGTTTGGGGTGGAGAACTGCACAGTCCTGACCTCAACCCAATAGAACACCTTTGGGATGAATTAGAGTGGAGACTTTGAGCCAGGCCTTCTCGTCTAACATCAGTGCCTGACCTCACAAATAAGCTTCTGGAAGAATGGTCAAACATTCCCATAGATACACTCCTAAACCTTGTGGACAGCCTTCCCAGAAGAATTGAAGCTTTTATAGCTGTAAAGGGTGGGCCAACTCTATATTGAACCCTACGGACTAGGACTGGGATGCCATTAAAGTTCATGTGTGTGTGTAAAGGCAGGTGTCCCAATACTTTTAAAAACATACAATAAAAGCCCTAAATGCAATCAGAGAGTAGCTGAATACTCTAATAACCTTTAAATTCTGTCCAAAGAATGTCTATACACTTGGCCAGGTTGCAGCTCTTCTGAAGAGAATATTGTATTCCTCTAGCCCATGGGTGCTCAACCTGTGGCCCTCCAGTCCCATGAGGCATTGCAAGCAGCTGAAAGTTGCAAGCATGACTCCCAAAGGCAGAGGCATGATATGATGGGGTTTGTAGTTCTGCAACAGCTGGAGGGCCACAGGTTGAGCCCCCATGCTCTAGCCCATGGATTAAAAAGGGAGCAAACTAGGCTCCGAAACATGTTACCTCCCACTGTTTGATGTCACTTCCGCCCCAGCGTCTCCAGCCTAACGCCGACTTGCGTTCCAGTGTGGTTACAGGCTGACCCCACAGCGCCCCAGCCCCCCCCCCCCCCTTTGTTCCATCCTCTCCACGGAACCACCGACGGGAGCTTCCTTTCTCATCCCTTCCCACTTCCAGTGGAATACAAGGACATTGCTACCATCTCTGCATGCCACAGACTTCTCCTTCACCTCCACTGGACCTCATCATGCTTTGGGTGCCAGAATGTTGGGATTAATGATGTGCCTGTGTTATACCCTTGTACCTTTCCTTGATTTGATTTTATCATTTAGTAAACTGATACACTTAAATGGCTACGCCTTCTCCTGGTAAAATATTTTATTCTATCTTTTCATGTGACAACACTGAAGAAATGACACTTTGCTACAATGTAAAGTAGTGAGTGTACAGCTTGTATAACAGTGAAAAATTGCTGTTCCCTCAAAATAAGCAGCACATTTATACAAGCTGTACACTCACTGCTTTACATTGTAGCAAAGTGTAATTTCTTCAGTGTTGTCACATGAAAAGATAGAATAAAATGTTTACAAAAAATGTGAGGGGTGTACTAACTTTTGTGAGATACTGTAAATAGTGCCATGAGGAATTATTGCAGGGATATGTCTCTTTTGGAGTTTCTAAGACATGTAAAAATAAAAATAAAAACTTGACTTAGGCCTCGTACACACAATTGGATTTTCTGACGAGAATTGTGTGATGACAGGCTGTTGGTGGAAAATCCGACCGTTTGTATGCTCCATCGGACAATTGTTGTCGGATTTTCCATGGAGAAATGCTGGATGGCAGGTTTTAAAATTTTCCGCGAACAAATGCTTGTTGTCGGATTTTCCGAGTGTGTGTACACAAGTCCGTCGGACAAAAGTCCAAAGTACAAACTCGCATATTCGGAAGCAAGGACGATCCAGAAGCGGTCGGTTTTGTAAACTAGCGTTCATAATGGAGAATTAACATTCATGACGCGGGAAATTATGAAATCTCGAAATGCAGCGCACAATTCTCTTCTTCTTTAATGGCATAATAATGAAGCTGTTTTGTTTGCTGGTGATACTGATAGAGTTATGAAAAACGAATTTACAAAGGCTTTTTTTTTCTAGTGATATCAAGAATTATTTATTTATTTATGTATTTATTTTTTGGTGCAACTTACCACAACACCATTATCCCGTAGTTTTTAACATCAAAGATACAACTATGTTGGTGTCCCTTGTCAATTTTACATTGAATTTTTTTTAATATAACTGCCTACTCCCAAACTGTCATTTGAAGTAAAATACATAGCCAAGTATTATTCTACACATTTTTTTTTATTGTGCATCAAAAAAAGAAAACAAATAAAATTAGACATATTATCTGCCAATAGAACTTACCCAAAAAGTGCATTCTATGCACCCAAAAACATAGAAAATATAACAAATCAAATCATTATTCAACCAAAAAATAAAATAAAAGCCTCATGCATGTGTCCTGCTTCTTATATAGGGGGTCAACAATGCCAAGAGTTGGTGAAAGTAGGGGTCCGTCATCCGGAGATAATTCCGAAAATCATCTGGATTATTCTCCTGGAGCTCCCGCAGCAAAAGCATGACATAATTGGTCACAATTAATAAAGCAACCAATTTTTGCTCCAAGAAATCCTCCTCCTCCTGTTCCTGGACTGGACTTGGGTAAAAGCATTAACTCCAAGGCCAATAATACGTTATCTCCTCTGATTCTGTAGCATGTCTGGTTGACGAACGGCCATTCAGAAACTAAGCGCAAAATGAAAAGCAGGAATCAACACTCACCAAAATTCTACTAACATGAAATTAGCAGAAGGAGCCCAAAAGGTGGCGCTAAAGAGCTGAAAAAACACGTAGTACGTCACTAAGTTGGTGTTTGTTGGCAAGTTCCTGGCCAACGCCCTTTGGACAAAAGACAGAGGTTTTGTCTGTGGAAAATCCGATCGTGTTTACAAGGCTTTAGTCCATCAGGCTCAACCTTTAGATAAAATATAACTTTTGAGTGATAAACGTTCTGACCATTAAAAGTGCAAAATTCCTCTCCGCAATATGAAAGAGAGAAAATTAAACCAGCAAGTGTTATTTAACATTGGATCCCTATAGGGCATGAACCTTTGACTCGGTGTGTTAACGTCCTCTTTGACACTTTGGTATTTCTGCCAAACATATGCTTATCCTCATCTAATTGTCTCTGCAGGCCAGTAAGTTTGTCTTTGGGTGATTTTTTTGCTGAGAATGGAGTGTTGTGTTGATGAAGTCAAGTTCCTGGCATTTGATGTTGAGACGCACACACCTGTTTCTGGGTATTGTTCTCCGGGTGACACACCTGTTATCATCGAACACAGGAAGCTTCTCCAGGCACCGCTGAACCTTGGAGTGATGCCAGATTGATGAACCGGCAAGACACCACCCATGATGACCACCAAGGCTTGAACTAGAGTATATGACAAGCTGTAGCACTGCTATGGAAAGGCCCTTTCCTCCTATTATCCCACTCATAAATAGCTGAAATGAATAGACTGAGCAGGTTTTGTCAATGGTCATTTTGTGTATTTAACCCGTCACAACACAGTGAATTACACAGGCACAGCTCCAAATACTACTTGTTATTTGCTACAGCTGCTGCTAAATGCTGCGATAAATGCAAATTGTCCTTGCATGGGAAAGCAGTGTATACAGCGACAGATTCTATCACCTGCTCAGGCTACTCTGGAGGTGACGGGTGAATTGCTCAGAATAGGATGGGTATACAGTATACACCAAGCCATAACATTATGACCGCCCTAACATTTAGTAGGCAGTGTTCATTTTGACTTCCCATTTCAATTTCATTTTAGTTATAAGGGGAGATTTACTAAAACGGGTGCACACAGAATCTGGTGCAGCTAAGCAGAGTAAATAAAATAAAAGCCTCGTGCATGTGTCCTGCTTCTTAATATAGGGGGTCAACAATGCCAGGGGTCGGTCATTCAGAGATAATTCTGAAAATCATCTGGATTATTCTCCTGGAGCTCCCGCAGCAAAGGCATATGACATAATTGGTCACGATTAATAAAGCAACCAATTTTTGGTCCAAGAAATCCTCCTCCTCCTCCTGTTCCTGGACTGGAATTGGGTCAAAGCAATAACTCCAATATCAGCTTTTAGGTTTTATTGTCAAAGCTTAACCACCTGACATCCGCACTATGGCCGAATGATGGCCACAGCAGGAATGTGAATTCCCGGGAGGCCGTCATATGAAGGCCTCCCCAGTGCATGCTCCCTGCAGGGCACACATGGAGCACGCTGTGAACACTGAGTCACTAAGACTCGGGTGATCACCGATCTGAGTAAGGGGCCGGTCCCGGCCCCTTACCATGTGATCAGCTGTCAGCCAATGACAGCTGATCATATGATCTAAACAAAAGCTTGGTGATCGTTTTTTTTTTCAGTGTCATCAGTGCCACGTGTCATCAGTGCCACGTATAAGTGCCATCTGTCATCAGTGCCACATATTAGTGCCATCTGTGAGTGTCATGTGTCATCAGTGCCACGTATAAGTGCCATATGTCATCAGTGCCACATATTAGTGCCATCTGTGAGTGTCATGTGTCATCAGTGCCACGTATTAGTGGCATCTGTCATCAGTGCCACGTATCAGTGCCACGTATCAGCGCCATCTGTCATCAGTGCCACGTTGGTGTCACGTGTCACTGTTCTGGTGCTCCAGGGCCTTCAAAAGTATAATAGGTAGTCAACAAGTTAGATCTGTAATTTATGCTCCCAGAACACGTGATGGCGCTCCCTGCATATTGGGCCTCTCTATGTGGCCAGGCTGTGAAAAAGTCCCACATATGTGGTATCATAATACTCAGGAGGAGTAGCAGAATTTTTTTATGACATTATTTGTGGTATACACATGGCACATGAGAGAAATAACCTATTACAATGACAATTTTGTGGAAGAAATTAAAATAAAATAAAAAATCTTCATTTTGCAAAGAATTTTGGGAAAAAATGACAACATCAAAAAGCTCACCATGCCTTTTACTAAATACCTTGGAATGTCTACTTTTAAAAAAAGGGGTGATTTGGGGGGTATTTGTACTTTCCTGGCTTGTTCGGGTCACAAGAAATGAGATAGGCCACCAGTACATCAGATGTGATCAATTTTGTGTGATTCGCACCACTCTCTTAACTCTCTAACTTTCACAAAGACCAAATAATATCCACTAATTTGGGTTATTTTTACCAAAGATATGTAGCAGTATAAATTGTGGCCAAAATTTATGAAGAAATATTTATAATTTGCAAAATTTTATCACAGAAACAAAGAAAAATTTGTTTTTTTTCAAGATTTTCATTATTTTTTCATTTATAGCGCAAAAAATAAAAAACCCAGAGGTGACCAAATACCACCAAAAGAAAGCTCTATTTGTGGGAAAAAAGGACAAGAAATTTATTTGGGTACAGTGTTGCATGACTGAGTAATTGTCATTCAAAGTGTGAGAGCACCGAAAGCTGAAAATTTTCTGGGCAGGAGGGTTGTTTAAGTGCCCAGTAGGCAAGTGGTTAAAAAAAAAAAATTTACCTTTACATCCCCTTTAAGGCTGGGTTCACACCGCTGCGGGGGGAGAACCGGATGTGATTCGCACAGCAAATCACATCCGATCTCCGTAGCACTGCGAGTTCAGCCATACAGATAGTATGGCTGAACTCGCAGCTGTCCCGCAGCAAACTCGCACAGGACCCTTTTTTGGGTCCGCAACGGAATCGGATCGCATGGGGGTTCACACCATGCGATCCGATTCCTGTGCGAGTCGGCAGATCGCACTGCGATATGCCGACGGATCTGGGGGTGTCATTAACATAACATTGACACCCCCAGCCGTCCGCATAGGGCAGTGTGAACTGCCGGCGGGAGGTGAGCGATGCGGGAAAACGCCGCGGATTCGCGGCGTTCCCGCATCGCAATAGTGTGAACCTAGCCTAATTGAGCAAGATGAAGTTAGAAGCTGATTGGTTACTATGCACAGCTGCACCAGATTCTGTGTGCACTAGTTTTAATAAATCTCCCCCATGGTCTTTTGACTAAAATGCTATTTTAGATTTACAGTAATACCTTGGTTTGAAAGTAACTTGGTTAGAGAGGGTTTTGCAAGACAAGCTACATTTTTAAATACATTTTGACTTGATATACAAGCGATATCTTGCTATAAGAGTAGCGCCCGCAAAGCGCCCTGAAACAGCCGCTGCTGTGTCTCCAGTATGAAATCCCAGAGGGTAAAAAAAAGTCCTGCTAGCAGCATTTTTGGAGCAGTGAAGGGGCGGTGTATACACCGCTCCTTCACCTCTCCTGCCCATTGAAATCAATAGGACAGCGCAGCTATGCCGCCGGAAAAGCCTTGCTGCAGCAGCACTTTGCGGAGGCTTTAACCCTTTCTCGCCCGCTAGCAGGGGGTTAAAACCGCCCCGCTAGCGGCCGAATACCGCCGCTAAAATGACAGTAAAGTGTCGCTAAAATAGTGCTGTTTTACCGCCGACGCCGCTCCCTGCCCAGTGTGAAAGGGGCCTTAGTGTAGCAATATGGTCACATTTAACTACTTCACATCCTGCCAAATGACATCCGCAGGAGGGATCTTTCATCCTGGACGGGCGTCATATGACGTCCTGGGCTTCCCAGCTGTCTAGGGGGTGCACGCACGTGTTCCACGTCACTCAAGAGCCAGTGAGCGTGCCCGACGGCTGCAATGTCTGCTGGGCACCTGCGATTGCCAGTAATCCACGTCCTGTCAGGTGAGAGGAGACCGATCATGTGTTCCCAGTACAGAGGAGCACCGATCGGTCTCCTCCCCTTGTGAATCCCCTCCCCCTATAGTTAGAATCACTCCCTAGGTAACACATTTAAACCCTTGATCGCCCCCTAGTGTTAACCCATTTCCTGCCAGTGACATTTATACATTAATCAGTGCATTTTTATAGCACTGATTGCTGTATAAATGTGAATGGTCCCAAAATAGTGTCAAAAGTGTCCGATGTGTCCGCCATAATGTCACAGTCACGATAAAAATTGCAGATCGCCGCCATTACTAGTAAGAAAGAAAAAAACTAAAAATGCCATAAATCTTTCCCCTATTTTGTAGACGCTATAACTTTTGCACAAACCAATCAATAGCCGCTTATTGAGATTTTTTTTACCAAAAATATGTAGAAGAATACGTATCGGCCTAAACTGAAGAAAAAAATTTGTGTTTTTTTTTTTTTTAATTGGGATATTTATTATAGCTAAAAGTTAGAAATATTGTGTTTTTTTTCAAACTTGTCACTATTCTTTTGTTTATAGGGCAAGAAATAAAAAACACAGAGGTGGTCAAATACCACCAAAAGAAAGCTCTATTTGTGGGGAAAAATTATAAAAAAAATCTCATTTGGGTACAGTGTAGCATTTAAAATGCGACAGTGCTGGAAACTGAAAATTGGTTTGGGCAGGAAGGGGGGTGAAAATGCCCGGCATTGAAGTGGTTAATGAAGGTACAACATTTAGCAACTCACATGGTTGATGAATAAAAGAGGCACATTTAAGTATGCAGGCATCCGGGGTAAAGCTGTCCACATACACCATCCCCCGCACCGCCGGCTCTTATCGCTGTCAGTCTGCAATCGTGACCGGGAAGACCACCCTGCAGTACAGCGATCTGAAAGCGAGGCTTGAACCGCTCGTGGAGCGCAGCTTAGAAGGGACGACGTAGATGGGGGTGCTGAAGACAGTCTATGTGGACAGCTTTACCCCGGATGCCGCCATACTTAGATGTGCCTCTTTTAATCATCAACCATGTGAGTTACTAAATGTTGTACCTTCATTAAATGTAACCAATTTGCTACACTTAGAGGCGCCTCTCTTCTCTTTTATACTCTGGAGCTCCTACTGGGTTTTTCTTCTAATCCCCTTGTGGAGGCTTCCATCTGTAGATGGACATTTTATGGTTACACAACCCATCACGTTGCTATAATCTTTTTATATGTACTACAAAGTGAAGGAATTATGAATGAATGGTTGTTGTTCGAATTATCTGAGTTTCCATTATTTCTTATGGGGAAATTCACTTTGATATACGAATGCTTTGGATTACACGCATGTTTCGGGAACAAATCATGCTCGCAATCCAAGGTTTTGCTGTAGTTGTAAACATAAAATATGCAGTGCTGTGATAATTATAAACGTGAGTTACATAAACATGACAAAAGTCCTTCTTTGTTAAACCAGAAAAAGTCCAATGTTCCCACTCAGTAAGTGCAAAAGAAGGTGTTCAAAGATATATGTTCTAGATATATACAGTATATACTTGTGTAGCACTGACCCCCGAAGGAGCGGCTGGTTTTGCTGGGCTTACCGTTACCATCTCAACCTCGTTGCTCGTCTAGGGGGTTCCCGAGGTTGATGGCCCAATAAACTGCAGAGACCGACACTTGAATCCCTTTGGGAATTTTTATTTGCAAAAAACCATTGAACAGAACTCAGTCTCTCTCAGTAGGGAATAGGGGGTATGGGTAGTAAAGCTCAGGTACTCTTGGAACTGCTGACACTTGAAATGTCTCTCTCTAGGTGATCCAGGGAATAGCCATTCGCAACTGGATATTTCAACTATCGGATAAATCCCCTTTAGTGAATTTAGCAGCCGACAGGTGATTTAAACTTAGCAAAGTCTCTGCCACAGACTTGGTTGTAGAACTTTAGAATAGAACAGAAAGTCTCTCACAGAACTTAGTTGTAACTGAAGGATGAAATTAGGAACTCTCTTACTGTACCAGTATCTTGCAGCCGGTTCGGCGATACCGTAAGAATGCGGATTCACTTGGTGTCCTTTCAGCTCAGCTTCCAGGCTCTTACCGAGCAGCCAGCCTCGTGCATGGCCCTCTTCTGAAGAGTCCTCCCCTGGTTGCGTTTTCAGTTGCTGGGCCTCTCCAAACCCGAGACGGCACCGGACCACCTTGGAACCCTCCTTCCAGTTACTGTGCCTCGGGCTAGCCAGCCCCGAGACTCGGAAATGGATGGATCCGCACCCCAGGCCGTGGGGGGCTCTGGGGGCTGGTCAGGAGGACCAGGACCAAGGAGTCAGAACATACTTCTGGACCGGAACAGAGAACCACGTGATCTCTGCACCTTAAGTGCCCTCTCCTGGAATACACAGCAAGACAACGCACCCGCTGATTGGCTCCGAGAGAGAGATTGGTACCCAATGCGTCCAACCAGACTGCGTTCCAATGCCTGTCAAAGATGATACCTACACCTATGACCAGGCAGAACATAGTACAGTCCAGCCAAACCGATGCCAAGACTGAAATTAACCCTAAGACCCAACTATGGTCTTAGGAAAAACTAAATTTACAAAAACATAGCGCGTGCTCTTCAGGAGCCCAGCTCTACACACATGCTAATGTTGTGAAAAAAAAAATGAATGGATGGTGAACGTAGCTGCTATACACAAGGTGATAAACACTTGAAAAAAGTAAATGGATAAATACAGCGCTCACAAACATAATATAAAAGAAAAAATATCAAACATAAAGTCCATATAAAGTGACTAAAGTGCTCAAATATGCTGTGAAGAAAGTACAAAGTGCTTCAGGGATTTTCAGGTGTACAACAACACCCCCTCATGTGTCCCCATTCACCGGATCAAGACGACCCCCGGCTTTGCAGTCTGGGGGTCACTTCAGATTTACTAATGGTATCCAGAGATGGCAGCTTCAATGTCAGGTCCTCAGATCAGAAAACTTCTTTGTGATCATTCTCAACCATATAAGCAGGTACCCAAAATGAAAAAGATGGACTGATAGTGAAGTACAGCTAAGAAGAGATTTTATTGCACATGGGAATGCAAACTTACCGGTACAAAAGGTAAGTTAAAAATAGGCATGAAATGGAGCCAAAGATACAAAAAAATGCCGTTCCTGACGTTCGCTCCACGAGACCAGAAGTGACGTCAATTGCACCGGAAATTGCGTCAATTTGCGATGCAATTTCCGGTACGTTTGACGTCACTTCCAGTCTCGTGGAACGAACGTCTGGAATGGCGTTTTTTGTATCTTCGGCTCCATTTCATGCCTATTTTTAACTTACCACTATTCATTTCCATTAAAGTGTTACTAAACCCAGCACTCTGCATTCACTATATCTGGTCTCCCACAGTACACAGAACATGGAAATGTAATTATTTTAGTAAATATAAACTGTTAAATACCTTTTCTCATCAGCAGTATATAGCAGTCTTGTGATTCCTATCAATGTCTGGTTAAACCTTGTAGGAGGTGTATTCATTCACCTCTGATTGTCTTATGAGGCTGAATGACCCCTGACCCTCTCTGTCCTTTGCTGATCACATGCACCCTCCCACGAAAAAAAAAACTCTCTAGCAATACACACCAAACTGAGCATGTGCAGAGGACTCCAAAGGCTCTGTACTGTCAGCAGATAGATTGGGGACAGTGGAAGAAGGGGGGATCAGAGAAGACAGGATCAAACAGGCTTTTTACACAATTTTACACAAAAAAGAGGGACAATTATTAAAAAAAAAGAGCAATATTTTTTACTTTTTGCCATAATAAATATCCCCAAAAATATATTTAAAAAAAACAAATATTTTCCTCAGTTTAGGCGGATAGGTATTCATCTACATATTTTTGGTAAAAAAAATCGCAATAAGTGTATATTGATTGGTTTGCGCAACAGTTATAGCGTCTACAAAATAGGGGATAGATTTTAGGCATTTGTATTATTTTTTTTTTTATTAGTAATGCTGGAGATCTGCAATTTTTATCATGACTGCGACATTATGTCGGACACATCGGACACTTTTGACACATTTTTGGGACCATTGTCATTTATACAGCGATCAGTGCTATAAAAATTCACAGATTACTGTGTAAATGACACTGGCAGGGAAGTGGTTAAGCACTAGGGGGCGATCAAGGGGTTAAGTGTGTCCTAGGGAGTGATTCTAACTGTGGGGGGGGCGGGGTGAGCTACCACTGACATGACAGCGATCACTGCTCCCGATGACAGGGAGCAGTAGATCCCCATCATGTCACTAGGCAGAACAGGGAAATGCCTTGTTTACTTAGGCATCTCCCCGTTCTGCCTCTCCGTGACACGATCGCGGGACACCGGTAGACATCGAGTCCGCGGGACCCGCGGGCACAGTCACGCTGTATGCGGCAGCGGGTGCCTGCCCACTAGCCCCGCCAATTAAAGGGGATGTACAGATACACCCATTTGCCCACCGCTGCCATTGTGCCGGCGTGCAGCGGTCGGCAAGTGGTTAAAGAGAAATTGTAATTGTTTGTAGACAATTTTATTTACTTTTTTTGTATATTTTATCCACTTTTAAACAAACATGAGTTTGTGCAAAACCACTATTATTGCTATAGTAGAATACTCAAAACAATAAAGTGTACAAGCACATTCCGACTTCTCTATGAACAGATATGTGTGCTATGACCTGGGGAATGGGTGGGGAGCAAGGGGCAAGTAAATAATCAGTAGGGTCTTATTTTTATGTATTTTATTATTATTTTTTTGTTGTTGTTTCAACACAATTTTTTTTTTTTTTTTTTGTATTACTATTATTAAGAGTTAGGAAAAAACTGAAAATGCTAAATTACTGATCACGGGGAACACGCCGTTTGGGAGATCCAGACAGCAGCAAACCTTCTCTATTTTTTAAGGTTTCTTCTTGCTAGATCCAGCAGAATTGTAAAGGCGCAGTGACAAGTCATTTGTATTTTTCGTTCTGCAGCAGACAACCCCTCCCCCCGGGGGGCAAAGAAAAATACACTGACTTCTCCTTTTTTAAAAGTACACTCAAACACCATTTAAAAATACATATCAGCAGAAACCCAGCTAAAATATTGAAAATAAAAAAGTTAATTAAAAAATAAAATAAAGAGAGATGTGTCTCCAAGGCCAAAACTCGATGCCAGGACCACCTGTCATTAAACATTTTCTGTCCATAAAAGTACGACTGCAAAGCAATCTTCCATTCAGCTGTTTAATTTTTAATGCTCAGCTCCCGCTCCCACAGGTAGCTATTAGAGAAAGCAGCTCTCTCCCATATAAATTACAATAAAAATGATTCTAAATTCCACAACTTAATATCTGGGGGAAATTCACAAGGCTGCTTGTGAAATAAAGTGCAAAGAATAAAGTTTATTGTTTCTCATGGGCCGGTGGAGTAATACTTTTCTATGGCTGCTATTATACTTAGCATGGAAAGAAACAAAGTGGAGTTTACTGCAATGACTTGTTATGGAGGGAAAGCAGAAGGATGTGAATTCTAGACTTAAGCCTCGTACACACGATCGGATTGTTGGCCAACAAAACCGTGGACTTTTGTCCGAAGGGCAAGGAATTGTTGGCCAACAAATCCAAACGTAGGGACATACTATGTGGTTTTTCAGCTCTTTAGCGCCACGCTTTGGGCTCCTTCTGCTAATTTTGTGTTAGTAGAAGTTTGGTGAGTGTTGATTCACGCTTTTCATTTCACGCTTTTCAGTTCATTTCTGAACGGCGGTTCGTCAACCAGCCACGTTGCGGAATCGGAGGAGATAACGTGTTATTTATTATTGGCCTTGGAGTTATTGCTTTTCCATTATTTTTTTGATTGAATAATGGTTTGATTTGGTATATTTTCTATATTTTTGGATGCACAGAATGCACTTTTTGGTTAAAGTGGAAGTAAACCCTCCTATCGTTTTCAGCCAAGGAAGCTGCCATCTTGGCCTCTGTTTAATCTGCAACTGCAATGATGCTGCACATGTTATCCGTTATGCCAGCCATTGGATGGTTTGACAGTTTAGTTGAGAGCACAAGCAAATGTGACGGCTAGTATTTCCGGCATGCAGGTATTTGAAACTATAAAATCGATGAGTTTACTTCCGCTTTAAGTTCTATTGGCAGATAGCATGTCTAATTTATTTTTTATTTATTTTTAATGCACAATAAAAAAAATTGTGTAGAATAATACTTGGCTTTGTCAAATGACAGTTTGGGAGTAGGCAGTTACATTTAAAAAAAAATACAATTTAAAATTCACAATGGACACCAACATAGTTGTATCTTTGATCTTACAAAAAACTGAATAATGGTGTTGTGGTAACTTATCTAAATAAATAAAAAATAAATAAAAAAACATAATAATATTATTGTTGATATCACTAGAAAAAAAAAAAGCCTTTGAAATTTTGTATGCAATAACTCCATCACTATCACCAGCAATTTTTTTCTTGCAAGTATGCACTCCTGCATGGTTCCTTCTCAAGAGATTTGAGATCTGAAGGTTTCCCAGTCAATTTTAGATTCCTTGTTTTTTCCCCTACTCATTTTATAGGCCCTTCAAGGATACTTGGAATGGACCTATTAAAATGCACCAAAAAACAAGATGATACTTTTAACAATTTTGTCACGCTAAACCTTGCAAGAATAAGCTCCTGCACTGTACGTTCTCTAAAAATGTGGGATCCCAAAGGTTTCCCGGGATCCCACAGGAAAGCAGATTGATGTCACCAGTGGCTAGGCGAGTGGACCAGAAGTTGGGTTGTAAGGTACTGTAATTATCTTTTTCTTTTTTTCTGATCCATTCTTTTTTTTCCCTACTCGTGTTATCGGTCCTTCAAGGATACTTGGAATAGACCTATTAAATGCGTCAAAATACAAGATGATGCTTTTAAGAATTATTTAATCCAAATCTTGCAAGACTAGGCTCCTGCACTGTATTTTCTTGAAAAATGCGGGGCCTCAAAGGTTTCCCAGGATCCCACGACCAAGTAGATTGATGTCACCAGTGGCTCGTTGATTGAGCCAGAAGTTGGGTTGTACGGTATGTATGTATTTTTTTCTCCTAGTGTTTTTATATGAGGTAGGGGGGATGCTACAAACTATGTGGGTGCAAGGTCTGCTTGGACTTGTTATTCTGAACAACAATGAAACGAATTAAGTTCATTTTTTGCAGTATTTCTTACCAGAAATAACCTTTTGTCTTGTTGGAAAAAAAAGTATTTTTATGAATTAACGTGACTGTCTTGTTCACCATGTTTGGCTGGCAGTCAATTAATGAAACTTTTCCTGTACACTCTGCATCTTGTCTGAATTGTAAGTAAATCTAACAGGAGGACAATAATGGACACAACAAATACCTCCACACAAACACCATGACCCCGGAAACTTCTTAATCTGTCGGTCTGAGTTTATCCAGCAGAAGACACACGTCTGAAATCAAAAGTTCCAAATGTTCCAAGAAAAGACAGAAGTCATCGGATTTTATTTCTGCAGACGGTTTATTTTACTAGTCCTCTTTTTTATATTACTGCTGTACATTTTAGTACTCAGAGGTACAGTGAATCCAGGTAAACTTTGTCCCAAGCTCAAAGAGAGAGAATAATGTGCCCAGGATGAGCAGCAGCTGGCCCACTGGGCTGCCTGTTTTATAGGCTGAGATGTTATTACTCGGCTGTTTATTGAGGGATCAGACTTTTAATTCCATGTGTGAGTTCCTTCAGGAAGGAGTGTGCAGATTTATAGTGTGCTGATCAGGCAGTGAGGAGCTTGTGTCAGTTTCTGAAGACCAGCTTTGCTGTTTGTGTACAAGTTGGCGTCCAAGGAAAGCTGCATCTTCCCATATAAAATAATGACATGAATCACTAACCGAAGATTGATGGTCGATCATTTTACTGTGTGGGATTAATAGAGGTAAAAACATATTCCTGCAATGCTTTGAGTTCAACACTTATTAACCTGGTGTCTAAATGTCAGTTGAAATTAGGCCAACTGCTCACCAATTTTTTTCCAAATGTTTAGAAGATTGAGTTGATTGTGTACTTATTATATATATATATATATATATATATATATATATATATATATATATATATATATATATATATATATACACATATATATATAAAAAACAAATATTTAAATAACTTCAATGTTTCTTGGGCATAACCCTTAATTGGTATTAAACCCAAAAATAAAATGTAGTATATTGCAGCTTACCATATAAATTCAGACTGTTATCTTCTACCAAATATTTGCAATAATTAAATCTGCCCCCTTTAGTGACACCAAATCTCGAAATCGCCTCATTCCTTACCTCTTTGCATTGCACTATTTACCAAAACATCCTGAAGGATCCTAGCTCTTCTATAAAGAACATTTAGATACTTTGTAATGTATTTTTATGCTTACCCACAGTCAGATGCCAACATTTTTGACATATTTCCCGTGTTTGGTTATGAAATCAATTCAATTAAGCTTTGGTAATAAAACCTGGAAGCTCATTGGTTTCTGTAGACTTGCTGTAGAATCACCACTGCAACTTTGCTCTTGGTAGAGCTTTTCCATGCAAATTTGCTGCAAATTGGAAAAGTGTCAATTAGAACTTGAAGTGCTCTGCAAGTGTACAACTTGCCAGTGAAGATGTACAGCAAGTTAACAGCCTTACAATTCAACACTGCCACAAATTTGTGGCAAGTTTTCCTTGCTATCTGGGTAGGCACCAGTAACATAACAGTAACATAACATATATACAGTGCCTTGCGAAAGTATTCGGCCCCCTTGAACTTTTCAACCTTTTGCCACATTTCAGGCTTCAAACATAAAGATATAAAATTTTAATTTTTTTGTGAAGAATCACCAACAAGTGGGACACAATTGTGAAGTGGAACGAAATCTATTGGATATTTTAAACTTTTTTAGCAAATAAAAAACTGAAAAGTGGTGCGTGCAAAATTATTCAGCCCCTTTACTTTCAGTGCAGCAAACTCACTCCAGAAGTTCGGCGAGGATCTCTGAATGAACCAAAGTTGTCCTAAATGACTGATGGTGATAAATAGAATCTACCTGTGTGTAATCAAGTCTCTGTATAAATGCACCTGCTCTGTGATAGTCTCAGGGTTCTGTTGAAAGCGCAGAGAGCATCATGAAGACCAAGGAACACACCAGGCAGGTCCATAATACTGTTGTGGAGAAGTTTAAAGCCGGATTTGGATACAAAAAGATTTCCCAAGCTTTAAACATCCCAAGGAGCACTGTGCAAGCGATCATTTTGAAATGGAAGGAGTATCAGACCACTGCAAATCTACCAAGACCTGGCCGTCCCTCTAAACGTTCAGCTCAGACAAGGAGAAGACTGATCAGAGATGCAGCCAAGAGGCCCATGATCACTCTGGATGAACTGCAGAGAACTACAGCTGAGGTGGGAGAGTCTGTCCATAGGACAACAATCAGTAGTACACTGCACAAATCTGGCCTTTATGGAAGAGTGGCAAGAAGAAAGTCATTTCTCAAAGATATCCATAAAAAGTCTCGTCTAAAGTTTGCCACAAGCCACCTGGGAGACACACCAAACATGTGGAAGAAGGTGCTCTGGTCAGATGAAACCAAAATCAAACTTTTTGCCCACAATGCAAAACGATATGTTTGGCGTAAAAACAACACAGCTCATCACCCTCAACACACCATCCCCACTGTCAAACATGGTGGTGGCAGCATCATGGTTTGGGCCTGCTTTTCTTCAGCAGGGACAGGGAAGATGGTTAAAATTGAGGGGAAGATGGATGCAGCCAAATACAGGACCATTCTGGATGAAAACCTGTTGGAGTCTGCAAAAGACCTGAAACTGGGATGGAGATTTATCTTCCAACAAGACAATGATCCCAAGCATACAGCAAAATCTACAAAGGAATGGTTCACAAATAAACGTATCCAGGTGTTAGAATGGCCAAGTCAAAGTCCAGACCTGAATCCAATCGAGAATCTGTGGAAAGAGCTGAAAACTGCTGTTCACAAATGCTCTCCATCCAACCTCACTGAGCTCGAGCTGTTTTGCAAGGAAGAATGGGCAAGAATTTCAGTCTCTCGATGTGCAAAACTGATACAGACATACCCCAAGCGACTTGCAGCTGTAATCGCAGCAAAAGGTGGCTCTACAAAGTATTAACGCAAGGGGGCCGAATAATTTTGCACGCCCCACTTTTCATTTTTTTATTAGTTAAAAAAGTTTCAAAAATCCAATAGATTTCGTTCCACTTCACAATTGTGTCCCACTTGTTGGTGATTCTTCACAAAAAATTAAAATTTTATATCTTTATGTTTGAAGCCTGAAATGTGGCAAAAGGTTGAAAAGTTCAAGGGGGCCGAATACTTTCGCAAGGCACTATATATATATATATATATATATATATATATATATATATATATATATACAAATTTTATTGAGACATAGGTTTAAAAAACATTAAAGAGCAAATAAAAGACAACACCATTTAAGTGTAAAAAGAATCAGTCATATATAAATCTAGATCTGTTATCAGGGCACCAAGGCCCAATAATTACCCCTACACGCATTTAAACTCGTTTTCCTCAGGGGTTTTTTTCTTGACAGAAATAGTAGTGGGTTCTATAAAGAAAAATAACCATAAGTAGGAAACACAAGATCAAAGAAATAAATAAACATAAACAATTACCTATAATTTGCATTGGAAACATAGCTGCTGACAGTGTATTGTTTCTATTTTGAAGCACTGTTGTTATAGAATATACAGTACCTTGCAAAAGTATTCACCCCTCTTGGCTTTTTACCTACTTTGCTACATTACAGTCTTTGGTTCAATGTTTTTTTTATCTGAATTATATGTAAAGGATCAGAACACAATAGTCTAAGTTGGTGAAGTAAAATTAGATAAATATATACATAAAACTATTTTTTAGAAATAAAGAAATGATAATTGGCATGTGCGTATGTGTGTTCACCTCCTTTGTTTGGCATGTGCGTTCACCTCCTTTGTATGAAGCCCATAAAAAGCTCTGGGGCAACCAATTACCTTCAGAAGTCACATAATTTGTGAAATGATGTCCACCTGTATGCAATCTAAGGCCGTGTACACACGGGCAGACTGTCTGACGGACTTGGTCCACTGAAACGTGTTTCAGCGGACAATCCGCTCGTGTGTGGGCTTCAGCGGACTTTTTCGGCGGACAGTCTGGCGGACTAAGTCTTTCGGAATTTCCGTAATATTGTCCGTCCAAACTTGGTTTCAGCGGACAGTCCGCTCGTGAGTAGGCTAGTTCGACGGACTAAGTATGGCGCATGCTCAGAAAGGATTTACACGGCGAAAGGTTGCATTGCAGTGTATTGGACATCGTATTTCTAGTCCCGTCGTACGTGCTGTACAAGTCATCGCGCAAGCTTTCGGCGGACTGTCTGTTCATCGTGTGTGGTCAAGTCCGTTCATTCGAAAGTAGGACGGACTGTCTGTCGGATTGTCGGACGGACTTAGTTGGGCGGACAATCCTCTCGTGTGTACGTGGCCTAAGTGTCACATGATCTGTCATTACATATACACACCTTTTTGAGAGGCCCCAGAGGCTGCAACACCTAAGCAAGAGGCACCACTAACCAAACACTGCCATGAAGACCAAGGAACTCTGCAAACAAGTAAGGGACAATGTTGTTGAGAAGTACAAGTCAGGGTTAGGTTATAAAAAGATATTCAAATCTTTGATGATCCCTAGAAGCACCATCAAATCTATCATAGCCAAATGGAAAGAACATGGCACAACAGAAAACTTGCCAAGAGACGGCCGCACACCAAAACTCATGGACCGGGCAAGGAGGGCATTAATCAGAGAGGCAGCACAGAGACCTAAGGTAACCCTGGAGGAGCTGTAGAGTTCCACAGCAGAGACTGGAGTATCTGTACATAGGACGACAATAAGCCGTACGCTCCATAGAGTTGGGCTTTATGGCAGAGTGGCCAAAAGAAAACCATTACTTTCAGCAAAAAACAAAATGGCACGATTTGAGATTGTGAAAAGGCATGTGGGAGACTCCCAAAATGTATGGATGAAGGTGCTCTGGTCTGATGAGACTAAAATTTAACTTTTTCCCCATCAAAGAAAACACTATGTCTGCCGCAAACCCAACACATCACATCACCCAAAGAACACCATCCTCACAATGAAACATGGCAGTGACAGAATCATGCTGTGGGGATGTTTTTCAGCAGTCGGGACTGGGAAACTGGTCAGAGTTGAGGGAAAGATGGATGGTGCTAAATACAGGGATATTATTGAGCAAAACCTGTACCACTCTGTGTGTGATTTGAGGCTAGGACAGAGGTTCACCTTCCAGGAGGACAATGACCCCAAACACACTGCTAAAGCAACACTTGAGTGGTTTAAGGGAAAACATGTAAATGCATTGGAATGGCCTAGGCAAAGACCAGACCTCAATCCAATTGAAAATCTGTGGTCAGACTTAAAGATTGCTGTTCACAAGCGCAAACCATCCAACTTGAAGGAGCTGGAGTTGCAGTTTTGGAAGGAGGAATGGGCCAAAATCCCAGTGGTAAGATATGACAAGCTGATAGAGACTTATCCAAAGCGACTTGTAGCTGTGATAGCCGCAAAAGGTGACTCTACAAAGTATTGATTTTAAGAAGGTGAATAGTTATGCACATTGACTTTTTCTGTTATTTTGTCCTATTTGTTGTTTTCTTCACAGTTAAAAAAAAAACATTTTCAAAGTTGTGGGCATGTTCTGTAAATTAAATGATGCAAACTCTCAAAGAAACCTTGTTAAAACCAGGTTATCAGGCAACAAAACACGAAAAATGTCAATGGGGGGTGAATACTTTTGCAAGGGACTGTACATCCTTTACTTTATAAGGCATACAGTATATACTGTCTGTGGTAGTCCACGTTGTTTATTGGTGTTGGTTTATATTTTTTTTACTGGGGATTCTGGATGATTGGTGGCCTTTTTTCTAGTGCTGAATATTTTTTTTGTAAAATTCCTTAATTCTTTTCTTGAATGAGCTTTAAATGAATATCGTGCAAAAAAAACAAAAACAAATGAAGTTAAAAAAAATGAAGATAAAAAGTAAATAATATACTGTATACAATTGCCATATAAGTCATATTGTGATTGAATGTTATTAAAAATTACCTTTCCTTTTCAGTCTGCATCCTCTAAAATGGAATATGGCAACCTGGAGGCATTCTGTACACAGTTGGTGTACGGAACGCCACCAAAAATGTAATTTCCTGCTTGTGTGATTGGCTCACTGATTTTCTCAGAAATCTGCACTATATAAGCAGATATAAGTCAAGTTTTAGGCATCCTCTGCAACAAAATTTTCATTTGTGGTGAGATGCTTCTAAAGGGTTAATAACTTTGAAAGTGATGCTGACCCTTCCTGTACATTCCGTATATAACTGTATTTTATTTTGTATGCTTTGCCTGTGCATTGCACACTGCACTCATTGTGCACTCGGCACTAATATTGTTTTGATTACATGTTACATTATTTTTCCAGTCCTGATTAGAGTTTAGCCTGGCTATGTTACGCCCCCTGTTACCATAAAAGTACAAATGTCATACCTACATTATCATGTGTACAAAAAACTTTAATTGTGCCTAATAGGCAGAACAGTTATTTGGAATGCGTGTATCTTTTGTGTCTGTTCCCTACTGCAGTAGTTATTAACCACTTGACCTCCAGAAGATTTATCCCCCTCCATTACTAGGCCACATTTTTGTGATACGGCACTACGTTTCTTTAACTGACAATTACGCCGTCATGCAACGCTGTACACAAATAAAATTTATGTCATTTTTTTCCCACAGATAGAGCTTTCTTTTGGTGGTATTTGCTCATTATTATTATTTTTTTTTTCTTTTTGCGCTATAAGAAAAAATTATGAAAAAAAATAATTACATTTTTTATTTTCTTCTACAAAACATGGGATGTATACTGAAATTTTTATTTATTTATTTTTCTACAAGTAATGGTGGTGATCAGAGATTTATAGCATGACAATCGGACACTAACTAACATTTTTGACACTTTTTGAAAACCAGTGACACTAATATAGTGATCAGTGCTAAAAATATGCACTGTTACTGTACTAATGACACTGGCTGGGAAGGGATTAAACATCTAGTGCAATCAAAGGGGTAAATGTGTGCCTAGCCAGTGTTTTGGTGTACTATATGTGCTGTTTTTACTAGGGGAAGAGATGGATTCTAGTCCCTGCTTTGCAGTAACACAGAATTCATCCCCTCCCCTATCAGAACGGTGATCTGCCTTGTTTACATAGGCAGATTGCTGTTCTGTGTTCTTTACCAACGATCGGCGGGTGCTGGAGGACATCGAGTGCCTGACACCTACAGATCGGCTTCTGCTGTGAACATTCACATCATATATTTGTACTTCAATACTGGGCACTTTGCCACCTTCCTGCCCAGGACAATTTTCAGCTTTCAGCGCTGTCACACTTTAAATGACAATTGCACGGTCATGTAACACTGTACCCAAACTACATTTTTATCATTTTCTTCTCACAAATAGTGGTTTCTTTTGGTGGTATTTGATCACCTCTGGAGGTTTTATTTTTTGCTAAACAAACTAAAAAGTCTGAAATTTCTGGGAAAAAAAGGTTTTCTTTGTTTCTGTTATGTTTTTTCCTTCACTGACGGGCACCAATGAGGCGGCACTGATGTACACTGATGAGTTGGCACTGATGGGCATTGATGAGGAGGCACTGATATGTAGAATTGATAGGCACTGATAAGCGGCACTGATATGCACTGCAGCACTGATGGGCACTGATAGGCAGCACCGATATGCAGCACTGATGGGCCCTGATAGGTGGCACTGATATGCAGCACTGATGAGCCCTGATAGGTGGCCCTAATAGGTGGCACTGATGGGAATTGATAGGCGGCACTAATTGGCACTGATGGACACTAATAGACGGCACTGATAGGCAGCACTGATGATGAGGTAGCGATAGGTTTTATTGATGGGCAATGATTGGCACTGTGATACGCACTGCTTGGCACTGTGGTGGGTACTATTGTGGGCACTGATTGGCACTTTGATGGGCACTGACAGGCGTTTCTGATGGGGCACTGACTGGCATCTGATGGGCACTGATTGGCATGGTTTGTGGCAGATCTGATGGGGCTGTGCTGATAATCAATGTGCTGATTATCAGCACAGACCCCCCCCCCCCCTGACAAGGAGAGCTGCTGATCGGCTCTCCCTGTCTTCGTGAACCGAGGAAGGCGGTTTACCGGCACTTTACCGTGCGCCGGCATGTTATCCTGCTTGATGTCAAATGACGTCCAGCCAGGATAAGTAAACCACTGCCTGGCCGTCATTCTGCTATAGGCTGGGCAGGAAGGGGTTAAGTAATTTGGATTAATGCCTCTGTAGTTAAGTGGTATATTTATCTAGTTATGTTTTTGCTTATGAATAAGTAATTTGGATATTTAGTTAGTTTAAATAAATAGGTAATTTGGATACACGGCTCTGTATTTTAGTGGTTTATATATGTATTTATTGATTGATTGGTTGATAGATAAATAAATAAGTAATTTCTATAAATGGCTCTGTATTGAATTGGTATATCTACTCTGAAAAAGTGGTTCTACATGCATTGTTGGCTTTAGGTTCATGAAGGAAAGGCATTCATATCAATTGCTGTCATTAAATGAAGTATAGTCCGAATGTGGTTAATTAGATTCAATCACCTTAGTACTATATGTAAAAAAAAAAAAAATGCTCTAAATTGAGTGTAACAGAATGTCTTAGTAGAGAACCTATCTGGCTAAGATCATAAATGCGGTTAAATCAACCCAAAACCTGCTTACAGTGCAATAACAGTGCACTTCTGCTTGCATTATCCCCTCAATGGGGGTTGATTTATTAAAAGAAAATAAGCTGTTCACTTTGCAAGGGAATTTGCCCCAGTGTTTAGGGAATGCAGCAAAATTTCACTTTGCAATAAACACCCAATCACATGCAAGGAAAAAAAAAAAAAAAAAAACATTTTTGCTTGTACATGATTGGATGATGGAAGTCAGCAAAGGTTCCCCTTCACTTGCAAAGTGCACCACAAACCGAAAATGCTATTTTACTATTCAAAGCAAACTCCCTCATCCATCCATGTCTTCATGCTTTGACTGGTTGAGAATTCACTATGAAAAACACCCCCCTAGCATTTCCAGTTGCAGCCATCTTGAGTAAGGGCAAATAATTTATTTAGTATTTACTTCCTAGAATCCATCTGTCCTTAGCTCAGCCATGCAGGTAGGAGGTGTGCTTAACTGATAAAGCCCCTCATTCCCTCCTCCAGATGAAAGAAAAAAAAATGGCATGGAGGCCCCTGGGTCTATGCCAGAAACCAGGAAGCAACTGAAGAAATGTAAAAAAAAAAAGGTTTAAAACAAGTAAATATAATACACCCTTCTATCTATTTACTAATGCTAGCAGCATAAGGATTAGAAATAGATAATGTTGATTGAGAGAATTTAGTTCCACTTTAAGCTGCAAAAGCAGTGGATTAGGGTGTTGACTTGCTGAGGCTGTGATTAGTGATGGACGAACTTCCGACGGGACGTTTCGCGAACGCGAAACGCGAACGGACACAAACGTTCGCGAAAACGACCGTTCGCCGCGGGCTCCATTGACTTCAATGGGAGGCGAATTTCGCAAACCTTTAGGTCGAATTTGCGGCCACGGGGTAATTATTAGGGGGTAGCACGTAGTCCCACCACCTGGACAATAGCATAATACATGTATGAGGTGAATTTGGGATCGATAACTACAAGCATTTTTTTTTTATTTGGGAAATTGTTCTGACAATTCAGGACTATGGAGCTAATGAAGGCAATGGAGGAGAGGGAAGGTCAGGGACCAGGGTAGGCAAACAAGAGGGTGCAGGAGATACAGAGCACTGACAGCAGCACCGTAATACAGAGCACTGACATCAGCACCGTGACATACAGCGCTGACAGCAGCTCCGTGACATACAGCGCTGACAGCAGCTCCGTGACATACAGCGCTGACAGCAGCTCCGTGACATACAGCGCTGACAGCAGCTCCGTGACATACAGCGCTGACAGCAGCTCCGTGACATACAGCGCTGACAGCAGCACCGTGACATACAGCGCTGACAGCAGCTCCGTGACATACAGCGCTGACAGCAGCTCCGTGACATACAGCGCTGACAGCAGCTCCGTGACATACAGCACTGACAGCAGCTCCGTGACATACAGCGCTGACAGCAGCTCCGTGACATACAGCGCTGACAGCAGCACCGTGACATACAGCGCTGACAGCAGCTCCGTGACATACAGCGCTGACAGCAGCTCCGTGACATACAGCGCTGACAGCAGCTCCGTGACATACAGCGCTGACAGCAGCTCCGTGACATACAGCGCTGACAGCAGCTCCGTGACATACAGCGCTGACAGCAGCTCCGTGACATACAGCGCTGACAGCAGCTCCGTGACATACAGCGCTGACAGCAGCTCCGTGACATACAGCGCTGACAGCAGCTCCGTGACATACAGCGCTGACAGCAGCTCCGTGACATACAGCGCTGACAGCAGCTCCGTGACATACAGCGCTGACAGCAGCTCCGTGACATACAGCGCTGACAGCAGCACCGTGACATACAGCGCTGACAGCAGCTCCGTGACATACAGCGCTGACAGCAGCTCCGTGACATACAGCGCTGACAGCAGCTCCGTGACATACAGCACTGACAGCAGCTCCGTGACATACAGCGCTGACAGCAGCTCCGTGACATACAGCGCTGACAGCAGCACCGTGACATACAGCGCTGACAGCAGCTCCGTGACATACAGCGCTGACAGCAGCTCCGTGACATACAGCGCTGACAGCAGCTCCGTGACATACAGCGCTGACAGCAGCTCCGTGACATACAGCGCTGACAGCAGCTCCGTGACATACAGCGCTGACAGCAGCTCCGTGACATACAGCGCTGACAGCAGCTCCGTGACATACAGCGCTGACAGCAGCTCCGTGACATACAGCGCTGACAGCAGCTCCGTGACATACAGCGCTGACAGCAGCACCGTAAGCAGCCCCAGGAGGAAGTCAGCACAGCACAGGGATGGTGTGATCCCCTCATAATAAGAACCCCCAGGAGGAAGTCAGCACAGCACAGGGATGGTGGGAGCCCCTCATAATAAGAACACCCAGGAGGAAGTCAGCACAGCACAGGGATGGTGGGAACCCCTCATAATAAGCAGCCCCAGTAGAAATATGACACCGCTCAACCTCTTCAAAGAGGAGGGTAGGGGCATATAGTACGGTGTGCTTTTTTGGGTCAGGGAAGTGAGCCAAATGAATTAAGAAGGTCTGTGTGCTTGATTCCAAAAATTGTTTATAGACATATACATGGTCTACTGATCACATGTGTTGAATTCCTCCGAGATCCATGCCTCATTCATTTTTAGAAATGTGAGGTAGTTAACACTGTGGTGAGCTAGGCGAGTACGCTTATCGGTCACAATCCCCCCTGCTGCGCTGAACGTCCTTTCGGACAGGACACTGGATGAGGGGCAAGCCAACAGTTCGATTGCAAATTGGGCAAGCTCTGGCCAGAGGTCAAGCCTGCCCACCCAGTAGTCTAGGGGTTCATCACTCCTCAGAGCGTCCACATCGGCCGTTAACCCAATGTAGTCGGACACCTGACGGTCTAGGCGTTCCCTGATGCTGGATCCGGATGACACCTGTCGATGGGTCGGCTGAAAGAATGACCTCATATCCGAAGTCACCAACACATCTTCAAACCGGCCTCTTCTTGCAGGCGCTGTTGGATTGGTACCCGCAAATCCTTCTCTGGGAGTGGGAATTGCTCCTCTGCCAGCGCACGCAAAAGCAGAATGCAGCATTTCTCGAAGCAAGGCCTGGAAGTGCTGCATTCTGACAGCCCTCTGCGACGGCGGTAACATTTCCGCCATTTTGTGTTTGTACCGGGGGTCTAAGTACGTTGCCACCCAGTACTGGTCCTTGACCCTCATGCTTTTTATACGGGGGTCCCTATTAAAACACTGGAGCATGAAGGCCCCCATTTGCACTAAAGTGGAAGCGGTGTGGTGGCCTGGCTCCTGCTCATCATCCAGGATAATGTCGTCCTCTTCATTCTCCTCTCCCCATCCTCGCACAACAGGGATCCCAGAAAGGTTTAAAGCATGCTCTTCTTGCTCCTGCTCATCCGCCCCGGCACCATCCTCCTCTGACTCCTCATCAGACTCCTGTTGTTGACTTGTCTCAGATAGAGTAGCCCCCCCTGGGAATTCATCCAGCATTGCGACTTCCTCATCTTCCCGCTCCTGCTCCTCCACAGCCTGATCAATGACACGACGCAATGCACGCTCCAGAAAGAAGGCATAAGGTACCATGTCACTGATGGCGCCATGGCTGCGACTGACCAGTTTGGTGATCTCCTCAAATGGCCGCAGAAGTCTGCATGTGTCGCGCATGAGCAGCCACTGGCGCGGTGAAAAAAAACCCAGCTCCCCAGAACCGTTTCTTTCGCAGAGTTCATACAGGTAGACGTTAACTGCACGTTTCTGCTGGAGCAGCCTATCAAGCATATAGAAGGTTGAGTTCCATCGCGTCGGGCAATCGCAAATAAGACGTCTGACCGGCAGATGGTGTCGCCGCTGAATGTCAGCAAGGCGAGCCATGGCCGTGTAAGATCTTCTGAAATGGGCCGAGATTTTCCTTGCCTGCCGCAAGATGTCCTGGACCCCAGGGTATTTGACAAGGAATCGCTGCACGACCAAGTTTAAGACGTGTGCCATGCACGGCACGTGCGTGATTTTGCCCTGTTTCAATGCGCTAAGCAGATTGGCACCGTTGTCACACACCACTTTACCAACTGTCAAATTGAGCGGTGTTAGCCACTCATCTGCCTGTGAACGCAAAGCTGAAAGGAGTGCCGGGCCAGTGTGGCTCTTTGCTTCCAGGCACAACAGACGCAGCACGGCATGGCAACGTCTCACCTGGCATGTGGAATAGGTTCTGGGGAGCTTGGGCGGTGCAGTGGAAGAGACGCTAGCAGCGGAAAAGGAGGAGGCAGCTGAGGAGGAGAGGGAGGAGGATGGAGTAGGAGGAGGAGAAGAAGAGTCAGGCCTGCATGCAATCCGTGGCGGTAAAACCAAATCTACACGGGTGCCACGGGTTACATGCTTGACGGCCGTCAGAAGGTTCACCCAGTGGGCAGTAAAACTGATATACCTTCCCTGCCCGTGTTTGCTAGACCACGTGTCTGTGGTCAGATGTATCTTGGCACCGACACTGTGTGCCAGAGATACATTCACTTGCCGCTGAACATGGCCATATAGCTCTGGGATGCCCTTCTCTGAGAAATACTTCCTTCCTGGGACCTTCCATTGTGGTGTTCCAATGGCCACAAATTTGCGAAAGGCCTCCGAGTCCACCAGTTTATATGGCAGTAGTTGGCGGGCTATGAGTTCTGACAAGCCAGCCGCCAACCGTTGGGCAAGAGGGTTATCCGGCGTCATCATTTTTTTACGCTCAAACATTAGGCCCACGGAAGCCTGCCTTTTTGCAGAAAAATGTGAGCTTGGCGTGATGGAAGGTGGAGTGGAGGACAATTGTGAGGAGAGAGGAGAAGGAGAAGTAGAAGACGAGGCTGGACGGTGAGAGCCTGCAGTGTGGCTTTGTGTGTTCCGTTGCTCCCACTGGGCTCGGTGATGGCTGCTCATGTGCCTTCTTAAGGCGGTCGTCCCTAGGTGAGTATTGGGCTTACCGCGACTAACGCGTTGACTGCAAAGATTGCAGATGGCAACGCTATTGTCAGCAGCGGACACGTTAAAAAAAGCCCACACTGCGGAGCCATGTGCCGGTGTCCTGGGAGCGCCAGATGTGACCGTACATGGTCGATGACTCGCTCCTGATACATTTGCAGTCTGCTTTGTCCCTGCTGTGCAATGTAAGTCATTGCTGCTTCTCCTCCCTATCTGCTGGTCCATATCTCCCTCTGAACTCCCCTCCTCTTCCTCTCTTGTGGGCACCCACGTGACATCACTAGACACGTCATCATCAACGTCACCTTCCCCACCGCTATAAGTAGAGTAGGCAGCAACACCGGGGACCAACCTCCTCCTTGGGCTGATCTGGGTACTGGCGTCAGACTGCTGAGTAGCGCTTGTTGCTACCTCCTCTTCCTGATCCAATACCAAGAGTGGCTGCGCATCAGAAATGTCCTCTTGATATGGATCGGAAAATAATTCCAGTGACTCAAGCGGAAGGTATGTGGTGGTGGTGGTGGTGGTCGTGTTGTTGGTGGTAGTGTCTTTGGGGGTGCACATAGCAGAGAGTGAAGAAGAGGGTGCAGATCGAGAGGATGAGGAGGGTGCAGAAGAGTAAGGCTGAGCGAGCCACTCAACCAAGTCTGGTGCATCCTTTAAAGTAATTGAACGCACCTTCTGCAACTTCCCACTTTGGCTCAAGCCTGTTGCTCCTGCCCTACCCCTACCACCCCTGCGGAAGGGCCTGCCTCTTCCTCTGCATGTCATTTTTTAAATGACCCTGTGACAAAACTCTTAGTCCCTATACCGCTGAAGGACTGCTGCAGTATAGGTGAGCGGTCAGCAGTGGTGCACGTCAACCCTATCTATTGTGGACCTATAGCGGTCCTTACAGAACAGCAGACTGTACCGCACTCAAGCCTATGTACCGTAGCACCCTATACCAAGTTACCAGTCCTTATAAGAACTTTTGTGGACCAAGCAGGTTGTGTATTAGTGTTTAGCAGACTGTACGTCAGTCCCTATACCGCTGAAGGACTGCTGCAGTATAGGGCAGCGGTCAGCAGTGGTGCACGTCAACCCTATCTATTGTGGACCGATAGCGGTCCTTACAGAACAGCAGACTGTACCGCACTCAAGCCTATGTACCGTAGCACCCTATACCAAGTTACCAGTCCTTATAAGAACTTTTGTGGACCAAGCAGGTTGTGTGTTAGTGTTTAGCAGACTGTGCGTCAGTCCCTATACCGCTGAAGGACTGCTGCAGTATAGGGCAGCGGTCAGCAGTAGTGCACGGCAACCCTATGTATTGTGGACCGATAGCGGTCCTTACAGAACAGCAGACTGTAACGCACTCAGGCCTATGTACCGTAGCACCCTATACCAAGTTACCAGTCCTTATAAGAACTTTTGTGGACCAAGCAGGTTGTGTGTTAGTGATTAGCAGACTGTACGTCAGTCCCTATACCAATGAAGGACTGCTGCAGTATAGGGCAGCGGTCAGCAGTAGTGCACGGCAACCCTATGTATTGTGGACCGATAGCGGTCCTTACAGAACAGCAGACTGTACCGCACTCAAGCCTATGTACCGTAGCACCCTATACCAAGTTACCAGTCCTTATAAGAACTTTTGTGGACCAAGCAGGTTGTGTATTAGTGTTTAGCAGACTGTACGTCAGTCCCTATACCGCTGAAGGACTGCTGCAGTATAGGGCAGCGGTCAGCAGTGGTGCACGTCAACCCTATCTATTGTGGACCGATAGCGGTCCTTACAGAACAGCAGACTGTACCGCACTCAAGCCTATGTACCGTAGCACCCTATACCAAGTTACCAGTCCTTATAAGAACTTTTGTGGAACAAGCAGGTTGTGTGTTAGTGATTAGCAGACTGTACGTCAGTCCCTATACCAATGAAGGACTGCTGCAGTATAGGGCAGCGGTCAGCAGTAGTGCACGGCAACCCTATGTATTGTGGACCGATAGCGGTCCTTACAGAACAGCAGACTGTACTGCACTCAGGCCTATGTACCGTAGCACCCTATACCAAGTTACCAGTCCTTATAAGAACTTTTGTGGACCAAGCAGGTTGTGTGTTAGTGTTTAGCAGACTGTGCGTCAGTCCCTATACCGCTGAAGGACTGCTGCAGTATAGGGCAGCGGTCAGCAGTAGTGCACGGCAACCCTATGTATTGTGGACCGATAGCGGTCCTTACAGAACAGCAGACTGTAACGCACTCAGGCCTATGTACCGTAGCACCCTATACCAAGTTACCAGTCCTTATAAGAACTTTTGTGGACCAAGCAGGTTGTGTGTTAGTGATTAGCAGACTGTACGTCAGTCCCTATACCAATGAAGGACTGCTGCAGTATAGGGCAGCGGTCAGCAGTAGTGCACGGCAACCCTATGTATTGTGGACCGATAGCGGTCCTTACAGAACAGCAGACTGTAACGCACTCAGGCCTATGTACCGTAGCACCCTATACCAAGTTACCAGTCCTTATAAAAACTTTTGTGGACCAAGCAGGTTGTGTGTTAGTGTTTAGCAGACTGTGCGTCAGTCCCTATACCGCTGAAGGACTGCTGCAGTATAGGGCAGCGGTCAGCAGTGGTGCACGTCAACCCTATCTATTGTGGACCGATAGCGGTCCTTACAGAACAGCAGACTGTACCGCACTCAAGCCTATGTACCGTAGCACCCTATACCAAGTTACCAGTCCTTATAAGAACTTTTGTGGACCAAGCAGGTTGTGTGTTAGTGATTAGCAGACTGTACGTCAGTCCCTATACCAATGAAGGACTGCTGCAGTATAGGGCAGCGGTCAGCAGTAGTGCACGGCAACCCTATGTATTGTGGACCGATAGCGGTCCTTACAGAACAGCAGACTGTAACGCACTCAGGCCTATGTACCGTAGCACCCTATACCAAGTTACCAGTCCTTATAAGAACTTTTGTGGAACAAGCAGGTTGTGTGTTAGTGATTAGCAGACTGTACGTCAGTCCCTATACCAATGAAGGACTGCTGCAGTATAGGGCAGCGGTCAGCAGTAGTGCACGGCAACCCTATGTATTGTGGACCGATAGCGGTCCTTACAGAACAGCAGACTGTAACGCACTCAGGCCTATGTACCGTAGCACCCTATACCAAGTTACCAGTCCTTATAAGAACTTTTGTGGACCAAGCAGGTTGTGTGTTAGTGATTAGCAGACTGTACGTCAGTCCCTATACCAATGAAGGACTGCTGCAGTATAGGGCAGCGGTCAGCAGTAGTGCACGGCAACCCTATGTATTGTGGACCGATAGCGGTCCTTACAGAACAGCAGACTGTACTGCACTCAGGCCTATGTACCGTAGCACCCTATACCAAGTTACCAGTCCTTATAAAAACTTTTGTGGACCAAGCAGGTTGTGTGTTAGTGTTTAGCAGACTGTGCGTCAGTCCCTATACCGCTGAAGGACTGCTGCAGTATAGGGCAGCGGTCAGCAGTAGTGCACGGCAACCCTATGTATTGTGGACCGATAGCGGTCCTTACAGAACAGCAGACTGTACCGCACTCAAGCCTATGTACCGTAGCACCCTATACCAAGTTACCAGTCCTTATAAGAACTTTTGTGGACCAAGCAGGTTGTGTATTAGTGTTTAGCAGACTGTACGTCAGTCCCTATACCGCTGAAGGACTGCTGCAGTATAGGGCAGCGGTCAGCAGTGGTGCACGTCAACCCTATCTATTGTGGACCGATAGCGGTCCTTACAGAACAGCAGACTGTACCGCACTCAAGCCTATGTACCGTAGCACCCTATACCAAGTTACCAGTCCTTATAAGAACTTTTGTGGAACAAGCAGGTTGTGTGTTAGTGATTAGCAGACTGTACGTCAGTCCCTATACCAATGAAGGACTGCTGCAGTATAGGGCAGCGGTCAGCAGTAGTGCACGGCAACCCTATGTATTGTGGACCGATAGCGGTCCTTACAGAACAGCAGACTGTACTGCACTCAGGCCTATGTACCGTAGCACCCTATACCAAGTTACCAGTCCTTATAAGAACTTTTGTGGACCAAGCAGGTTGTGTGTTAGTGTTTAGCAGACTGTGCGTCAGTCCCTATACCGCTGAAGGACTGCTGCAGTATAGGGCAGCGGTCAGCAGTAGTGCACGGCAACCCTATGTATTGTGGACCGATAGCGGTCCTTACAGAACAGCAGACTGTAACGCACTCAGGCCTATGTACCGTAGCACCCTATACCAAGTTACCAGTCCTTATAAGAACTTTTGTGGACCAAGCAGGTTGTGTGTTAGTGATTAGCAGACTGTACGTCAGTCCCTATACCAATGAAGGACTGCTGCAGTATAGGGCAGCGGTCAGCAGTAGTGCACGGCAACCCTATGTATTGTGGACCGATAGCGGTCCTTACAGAACAGCAGACTGTAACGCACTCAGGCCTATGTACCGTAGCACCCTATACCAAGTTACCAGTCCTTATAAAAACTTTTGTGGACCAAGCAGGTTGTGTGTTAGTGTTTAGCAGACTGTGCGTCAGTCCCTATACCGCTGAAGGACTGCTGCAGTATAGGGCAGCGGTCAGCAGTGGTGCACGTCAACCCTATCTATTGTGGACCGATAGCGGTCCTTACAGAACAGCAGACTGTACCGCACTCAAGCCTATGTACCGTAGCACCCTATACCAAGTTACCAGTCCTTATAAGAACTTTTGTGGACCAAGCAGGTTGTGTATTAGTGTTTAGCAGACTGTACGTCAGTCCCTATACCGCTGAAGGACTGCTGCAGTATAGGGCAGCGGTCAGCAGTGGTGCACGTCAACCCTATCTATTGTGGACCGATAGCGGTCCTTACAGAACAGCAGACTGTACCGCACTCAAGCCTATGTACCGTAGCACCCTATACCAAGTTACCAGTCCTTATAAGAACTTTTGTGGAACAAGCAGGTTGTGTGTTAGTGATTAGCAGACTGTACGTCAGTCCCTATACCAATGAAGGACTGCTGCAGTATAGGGCAGCGGTCAGCAGTAGTGCACGGCAACCCTATGTATTGTGGACCGATAGCGGTCCTTACAGAACAGCAGACTGTAACGCACTCAGGCCTATGTACCGTAGCACCCTATACCAAGTTACCAGTCCTTATAAGAACTTTTGTGGACCAAGCAGGTTGTGTGTTAGTGATTAGCAGACTGTACGTCAGTCCCTATACCAATGAAGGACTGCTGCAGTATAGGGCAGCGGTCAGCAGTAGTGCACGGCAACCCTATGTATTGTGGACCGATAGCGGTCCTTACAGAACAGCAGACTGTACTGCACTCAGGCCTATGTACCGTAGCACCCTATACCAAGTTACCAGTCCTTATAAAAACTTTTGTGGACCAAGCAGGTTGTGTGTTAGTGTTTAGCAGACTGTGCGTCAGTCCCTATACCGCTGAAGGACTGCTGCAGTATAGGGCAGCGGTCAGCAGTAGTGCACGGCAACCCTATGTATTGTGGACCGATAGCGGTCCTTACAGAACAGCAGACTGTAACGCACTCAGGCCTATGTACCGTAGCACCCTATACCAAGTTACCAGTCCTTATAAGAACTTTTGTGGACCAAGCAGGTTGTGTGTTAGTGATTAGCAGACTGTACGTCAGTCCCTATACCAATGAAGGACTGCTGCAGTATAGGGCAGCGGTCAGCAGTAGTGCACGGCAACCCTATGTATTGTGGACCGATAGCGGTCCTTACAGAACAGCAGACTGTACCGCACCCAAGCCTATGTACCGTAGCACCCTAGACAGACCAAGTTACCAGTCCTGATAAAGAGCTTTGTGGAACAAGTGAGTTGTGAATGATTAGCAGACTGCAGCAGAAGGGCAGCAGTCAAGTATAATATTCTTTCTATATTTGGAAGAAAGAATATTATACGTGTACAAGCCTATTACCGTACCACTGATACCAGTCCTGAAAAGAACCTTTGTGGAACTAATAGTAACAGCAAGTCTTTAAAATTATCCTCACTGCCTGACACACTGCTTCCTGCCTGTCCCTATACAAATTGGCAAAAAAGAGTAGGCTGGAACGATTAGCTGGAACAGCTCTTTTGTGGACCTGATAGTAACAGCTAATGATGATGATGATGATGATGATGAAGAAAGACTAATCTGGCTGAGCTGTCCCTAAAATAGCAGCATACAGCGCTCTGTCCCTTTATCTAAACTGACAAAAGAAACTCAGGCTGCTGACCTAACACCTATACCAGTCCTGAAAAGAACTTTTGTGTACCAAATAGCTAGCGTTTTCTCTGTCCCTACTCCACACAGGATCCTTTCCCTACAGTGACAGAAGAAAGAATGTAAAATGGCCACCGGATCGGGTGTATTTATAGGTTAGGGGGAATGTCCAAGTGTCCATGAGCTGTCATGTCTCAATTGGTTGTCCTGTAACACATGATAAACGTGTCACGAAAGGTTAAAGTTCTTGTATACATTAAACACGTAAGTCCGCCGGGGCGAACGACGGAAAAAGGCGTTCGAACCCGCGGACGGCGAAAGTCGGAAATTCGCCGCGAAACGACCGCCGGGCGAACCGTTCGGCCATCACTAGCTGTGATAACTTGCTTCACATTTGCATGCAAATATTACCCCCCCCCCCCCCACCATTGCATTACTACTGAACACAACCTATTCAAGTGAATGGGAACACTCCACAATCACCCTGCAACTACATGCAATCACAAAACGGTGCAGTATTTACAGGTAAATCAGGTGGTGAGAAGGAGTCCCCAAATGCAAACACAAATCAATTTTAAGAGGCAAGGAAATTTACTAGCACAGTTATATCTAGCTTTGCAGTTTACATGTACTTTAACCTCTTCACAACCGCGTTACAGCTGAATGATGGCCACAGCGCGACCCCACATTGCTGGGATTGGGTCTATTGACGTCCTTCTGTGACCAGGCTTCCCGCGCGGCAACTGCGGTGATTTGTGATCGCTGCATCCTTCAGACACAGCTGATCACAGATCGGGGTAAAGAGCGAATCACAGTGGCTCTTTACCATGTGTCCAATCACAGCTGATCACAGTATAAACAGTATTTGCCTGTTATCGGCAATCCTCTCCTCACACTGGCAGGGTGTGAGGAAAGGAGAGCCAGTAAGCAGTAATCCACACAGCAAACATCTGCACTGATATGCACAGTGCCCCTTAGTGGTGCTAATCAGCGCCCACCAGTGGTGCCAATCAGTGCCCATCAGTGCTGCCTGTCAGTGCCTATCAGTAATGCCTATCAGTCCCGCCTATCATTGCTTGCTGCCTATCAGTGCCCATCAGTGCTGCATATCAGTTCCCATCAGTGTTGCCGGTCAGTGCCTATCAGTGATGCCTATCAGCACCGCATATCATTGCCACCTATCAGTGCCCATCAGTACTGCCTATCAAAGCTACATGTCAGTTCCCATCAGCGCTGCCTGCCAGTGCCTATCAGTGCTGCCTATCATTGCCACCTATCAGTGCGCCTAGCAGTGCTGCATATCAGCACCTATCATTGCCACCTATCAGTGCTGCCCATCAGTGCTGCCTATCACTGCCCATCGGTGCTGCCTGTCAGTGCCTATCAGTGATGCCTACCAGTGCCGCCTATCATTGCTGCCTATCAGTGCCCATCAGTGCTGCCTTTCAGTTCCCATCAGTGCTGCTTGTCAGTGCCTATCATTGATGCCTATGAGCGCCACCTATAATTGCCACCTATCAGTGCCCATCAGTGCTGCCTATCAGTGCCCATCAGCGGTGCCTGCCAGTGCCTATCAGTGCCGCCTATCATTGCTGCCTATCAATGCCCATCAGTGCTGCCTATCAGTGCCTATCATTGTCGCCTATCAATGCCCATCAGTGCCTCCACATCAGTGCCTCCTCATAAATTCTTATTAGTGTAGTTTATCAGTGCTCATCAGTGTAGCCTATCAGTGCAGTTTCATCAGTGATGGAGAAAAATTACTTATTTAGAAAATTTTATAACAGAAACAAAGAAAAACTTTTTTTATTATTTAAAAATGCTGTCTACCACCAAAAGAAAGCTCTATCTGTCTCAAAAAAATGCAAAAATTATAGTTTGGGTACACCGTTGCATGACCGCACAATTGTCATTCAAAGTGCGACAGCACTGAAAGCTGAGAATTGGCCAGGGCAGGGAGCGGGTGAAGGTGCCAGTAGGCAAGGGGTTAATTGCATCTACCCTGTCAGGACATCAAATTGCATATGCATTTATGAAAAAAAAAAAAAAAGATAATGTGGGTAGGTTCGGTAGTCCTAGTCTCCATCAGTGAAGCGGTAATGTCATGTATAGTACATCCCTCTATGTAGATGCTCAGTCTGCTCTCTAAAGTGCATTTGGATTATCTAAAAACATTTTTTTTTCTATAATGTAGAAGCAGAATGAAGTCTCTGAAGAGGACCTGCTTTATCTCACAGCTATAATTTTTCTATAAAATTGAAGCTACTTGTATAATGCCTTCATTTGTGATATCTCACCCAGCAACATTATCACTACTGCTCCCTGCTGGCAACTACATCCATTTCTCATTAAAGGTATTTCATGTTTTATTCAGGAATATAAATGAAGCCATCATAGTCTGAAACAGGAATAATTGTATGTAATGCCATTCGCACAATTTCTAATTAATGTACATTTACTGAACAGATCTGCAGTGTAGACAAGGTTCAGACTGAATGAAAGCACCGAGCACGGTACGTTATATCTGCTCATTGTTCGACATTTGCTGTTTTAATGAATAGCTTTACCCCAGACATATATTTACAGTGGGGTGAGCCAAGGATATGAAGGGTCACATTTGCTGTAAAGAATTGTTTTCCAGACCTGTCCACCAGTTCCATCAATGGTCCATGTTTTGTGGATATTGTGGCAGTGCGAGGCCCTGCCATGTGAAAATATAGGAGACAGCGACAAAGGGTCTTCTACCCAGCGTCTCCGTCTTTCCAGTAGCCAGAAGGCTGAGCTTGCATAGCCCTTATAATCTAGGACTGGAGTTAGCAACCTTTGAGAGTTTGAGATCTACCTGGACAACATGGAGGAAATTAAAGATCCCTGGCCGGAGAGGGGCGTTCCAGTTGAAGTTCCAGTACCTGCTGCCTGGTCTGATGTCTCGGTGCCCGCTGTTCCATCCGATGTGCCCGCCTTCCAGTCTGATGTGCCCGCTTTCCAGTCTGATGTGCCGCTTTCCAGCCTGATGTCTCAGTGCCTGCCTTCCAGCCTGATGTCTCGGTGCCTGCCTTCTAGCCTGATGTCTCTGTGCCTGCCTTCCAGCCTGATGTCTCGGTGCCTGCCTTCCAGCCTGATGTCTCGGTGCCTGCCTTCCAGCCTGATGTCTCGGTGCCTGCCTTCCAGCCTGATGTCTCGGTGCCTGCCTTCCAGCCTGATGTCTCGGTGCCTGCCTTCCAGCCTGATGTCTCGGTGCCTGCCTTCCAGCCTGATGTCTCGGTGCCTGCCTTCTAGCCTGATGTCTCGGTGCCCGCCTTCCAGCCTGATGTCTCGGTGCCTGCCTTCCAGCCTGATGTCTCGGTGCCTGCCTTCCAGCCTGATGTCTCGGTGCCTGCCTTCCAGCCTGATGTCTCCAGGTTCCAGTCTGATGTGCCTGCCTTCCAGCCTGTTGTCTCAGTGCCTGCCTTCCAGCCTGTTGTCTCGATGCCTGCCTTCCAGCCTGATGTCTCAGTGCCCGCCTTCCAGCCTGTTGTCTTGATGTTGGTGCCCCAATCTGTCAAACCGATGCCCGTTACTCTGATTGCCAAGTCAGTGCCTGTTACACAGCTTGCCAGTAGGGAGCCCGCTGCCCAGCTCAATGACCCAGAGCCCGTTGTCTGTCCGGATGTGCCTGCTGTCTGACCAGATGTGCCCGCTGTCTGCCTGGATGTGCCTAATGACCAGCCTGAATTACTCTCTTCCACCATTCTGCTCAATGCCATAGACTACGGACAATTAAAACTAGTTGGAGCATCCAGAGGCCCTCCTTTAAGGAGGCATACTGTCAGGAAAGGGTCCGTCCGCTGGTAAGATCTATCATTTGGTGTCCAGTACTGAGGTCCACCAGCATGTGTCTCCTGGCAGTTTGGAACTGTCAGGAGAGTCTTTCCCTGCTGGTGTTATGTCATCATTGGGCCGCAGTACTGACATCCACCAGCGGATGGATCCTGGCAGTATGGAGCACACAATGCGCCCTGTGCTCAGGTGTTAAATGAGCACAATCACTGGCAGTCCCTTAAATACCCGGCAAGCCCTCACATGCTTGCCTTGGTATCTTTCTTACTTGCGCCCTGACCCGTACCTGAACCCTGTAACCCTTAACCTGAGCCTGCACCTGAGCCTGTACCCGATCCCATACTGATCCTGTCCCTCCTGTGTTCCTGTTCCCTTGTAAGCCTGATCACATCCATTATCGCCTTCTCCTGTCCTGCCCTTGTTCATTTGCTGATACCCTGTGCATGACCCTGGCCTGGCTAACGTGTTTGATTTCGGTACTTCCCTTTGGCTGTATATATTATCTGTTGTCTGTGGGTTTCTGTTGGTTGGTTGAGCACTATTTGTATTTCGGGTATTTACTTATTTATATCTCTTATCTTAAATAAACATTATTCTTATTCACTTTACATGCGTTTTGGTTTCCTCTTTGCAGTCCACACAATCTGGTCACACCTGTTCATGACACCAACTATAGTGTCCTCTGGCACCTTTACATCTTTACATCTTCCCCATCCCCACTTTAGTGTCTCTGCCCCTCCCCAATTGATGTCCTCTGTCTGCTATAAACACCAACCCCCCCCCCCCCCCCAACGACCACCGTAGTGTCCTCTGTCCCCTTCACACCAGTGTGTAGGTAGCACTCTCCTACCTTACACGGGTGTATAGCAGAGCGGAGAGCAGGATGTATGACAGAGAAGTGTGCATGTCTGCACAGTGCTGTCTGGCACAGAACAGACAGATGTCCAAGCCTGAGAGACTGAGCAGCAGGGATTTGTAGAAAAGAGACAGAGAGCTGACAGAGGTACAGCTTTTTATGGGAGCATTGGGGTGCTGTGTTAGATGGTCAGGAGAACCAAGGCATTGAGACATTGTTTCTTGAGGCCTGAGCAGCAGGGCTACCAAAGAAAGCCAGGAGGCTGTATATTTTTAATTTCAGATTTATGGTGGAAACCCCCTGCAAGGGAAGCTGTTTTTTTGTTGGACTTTTCTTACTTTTTCCATAAAAGTTGGCTAACAGGTCTTTAAACCGCTGATATGATGTGGCCTAAACTCACTAAGGCCACGTACACACGAGCGGACTGTATGGCGTACTTAGTCCGTCATACAATCCGACGGACAGTCCGTCATACTTTCCACTGAACGGACTTGACCACACACGGATACCCAAACAGTCCGATGAAAGCTTGCGCGATGACGTGTACAGCACGTACGACGGGACTAGAAATAGGAAGTCCAATACACAGCAAAGCACCCTTCCGCCGTGTAAATCCTTTCTGGGCATGCGCCATTCTTAGTCCGTCCGACTAGCATACTGACGAGCGGATTGTCCACTGAAACCAAAGTATGACGGACAGAATTTCGAAAATTCCGAAATTCTTAGTACGCCGGACTGCACGCTGAAAAAGTCCGCTGAAGCCCACACATGAGCGGACTGTCCGCTGAAATGTGTTTCGACGGACTAAGTACGCCATACAGTCCGCCCGTGTGTACACGGCATAAGAAGTACTACCAAGGAGCTAAACAACCCCCAATGTGTCACAATATATACTGATAAGACAGACCAGTACTTTTCAGCTCTGAAATCTTAGCACCGTGTCATGCCATTGTCAAGAAAGGTCAGTCGTTTCATCATGAAGGTGCATCGTGGCATAAGGTGGGCCCACTCAATAGCAAAGAATTTTGAGTAGGCCGCATTAGGAAAAAAACGCTCTGAACAGCTGCTCAGTAAAGTCAGTAGGGTCTTCTGCATCCTCAGGGAGCCTTAGGATGCAGAGATTGCTCCTTCTATTTCTGTTTTCAGCATCCTCAGCCTTATGCCGTGTACAGATGATCAGACTTTCCGACGGGAAATGTTCGATGTGAGCTTGTTGTCGGAAAGTCTGACCGTGTGTATACTCCATCGATCATTTGCTGTCGGAATTTCCACACACAAATGTTTGAGAGCAGGTTCTAAAATTTCTCAACAACAAAGGAAAGTCAGATCGTGTGTACACAAATCCAACGCACAAAAGTCCACGCATGCTCAGAATCAAGTACGAGAAGGAAGAGCTTGGTCTTGTAAAACCAGCGTTCACAAAGGAGACAGCACAATTGTCACACAGAAAATTCTTTAATCTTTCAGTACAGCGCATTTTCTTATTCTTTATAAAGCTAGAATAATGAAGTTTCTTTGCTGCTGATATTCACACAGGGTTCTGAAAAACTTTCCACTGCCACCTCCTGGCTGCCAATTTCCACAGCCTCCTCCTGGCTAAGACTTTCCTGTGTATGAAAATGGGGCATGGTTTTAGTTTTTTGGTCATCAATCACATACAGTTTTGAGCTAATGACTGTTGCAAATTGAATGTTAACCAATCGAAAAGACTATCCTTCTGACCCCAGAATTTTTCATTCTTGTCCCAATAACTTTTGGCTACTATTGTCTATTGATATGTAAACCACTTTGTTAAATCAGAAATTAGAGATCAATAATAGCATCTAGTTAACATCATTCAATTTTTGACAAGAAATATGTTGAACAATGCTATACCTGGCTCAAGCTGGGCTCCTCCACATCTTCTTCCTGGGTGGAAGGCCCAGGTTGGACTTCTGAAGCCTCATCTGATGTGAAAGGAAGTGTGGAAGGAAGTGTTGATAGGGATTGCCTGGGTTCACTGTGGTCTGACTATAAACGCAGTCTGTTGTAGTACCAGAGCTTGGGGACATAAACATTATCTGCTGCTGCTCCGGATCTCATGGACTTCTGGACCTTTTTGAGCTCCCTATTATATGTGCTCCTAAGGACACCAATTTTGGCCTTCAAATAGGGGATATCTGCCTTCCTCTTTAGCTTGTTGGAGTATTCTCTGTGGTCCTTGAGATTTCTGCCTCAGCTCCGGAGAAGACTTGTCCTCATAGCGTCCTTATTTGCTAATGGTTTTGTCTCATTAAAGTCACATTCTCATTGGAGGTAAGAGTGTTTGGGGGAGCTGAGTTTCTCCCCCCCTCTGTTCCTCTGCCCTTTTGTGCTTTTTCCTGTTTGATCCTCATGCGTTTACTTATCTCTTTGTAGATAATTTTAACCCCCGGAATTGCTCCTGATGAGTGGATGAATTCCACGAAACGCGTAGAGCGCTTTTATGCTACCATCTGCAAGCATCTGTCTGAAATTTCCCCTCTCCTTATTTTATCTACAATGTCATATGCTTCAATGAATGGAAGACTATTCTTGCTCTTTTTACAATTATGGATTTCATCAAGATGTTGATTACTATTGTAAATTATGTTGCAATATGCGCTTGTATATATACCTATATGTAAATATAACCTATTGATACTTACTGTTTATGATGTTATTAATTCAAACTTTCTGAATCTTATAACTAAACCAATCGATTTCAGACATGTCCTTGCATACCCACTGTGCAGCTATGCTTCATTTAAAGTCCCAACATAAAATATTCTCTTTTATATTCTCTGTGTTTGACTTGCCAGAGATATGGCAGCTCCCTGTACATGTCTATAAAGTTTGGCAGGAAGTCTGGGTCAGTAAATTTATCCATTTTCTCTGCAAGACACAACACAAGACAAACCCTAATGTCATTCTAAACTCTCCTAATCTTGTCCCAATATAGGCCTCAATCTATAAGCAGTATAGGCCACTAACCACTGATGCCCCAAGTTAAAATTGTATCTTCGTTTCCACGATCAGCGCTTACAATACTGCGTCCTCCGCTCACAGATCGTACGTACAACGCACGCGTGTTATGCTTTATATACACTGCGCATGCATGAAACTCCACCCCTGACCTTCTATCTAGTGTATTCCCTGCCCCTTCTCTTTCAGCGCAGTGGGAGAGCACATGGCGGAGAGACAGCAGGTGCATGCAGAGAGCAGCAATGAGGAGGACAAGGAAAGCCTGGAGTAAATGAGTTCCTGATCCAGGAGGGGATATAAGGTCTCAAATATGTTTTTTGTAGAGATGGTGGAGATGGCGGACATCTTGAAGAGGGACGACTATGAAGGGAAGTATGGACCGTACAGCAACCCAAATGTGAGAAAGGCCAAGATCATGACTAAAGTTGTGAGAAGTCTGCAAAGGAATTTTGGGGTATGACGGTCCAAGGAGCAATTGAGGAAACGCTGGTCAGACCTGAAATTGAGGGAGCCAGATCAGTACAGAAGGATCAAGTAAGTGCTGCAAAAAAGTAATATTTGTTGTGTGTTTCTATTATTATTATTACTTTAGTGCTTCTCCATGTGCTTTTCTTTACTGTTGTACAGTTTAAAATGGCAAGTTTCAGGTTCGTGGACACAGTAATTGTTCATAGTAAACATCATTCGTTCACCCACTAAAACAATGTTTTTGGCAGATGCAGGTTAACTACATTTGTTCGTGCCTATTTGTATTAAAATACATTTAGTACATTGTTGTCTAGATGTGTTTGTAACTAGAATGAAATGCAAACTTGATTCATTGTAAGGAGAGGACACTCAGCAGCAGTTTAAACATCTGGGGTCTCTCCATGTGTGTATGTATTCCACCTTTAGAAAGGGAAAAAAATAGACAACTGTATGACACTTCCAAGCAATGTTTCATATTCCTATTTCCTGCCTCAAATATCTGTGTGCTAAGTATACCTTTTTTTTATTCACATGGGGAGAAAAGAATTGGGAAATCTGAGGACACCACGAACCCCACTACTCATGAAGAAGGGGAAATCCCCACACACCATAAGGAAGATGTGGAGGGAGAGGTTCATGAAGTGGGTGAAATAGTGACCACAACAGGTCAGTGTCTGAGACCACAGCTTTAGGTAATAGATGTGTGCCTGCATATTTATAATACATGGGTGTGTTTTTTTTGTTTTTTTTTAGGTGATGTGGATGTTGTGTAAGAAGAAACTAATTTCAACAGGGCAAGTGCACAGATTCTCATCGGTGAGATCATGGTATGCAATCGGGATTTATTCCCTGTACACGCGGTCGGACATTCCAACCACAAAATCCGTCAGATTTTTTCTGACGGATTTTGGCCGAAACTTGTGTTGCATACACACGGTCGCACAAAGTTTAGTAAAATCCAATCATTCTGCACGAGGTGACGTCAAACACATACGTCGGGACTATAAACAGGCCAGTAGCCAATAGCTTTTGTCTCTTAGTCGGAATTGTCTACACACGATCGGAATTTATACGATCGGATTTTGTTGTCGGAAAATTTTAGATCCTGCTCTCAAACTTTGTGCGTCAGAAAATCTGACAGAAAAAGTCTAATGGAGCCCACACACGGTCTGATTTTCCGACAGCATGATCCGATCCGGAAACTCCGACCGTGTGTACAGGGCAACATCATTGATATTTTAGGCAGAATCTAAAAACAACTAAAATTTAAAAGTTGCTCTTTTAAAAAAAAAAATCTAAAGTTTTAAAGTAATTTGAAAGCCACATTTTGAAGATGCGCACTCATTTTGAAGATGCACTGTCTCAACATGTGCTATCTGCCATCACGGGATATCAATGTATGTGTTTTGTGGGCTCAACCCCTGAAACACATCCATTGATCCCCCATGATGGGAGCAGGGCCGTCTTTAATTTGGATTGAGCCCTGGGCAAACATTTTCTTGGGGTCCCCCCCCTCCATTCTGAGGCATACAAAAAATAGCAGGTAGACTCAAAATCAGTTTACTGCAGCAGATCACGCAGTGATTGCAATTGTTTGCCAGAGGTACAGCCTATCCTTACTGCTCGCTGGCTGGTTGCTAGAGGTTACAACACATAATTTCTGCTTTCCGATTGGTTGCTAGAGGTTAATGCACATCATTACCACTTACTGATTGGCTACTAGAGATTACTTTCAAAAATGTTTTATTTGTTTCAAAGGAAAAATAGAATCCATACAAAAGATTGCGACCACATGTCGTCTCACATATATATGAAGAACTTGGAAAACATGTCAATAAGTACAGGCAAACAGCATAAGCCGGAGAAGACACATTGCAAATTGTAAGGCATCTGTATTATTAACAACAGCTGAAGATGATAGTGAAAGGAGCTCACTGTGTCTGGACTGGAGTGATATGACAGTTAGGGGTGACATAAGAAATATGGACTGGATGCCACCTAGTACCCGCGACACCCCAATTGGGAACACACTGAGTCGGGGGCAATAGGTGCCCACAAATTATGAACATAAGAGGAAATAGGTGAAAGGAAGTTGTCAATCAAATACCAGAGAACTCCTGTTTTACCAGCCGGTCAGCCCCTAGGCCGATCTGAGGGTCCTCTGTTGGGAGAAGCAAAGCAGAGCAAATCGCCTCGGACTCTTTGTGTCAACCACCAAACATTGCCTAGGAGACATTTATACAAACTTTTATAACTTTCCAGACTAGCCTTAGACCATAGTATGGAAACCAAGAGAACATATGCGAACAAGAGAAAAGAAAAGGGAAAGATAAAGACAAAGAAAGAGGAGGGAGATAGAGGGGGGTAGGGGTGGAGAGAGCGTCACTACTTGCGTCAGGTTTAATAAGAGAAGTTCATACATACGGGAAGTTGGTCAGGCCCATGATTCGGGCCCAGGGCTCCCAGGTGGCTACGAACCTGTCAGATGTGTCCTCCAACATACTAGCGAGCCTCCCCTGAGACATGATCCAGGAAATCTTTTTCTTAACTATTGTGAAAGAAACCCCTGGTTTCTTCCAATTCCTGGCTATGGAGATTTTGGCTCCCAGCAGTACAAATTGGGTCAACTTGCTGGAGGGTTTAGAGAGATGGGGAATTGGATCATTAAGGAGAGCCACCGTGGGAGATCTGGGAACTTTGGCACCAATCAATCTTTCAATCAGGTTAAAAACTTTCTTCCAGAAGGGGCGGATTCTTGGGCATTCCCACCAAATGTGTGACATCGTCCCCGTAAGCATGCAGCCCCGGAAACATAGCGGACTGGCTGTTGGGAACATGTGTGCAACTCTGACTGGCGTGTAGTACCATCTGGTTAGTACTTTTGTCCCTGCTTCCATAAGGTTTGTATTGAGTAGACCTCGAAAGGATCCAGCCCCTATTGAGTGCCATTTATCCAATGACCATTGGAAAGAGAAGTCAGTTTCCCAGGCGACCATATAGGGCGCCTTTGTTTTGGGGGTGGTGAGAGACGTGTAGACTAAGGAGATCCCCCCCTTCTGGTCCATGGCTTCACCGCACCAAAGTTCGTATTCTGTGAAAAGCGGGGGGTTTAATTCCCCTTTGCAAAGGGAGTGTAGAAAATGTTGAATCTGATGGAACCGAAAAATTTCGGTCTTAGGAAGGCTTAGTTTCTTGATACAAAATTGCAAGGTAATAGGTCCTGTGGCTGTGAAAAAGTGTCCTATCCTGTAAAGACCCTTATCGATCCACCATTTGAAGGCGAGTACATTGTATCCTGGAGGGAAGCGAGGATTATTGAAAATATGAGTTAAAGGTTTAATTGCTGAGACCAAGGAGGTAGAGTAGCGTAGGGAATCCCATAGTTTAAATGAATGGGAGAGAGTTGGGGACAAGATAGCGGGTCTATTTTTCTGAGGGGTCCATAGTAAAAAGTCTAGGGTAAAAGTGGGGGCAGCCTGATTCTCAATATGGATCCAGTCCGGCTTCTCATATTTCGAGTAAATTACGGATAACTGTGTTAGCCTAGCTGCTTGGTAATAACGGAGAAGAAGTGGGAGGCCTAAACCACCCCTCTTCCTATGAGCGAAGAGGGTATTGCGGGTTAGTCTATAGCCTTTCTTACCCCAAATGAATTTTAGGATTTTGTTTTGGAAGGTTGAGAGGTGATCCCTATTAATGGGGATTGGCAGAGATCTAAACAAATAAAGTAATCTGGGTAATAGAGTCATTTTGATAGCGTGTATCCTGCCTAGCCATGATATGGGAAGATGGGACCAAGTCTGTAAATCTGCTTCCAGTTTACGGTACATCGGGGGATAATTATGACTGTATAAAGTCTCTACCTTAGCTGTGAGGTTTATACCTAGGTATCTGATGGAGGATTCGCTCCATTGGAAATTGAAGTTCTGCTTTAAGAGTTCGACAGTGGAGGGAGTTAGAGAGACGTTGAGAGCCTGGGATTTACTGTAGTTCACTTGAAGACCCGACATCTTGGAGAAGGCTTCTAGCAAGTTGTTTAAATTGGGCAAGGAAGTTATGGGAGAAGTGATGTAGAGCATGATATCGTCCGCAAATAGGGCACACTTGTGAACACGAGATCCGCATACCACCCCTTTTATGTCTTGGTTTTGTCTAATAGCTATAGCGAGGGTCTCGATTGCCATCGCAAAAATTAAAGGGGACAATGGGCATCCTTGCCTAGTTCCTTGTCTTATGGCAATGGGTTTGGAGTAGAAGCCCTGGATGCGGATTCTCGCTGTAAGGGTTGAGTATAGGGCCTGTATTAGGCCAGTAAAGCGTTGCCCAAAGCCCCATTTGCGGAGGATAGCAAAAATATAAGGCCAGGAGACCGAGTCAAAGGCCTTCTGTAGGTCAAGCGAGAGAAGCATACCCGATTGTTGGGGCCCTCCCGCCCAGTTTGTTTGAAGTATGGACATAATATCTATGGTTCTCCTTATCTGATCTGGGCCTTGTCTACCAGGAATGAAACCCACCTGATCCTTGTGTACATACGCATTAATGAATTCTGCCAACCGGGAGGCGAGGATTTTGGTTAGTATTTTAATGTCACAGTTAATTAAAGAGATTGGGCGGTAATTTCCGACCTCTTCTGGGTTTTTATCAGGTTTTGGGATGACAGTTATAAGTGCTGCGTTTAGTTGGGGATCAAGTGGGTTTCCCTTCGAGGCATAGTTGAAGAATTTAGAAAGGTAAGGTGCTAAAGTTTCGGCAAACTTTTTGTAATAAGGATTGGGCAGGCCGTCCGGGTCGGGGGCCGAGCCCGGTTTTAAGGTTTTAATTGCTGCTAAAACTTCTGCCGTTGTAAAAGGGGCTTCTAGGCTGTCTCTATGGTTCGAGGATAGTTGTGGGATAGGAAGGTCATTTAGGAAAGCGTCTATAGAGTGATCAGCAGGGGCTGGGGATGGAGAGTAAAGTTTATTGTAAAATTCTGCGAATTCTCCCAGTATCTTTGTAGGGTTAGCTGAGGGACCTTGTCCAGGGATTATAATCTTTGGAAGAGCCTGTGTTTTGAGTCTGGGAGATAATTTATTGGCCAGCATAGAGTCCATCTTATCACCTTGTGTATAGAATCTATTTTGCGACCACCTCATTTGTTTTTCGGCTTTAGCTGTCAGAGCTAAGTTCAGTTCGAGCCTGGTCCTGTCTAATTGAGGGAGTAAATTAAGTGATGGGTCTAGTTTATGCCTGGTTTTTAGGGACACGTAGTCATTCTCTAGTTTTTTGATTGCTGCCTCTCTCTCCTTTTTAATGGCTGATGATAATCTGATGAGTTCTCCCCTAATAAAGGCTTTATGAGCCGCCCAAAGTGTTTCCGCCGATACATCATTTCCGTTGTTAAATTGAAAGTATTCCTTTAAGGAGTCAGATAGCACAGAGACTCGGACAGGATCTGATAGTATGGACACGTTCAGCCTCCATTGCTTCTGGTCCGATCTATTGTATTGCGAACGGATGGTCATGACAACTAATGAGTGATCCGACAGGGAGGAGTCAATAATTTTCGATTGAATTATGGCAGGGATAACTGAAGATTTCACTAAGAGGTGGTCAATTCTGGCATAAGAATTGTGGGGGTGGGAGAAGTGAGTAAAGTCTCGTTTGGTGGGGTTTAGTTCTCTCCAGACATCTGCCAGTCCCTGGTCGTGTATTAATTTCGCTAGTTTAAGGCTCTCATTCGAGGGGCAGGTAAGTTGGGAACCTGGGGGCCTAGTTTTGTCTAACCCTTGATCAAAGGCCACATTGGAGTCTCCCCCGAGTATAACTGTTCCCTCTAGAAGGGGGGTGAGGTGAAGGATGAGTCTTCTGAAGAAGGCTGTTTGGCCCTTGTTAGGGGAGTAGTAGGAAATAAATGAGTAAAGGTGGCCATCTAAAGTGCCCTTCACTAGCAGATATCTGCCATCAGGATCTTTAGTTTCGGATATTAATTGGAAATTGCAGGATTTAGCAAACACTATTGCTACCCCCTTGGTCTTGTTAGCTGCATTTGCTAGGTAGAATTTGTTGTAGTGGGAGTGTAAGAAAGAGGGGTTATACGTACTGGGAAAGTGGGTTTCCTGAATCAAAAGGACGTCTAGCTTGGACGATTTATATGAGTTAAAGATTTTCTTGCGTTTAAGGGGAGAGTTTAAACCTTGAACATTGTGGGAAGCTACCCTCCAGATATGTTGTGTGTGATCAGCCATGAACCTCGCAGTGGGGGGAGCTACCCATCAACACATCACTCACCCTCCCAAGGTGCCAAAACTGGAGCCGGAGCCGGACCAATTGAGTACGTTGGTGGAATGTGTGAACCATTGTGATGTTGCCAAATTCCTTCAGGTCTGAAAAAGAAAATACAAGAGAGTGACGCTCTGGAAAGGGTGGGGGAAGAGAAATAGTAGTATAGAAGAAGCAAGAAGAAAAGGAAGAGGAGACATCCCCCCTGGTGGACAGAAGAGCAGGAGGGGAGGTATGAGAACCACGAACATCTCACAGTCAAGTATGAGATATGTAGAAAAAAGAAATAATGCCAACCCTAGGGTTGGTCTTCCGACCTCGCCGACCACCGAGATGGTCGAGAAGGTAGGATAAGGCGCATGTGGCTCACGCCGCGCCCCAGCACTTCTTAACCCGCTGGAAAAAACCAAGTGACAAAATAACCATGCGCTTGCCAACAGGTGTATACAAAATAACACGTAAAGAGCCACCCAAGAGGCTTTAAGCCTCAATTACTATAGTCCGGTGCACCCCAATAGCGTACAAAAAAAAAAGGTTTGTGGGGCACAAAAGTGACGTCAGGTGGACCTTTCAGTCCTCAAGGTTCAAGTAAAATTTTCTTCTAGGATTGGAATCCTTTCTGAGAAGCAGCTTGGAAAGTCTTGGATGAATCAGGGGGGACGGTGATTGGAAGATCTTCGGGATTTGGTTTTGCTCCAGAGTGGATTGGGGGATCCAGTAGGTGGAGGGCGTTTGTTGGAAGTGGAGGTTGGAGCAGCAGTCTCCATTTCCATTTCTTGGGCTATGATGTTCAATTTCAGAAGTAATTTTTCACCGGCGTCGAATGTGGAGAAGGAATATGACCGGTCCTTGAGTGAAAATCGAACCGCAAATGGGAAGGCCCATTTATATTCGATGTCCTTTTGGGCCATGGCTGTCAGGAGCGGCTTCAGGGCTCTTCTCTTTTGAATGGTAGCTGGGGAAATGTCCGCAAATATTTGCACAGGGTGCCCTTGGCATGAGATCTGCGGTAGGGTTCTGGCTTGTTTCATCACCTCCTCCTTAACAGCGTAGTATAGAGGTTTAGCAATGACGTCCCTGGGAGACCCATCCTTCCTGGGGGGTCCCATAGCTCTGTGGACTCTGTCTAGTTCCAGGCGGGCTGCTGGGATATTGGGGACCAGAGCTCGGATCAAATCTTGTGTTGCCGTGGAAACGTCTGTAATGGATTCTGGTAGGCCTCTAATTCTAAAGTTCAGTCTCCTGGACCTATTTTCCAGGTCGTCAATGCGTGAGAATGCTGTATCTAATTGATCTTGCAGAGTTTGAATGAGCCCGGTGTTTTGATGGGATATGGCTACTGTTTGCTCAATTTTGTTTTCCATAGCATCCATCCTGGATCCTATGTTTTAGGAGTGTTGAAAACTTGAGGAATAGTTCTTCCATGGATGACTGAGTCATATGAGTAACTGGGCCCTGAGGGCCAGGGGTGGGCAAAGCAGGGGGGGGCGCCGGGGAGAGGGCCGGGTCTCCAAAAGCTTGATTGAGTAGCGATTCTGTAGAAGTGGGTGAGGGGGTCCCCATGCTGTGAGGTCCTGATGTGAAGTGGAGGATAGCCGGAGCTATGACTGCTCTGTGGTCTGGAGTCAGCTCTAGATGTTGTGGTGGGGGCTGAATGGCGGTGGCCGCCGTGGTGGCCATCTTGTGACTCCTTGATGAGGTGGTGGAGTTAAACTCCCCGTGTAAGTTCCTCCTGTCCCCCTTTTAAAGCATACAAGGGGCGCTTATGGTGGAAGGGAACGAAGAGTACCTTTGGATGCAGTGTCTGAGCCCTTCGGTGCGGTGAGAGCTTCTCAGCACGAGCGCACGAGTGCTTACAGTCCGGCGGCCATCTTGGTACACCCCGCGGAAATGGGATTCGGCCTCCACGAGGCCTATGCTCGTTCCGGAACGGCGATTCGGTCTCCGGGTGATCCCCAAGGAGTGTGGGGTCCGGTGCACAGCTTGTGAAGACGGTAGCTTGGCTGGGTGGCCCGCTAGCAGTGCTGGAGAGACGGCGTGGCGCGGAGCTCCCGGCTTACGCGGCCATCTTGGAACCCTCGCGCATGCGCACCGGCTACTAGAGATTAAAGCAGATCACTACTGTTCGCTGATTGGTTGCTACAGGTTAATGCACATCATTACCTCTCACTGAGCAGTGGAGCAATCCTAAATAATTGAGCAAGTAAAGGGGCACATTAATACACACACATACTACAGGAGAGTGTCAGAGAGTGCAGACATATTACAGGAGAGGTTCAGAGACTGCAGACATACTGCAGGAGACAATCAGAGACTGCAGGCATACTGCAGGAGATTACCAAAGACTGGGGACATACTACAAGAGACAATCAGAGACTGCGGACATACTGCAGGAGATTACCAAAGACTGGGGACATACTGCAGGAGACGATCAGAGACTGGCGACATACTGCAGGAGACAATCAAAGACTGCGGACATACTGCAGGAGACAATCAAAGACAGCGGACATACTGCAGGAGACAATAAGAGACTGCGGACATACTGCAGGAGACAATCAGAGACTGCGGACATACTGCAGGAGACAATCAGAGACTGCGTACATACTGCAGGAGACAATCAGAGACTGCGGACATACTGCAGGAGACAATCAGAGACTGCGGACATACTGCAGGAGACAATCAGAGACTGCGGACATGCTACAGGAGATGGTCAGAGAATTTTCAGCAATGCACAGCTTGACAGTTGAATAACACAGCTCAGGGTTTAAGCAGTCAGGCATTTTATGGGTGCAAGGACATACCTGGACAGCCAAACTCACTACATACATTTAGAGGGATTCCATTCTCTGCTCTCACTACAACAGCCGGGGGCTCCACTGATGCTTTGTAGGGGGCCCCGTTACCCGTGAATTGGGGCCCCAATGAAGGTTTTGCAGAGTGCACAGAGGACAAGAGGACTGGAGGCTGTATTCCCGCGCTAGCCAGCTGAGGGGACGGGGCCGGGAGCTCCACTGACGCTCTGACCCTGCCCCCGTGCAGCCTGTATGCTCGGAACAGAGCGGCTGTAGTGAGAGCCAGTGCTTGGAGTGGAAGCGTCAGTGGAGCTCCCGGCTGGGGAATACAGAGGTCCGGGGGCGGGGCCGGGAGCTCCACTGACACTCCCACTCCGATCACTGGCTCTCACTACAGCCGCTCTGTTCCGAGCATACAGGCTGCATGGGGGCGGGGTCAGAGCGTCAGTGGAGCTCCCGGCCCCGCCCCCTCTCAGCTGGCTAGCACGGGAATACAGCCTCCCGTGTCCTCTGTGCACTCTGCAAAACCTTCATCGGGGCCACAATTCGCGGGTAGCGGACAGTGCGGGCCCCCCTACAAACATTGGGCCCAGGGCAGGTGCCCCGTTTGCCCTGCACTAAAGACGGCCCTGGATAGGAGCTAGCACATGTTGACATTAGGCATGGGATCAGGAGGGATATCCACATTTTGACTCCCAATTTGTGTGCATCTTCAAAATTTGGCTTTTACAGGAGTGACATCACCCCATCTGATGAAGGCAAGATCAACACAGTTTGGACATACTAATGTCTCATATGGCCTTAACTTTATCAAAGTTGAACTTCGTAAGTTCCTAAGTTGTGTATGTTATGGTTTTAAACATGCCTGTTTAGCCAAAAAAAAAGCTATATCTACTGTCAAACATAAATGTTATACACCAAAAAATAAAAGGCCATTGGAGAACCATTGGAGAACCTAGGAGACAAATAAGAAACACAAGCAGTGTTTCAAATGAAATATGAGTTCAGTTAATATTGTTTTTTTATTTTAAACATGTTTAAATGAAATATGAGTTCAGTTAATAATTGTATTTTATTTTAAACCTGTTTATATATTTTCTGGCATATCAATGCCTAACCGCAAAGTACTCAAGATACTTTTGGTGTACTTTGCAGGCACTTTGGGGGGGCAAGCCAGGATGGCCGGGTTCAAGAGCCATGAGAGTTGTATCCGGGAATAAGCCAATCTCAGTCCCAACTGAGGCCACATAGTTTGATGCATTTTTTTGCAAAAATGTATGTAATACACAGCAGAAAAGGACAATGTGATTGATTTTATATTCCGCCATGTTGAGAGGTGTGAGAAATAGGCAGAACCGGCTGGCCATTATTCCAAAGGCATTTTCAGCCACTCTTCTGGCTCTGGCAAGCCGGCAATTAAAAACCCTCTGTTCCGTGGTGAGGGTCTTCATCGGGAATGGCCGCAGAAGATGATCCCCCAGTGCAAAAGCTTCTTCTACGACGAAGACAAACGGGAGTCCCGCCACAATGTCTTCCGCAGGTGGCAAGCCGAAGCTGCCATTTTGGAGCCGTCAATAAAACTCCGTCTGGGAGATGACTCCACTATCCGACATCCAGCCATTTTTCCCCATGTCCACATACAGAAACTCGTACGTCGCCGACACCACCGCCAACAACACTATACTATTATACCCCTTATAATTATAATAGTTTGACCCCAATTTGGGGGGTGGGATGATGCGGACATGCTTCCCATCTATTGCCCCACCGCAGTTGGGGAAGTCCCACTGCTAGGCAAACTGGGAGGCCATAGTCTGCTATTCCTGTGGGTTTGAAGGAAACTGTGGAGTCAAGCAAGAAAAAAAAATGTACTTTTGCACATAACATTGCATGGAGATTAGACACAAACATTCTTAGCCAACATAATTAGAATATTTCTTGAAATAAGTATTTAAAGTCAAAAGTATAAGGTCCACTTATCAGATTCCTTACTTCTGAATAGGCCCTCACACAGCCTGGCAGCCTGATGCCCATGGGATAGGTCCAATTTCCAACCTAGCAGCCCGGGGCATAAGACACACATCCACCCAGATGGTGGTCTGGGTGGCACACAAGACTCTGGATCACCTGACTTCACCTGAATATATAGGCTCTCCCAGCAGACCAGATTTAAAAAAATCCTTACCCATTGGCTCAGATACCCCATATACCCATATCCTAACCTTGAGTTGTCCTTCTCAATCTAATAGTGCCCAGCCACCTGGTGGTAGAAGAGGAAAGCACAACCAGGCCAAACTTAAAGAGAAGTCATTGGATCCCTAGTAATTAACTACAGTAGCTACTCCCAGTGCTGAGACAAGGCCATTTGGTGCCCCCCCACATTTTTAAGAAAGAATCAATGTCGTTTCAAAACAAGAGTATAATTATTATTATTATATTAAGGGACACTCTGATGGGCAAATTGTAGAGTGCCCCTTAACATAAAATGTGCCCATCAGGGTGCACATTAAAAATATACCCATCAGTGTGCCCCTTAAAATAAAATGTGCCCATCAGAGTGTCCATTAACATAAAAGGGGCCGCTGTGAAGCACCAGGAGGAGGAGATGCTTCCCAACACCCAGGGGGAAGCACTGCCGGCAACCTAGATGGGGTAAGTGCGGGGCTGGTGGTGGTGACCGATCAACCTGGGGGGTGGTGTCTGGTGGATTTTTCTCCTCCCACCCAAAAACAAAAATATATATATACCACCAGCCGCCACTGATTACCCACTTGCCTATTGGGTACTTAAACTACCTTCCTGCCCAGACCAATTTTCATCTTTCAGCGCTCTCACACTTTGAATGACAGTTGCATGGTTATGCAAAGCCAAACTAATTGTTATAATTTTTTTCACACAAATAGAGCTTTCTTTTGGTGGTATTTAATCACTGCTGTTTTGTTTTTTGTTTTTTTGCTAAAAAAAAATGAAAAAAGAATGAACAATTTGGAAAAAAAAACCAGTTTCATAGTATGTTATAAAATTTTGAAAACAGGTAATTTTTCTCCTTCATTAACTGCTTCAGCACCGGAAGATTTTATCCCCTTCCTGACCAGAGCACTTTGTGCGATTCGGCACTGCACCGCTTTAACTGACAATTGCACGGTCGTGCAACATTGCACCCAAACAAAATTGGACTTTTTTTCCCCACAAATAGAGCTTTCTTTTGGTAGTATTTGATCACCTCTGCAGTTTTTATTTTTTGCGCTATAAACAAAAAAAGCGACAATTTGAAAAAAAAAACAATATTTTTTAATTTTTGCTATAATAAATATCCCCCAAAAATATATAAAAACACAATTATTTTTTTCCTCAGTTTAGGCCGATATGTATTCATCTACATATTTTTGGTAAAAAAAACACAATAAGTGTATATTGATTGGTTTGCACAAAAGTTATAGCGTCTACAAAATAGGGTATAGTTTTATGGCATTTTTATTATAATTAAATTTTTTTACAAGAAATGGTAGCGATCTGCAATTTTTATTAGGACTGTGACATTATAGCGGACACGTCGGACAATTTTGACACATTTTTGGGACCATTGGCATTTATGCAGCGATCAGTGCTATAAAAATGCATTGATTGCTGAAAATTTTCACTGGCAGGGAAGGGGTTAACACTAGGGGGGGATCAAGGGTTTAATTGTGTTCCCTAGTGTGTGTTCTAACCAAAGGAGGGGACTGTGTAGGGGAGATGACAGATCGCTGTTCATACACTGTATGAACAATCAGTCACTTCAGATCCCGGTTCTCTGTGTGCCCAGAGCGATCACGGGAGCCCGGTGGTGATAGCGACTGCTGGACGCTCGCATCGGCTCCGTGGGCGAGCAGGGGGAGTGCACACGCCCCTAGTGGCCACAGGCTGAAGAAATGTTGCATAAGGTTGTCTCGCCCAGCCGTGCCATTCTGCCACAGTACAACTGCGGCAGCTGGTCTAAAAGTGGTTAATGTGCGCTGATGAGGCTGCGCTGATAGGCTGCACTGATGGGCACTGATAAGGTGGCACTGATGGGCACTAATAGGTGGCACTCATGGGTACAGAGATCGGGACTCATGGGTGGCACTGATGGGTGGCACTGAAGGGCACTGATATGCAGTACTAATGATCACTGGGTGGCACTGATGGGCACTTGTAGGTGACACTGATAGGCAGCACTGATCAGTGGCACTGATGATGAGGCATTGATGGGCATTGATTGTCAGCACTGGTGGGCATTAAAGGGTTGGCACTGTTGGGCAAAGGTAGGTGGCACTGTGGCCACATGTTGATGGCACTATGGGCACTGGTAGGTGGCACTGTGGGCACTGGTAGGTGCACTGGTGGGTACTGATGTGTGGAAATGGCAGGTGGCACTGATGGGCACAGATGAGACAGCCGCGGCTCTCTGTGTGAGGGACAGATGTCCCTCTGACAGAAGCCTGTGATCAGCATGAGGGTTAAAAAAAAAAGATTACCGATCTTCTGTTTACATCACGTGATCAGCTGTCATTGGCTGACAGCTGATCGTGTAGTAAGGGGCCGGGATCAGGCGATCTGTGATCACTGAGTCTCATAGTTCATGCACGGGAGGATGTCATATGACAGCCTCCCAGCAATTAAGGCCCGCACTGTAGCCATCATTCTGCTATACCGTGGTCGGGAGGAGGTTAAAGGTCAGACATGGCGTGAATGTGTGGCAGTTTTCTATATGGAAAACTGCCGTATTCCCTCCGTTAATTAGGGGCAGACCTGTGCTAGTTTCTATTTTACTCTGTGGCATAGATAGACCTAAAAAAAAAAACAAGTCTACATGTTAATGTGGCGAATGTCTCTCCAGGCAGTTTCTTTCACCATTAAAATGGCACAGGAAGCTTAGTTAAGTCCCTGGAATACCTTCTTTACTTCATAAATATTTTTTTTTGTGAGTAGCACCAGGTGCAACCTGGAGTCTCATATTCTTCTGGGAATAGAAGCAGCTATTTGATTATTTTGTATTTATCCAGGAAAACAAGACTGTTAACATAGCTTTTTATGCACTTTAGAGCAAAGGTCCACTTTAAGGCAATATTCACCGACAATTTCTACCGCATCATCAATTCTAAATGCACTAAGTGTGCAGAGAGATAATATTGATGCCATTCTCCCACTCATGTTATAGAAGAAAAGTTGACACCATTTGTTAATGTTCTTCTTCTTTGTGACTTAAGTGCACCATACACCGCACAAATCGGCTTAAGAAAGTAAGTGTCGTTGAATCCTGCACAATTGAGGCTTTCAGAAGCATAACTTCATCTTCAGCTGCTACCATAAACCCATTTGTACAAGAACAACATCGAGCTACTCCAAGGACTCTGCCAGAGCAATAGGTCCCACATTAGTGTTTCTGCATACTTGGATAATTGAATAAAGAGTGCTATCCTTCAGCACAGCAAACACATCAACACGCCTGGTATTTGCTCTTCTCTAGGTACCCACCATACGACTAGGACAGCACAATGCAAGCTCAAATTTTAAAAAGAGTGGAATGTTTTTGTTCGGTTAATGGCTGATCCTCTTGCCGCAAAAGAATTTTCATCTCAAGGTCAAAACTCCCAAAGAAGATTCATGAATTGTATTAGAACTGTAAAAAAAAAAAAAAAAAAATGGGAGTAAAAGAACATTTGCATACAAAGGCAGAAGAAAGGAGAGTTTTGCAATATGAATCTTGCACTTTGACTTCACCAGGAGAATCTGTGCTTAGACGAACAATACCACTTATAATTAAATCAGAAGTAGATAGCCAAGTTTGTTGAACTGAAAATAAAATTGATTAGAAATGGGTGATAGGTTTAAAGTGGCATAAAAGCATAAATATTTTACAGGGTCTTAGAACAATGAGCCTCATTATCCTTCATTATTAACACATCGCAGCAAAGGCATTTCCAGTCATACAACCGCTCCATAAAGTGAGACCGCAGGTACATTAGCAGCGCTCAGCCGTGTGACCTTTTTGCCACCGCTTTAATTTTCCTTTCATGATTTACTCACTAAGTGTGTATTATCTTAGATTGCTTTTATTTACAAAGCCAAGCACTGACTGCTGTTTGCTTACAAATCCAAGGCTACGGTGACAATATGGACTACTGTCAGTGTGTAATTAAATGAATACTTTCTCAACTACCTGCAACGTATTACAGAGGCGTAACTACAACCTTCAGGGTCCCGGTGCAAGAAACTATGAAGGGCCCCCCAGACCTCTGGTCCCGGGGGCCCTTTTTTACGGGTCCTACAGCGGCCCCCTTCCTACCATCTTGGGCCCACCCCCACCATAGCAGAACACCAGTGTCATGTCCCAAGTGCAACCTTTGTGACCCTGGTAGTTACGCCACTGTGTTCCACCTGTATTTAGGTACTGCCATAAAATGTTATAGATTTTACTGGCATGTAAGTCCTGCGCCCAGCCGGGCAGGAGATTTGAATTTGGCACCAGTGCACACTGCCTCTCAGATGTCACCTACTCATCTGCATCCCCCTGAACCCAGCTGGGTGGGGGATGGCAGAGCTGTACCTGCCTCTCACCCCTTGCCTCTGACTACCCACATCTCCCTGCGACTGGCTGGGTGGGTGATGGCCAACAGTCACCTGCTGCCCTCCCCTTGTCGCAGAACTCTGCCTACCAGCAGCTCCCTGTGCCCGGCTGGGTGGGATATTCCTATCAGATGTCCGCCGTCACAGCCTTGCCCTGATCCGCCGCCCTGCACCATCTCCCTGCGTCCAGCAGGGTGGGAGATGCACACGCCACACCCGGGATGTGGGCTGCACCTGCCACAAGTTCTCCAACCGGTGTCTCCGGTTTCTCTAGATGCTGCTTAGCTGCTATCCTGTACACTGTGCAGGTGGCACAATACACCGACTGTAATTGCTACAGCTGCCTGTGGTATAGGACCAGCAGAACACCAGCAATTGGGGTAGCTTTAGGTGTACACTGTGCAAGTGGCACAATACACCCACTGTAATTGCTGCAGCAGCTGCCTGTGGTATAGGATCAGAAGAACACCAGCAATTGGGGTAACTTTAGGTGTACACTGTGCAGGTGGCACAATACACCGACTGTAATTGCTGCAGCAGCTGCCTGTGGTATAGGATCAGAAGAACACCAGCAATTGGGGTAGCTTTAGGTGTACACTGTGCAGGTGGCACAATAAACCAACTGGAATTGCAACAGCTTCAAATGAAATTCAAAGACACTGTCTCTCCGTCTATCGCTCTCTCGGGTGGCCTTATATAGTGTGGGACGTGTACTAAACCCCCTGAGCTCGCTGTACAGACGGCGCTGTCATTGGCCAAACATGCGGGTCATAGTGCATGCTTGGCCAATCATCAGCCAGCAATGCACTGTGATGCCGCAGTGAATTATAGGCCATGACGCGCCACTCGAATTTGGCGCGAATGGCCCATAACGTTAAGCCATAAGCTATAATAAATTAATGACAAAATAAAGTTACTGTAATGAAGCAGTTTTATTTCAAAAATGGTTGAAAAACAATCCCAATAGCGCTCACTCATATTAAAACTATGTATGGCGGGGCGTGGCTTGGCGCGCGGGAGAGATGGCAGCATAGTGAAGGAGCTCCACCAGACACCCTGCCTCAGCGAGCTACATCGCCGCCAACCGCCTGACGATGAGCAAGCAGAACCACTCAGCACAGCACAGCAGACCCCGCCGACACGCAGCCACCTCCAGGGAGAGGAATATTTCGGAAATCTTTAAGTCCCAGGCCGAGACGCGGAGAAGCCAGGCGGGAGCCAAGATGGCACCGACCCAGCGGGACGAAGAGTTCAGTGAGGACTCACAGTCTGCATCGGAGGAAGGAGGTAGGAGACACACCGGACCTGACCATCCCCTCACCTACGCAGATATGTCCGGCTTTGCAGCGGACATCAAGGCTTCCTTCTCTGCTGCTATAACCGACCTGAAAACGAACTTGTTAGTTCTCACAGAGAAGATGGCCGCAGCAGAGACAGCGGGCAGACGCAGGGACCATGCCATTCAGAGATTAGACGACGTGGCATCCACCCATGCAATGCACTTCATAGAGGTTAACAGACATTTGGAGGACCTTGACAACAGGGGAAGGAGGAATAATATCAGGGTTCGGGGGGTCCCCGAATCGGTGGGTGCGGACCAGATAGTCCCTGCACTCCAGCGGGTTTTTAACAGCCTCTTAGAGAGACCAGAAGACTCCGCCATAGATTTCGTCAGGGCACACAGGGCCCTGAGAGCCAGAGGCCCAGACACCCTCCCCCCACGGGACATTATCTGCTGTCTGCACAACTTTGCTCTTAAAGAAGAGATCATGGCCAAAGCACACAGAAACGATCACATAGTTTTTAATGGGGAACACATTAAATTGTTTCAGGACTTGTCCCAAATTACATTGCGGAATCGCAGGGCCCTGCGACCTCTCCTGGAAGCACTGAGGGCTAAGGACATTCGTTACACCTGGCGCTTCCCCTTTGCACTCCTAGTGACTCACAATGGAAAACAACATGTGCTCCGCACCCCTGAGGATCTCCCAGATTTCTGCGATTCACTACAGCTTGACCGCATTGCTCTCCCCGAGTGTTACCAGGAATTTATCCCCGCACGGGGAGACAGGAGCCCGCTGCACTCCCCCCCAATCACGCCGGATAAGCACTCCTCTAAACGGCAGAAGCAGGGATGGAGGGACGGCTCGGGACTTGAAACACCGCGCAGCAGGGCCCACGCATCCCGAAGCCTGCAGGAGAACTGACACCCAGCTACCTTAGCGAATGCTCTGTCCTGCACTCTATACTCTGCACTTCTAACTTCACCCTAATCCACATTGACATATGGGGCCCTTGGCTCTATTGACCCCTCCTGGAGACACTGTTTATGGCCTGTTCCACCCCCCCCTTCATAGATTTGATCTCTGGCCCTTCCACCCCTCTCCTAGGCCCTCCCGGGTCCCCCCTGTTTGCAGGACGCCTCCTACAGCCCTTTTTTCCAGCTTCTAAAGGAACTTTGACCCCCCCATTCATCGTGGAGATGACCATGATATAGTCTGATCCCACCATTTTTATTTTTTACAACCAATGGCTCCCCTAGCGAAATGCACTCAGTTGTTCCTTAGAGACCCTTCTGTTGGGGTCTCCTGAGCCATCGCACACTTCCATCTCCACCAGGCCCTCCCTTTTCCGGCATGGAGGAAGAATACTAGGAATTATCTGCTCTTTTTGATTGCTCAACGTTCTCTATTCTCCTAGCCATGGGACTGATGGGCTCTGGATCTGGGGTGGGGGGGGGGGGGTTGCTGGGACCTCACTGGGGGGGGGGGATGATGGGGAGGGTACATGATGGACCTTGATTAGCATACTGCTTGGGATATTTTTTGTGTTCATATGGGTGTGTGGAGGAGGGGGGGGGGGGACGCTCGAGTCGGGGGCAAGTTTGCTGCCCCTGGCTTGAGCGTCCTTGTTGGCTATCTTCTGTTAAATGTTGAATGATGGAGGCGGGAGGAATTTTCTGTTTGCTATGTTGCTTGCTCATCTAGTTTTGAAGGCTTCTTGCCACAGATTCCGTTTGGCGATGTATGACTCACATTTAGATCTTATTTGCTACTCAAATAGGCAGGGTTGAGGCTGACCCATTACCCAGATTCATTTTTTCCTTTTTTTTTCTTTCTTGTTTGATTGTTTGCCTCTACCCTCCCAGATTGAAGAGGACTGGGCTGCAGACCCGATCTCTGCCCGCAGACCTCCCACATTCCCCTGAAGTGGGCTGAACGTCCTAACCGGCGTCGGCACACTACTTAGTTTTATCCGGACAGTGATTGCCCGGATAAGTGAGATTTTCCACTCCTGCTATATCTACCCTATCTGTCTGCTTCTCTTTTCACACCTTTTCTGCATCCTACCTTTTTGTCCCCTCTCCCCTCCCCCCCCCCTTCCATTTTCTCCACTCTTGCTACCTGCTGACGTCTTGGGCGGGGTAGCCATCTAGGGTCCACTTTTGTACCTAAATTGTCCCTTCCTCTCAACAGCTCCGGTGATTGTCACTCTCACGCATACTCCTAGGTACAAGCAATGGCCTATTCGGGGCTTGGAAGATCACCCACAGTGGTGTCTCACAATGTCAAGGGACTGAACATTCCTGAGAAGCGCTCTGCCCTCCTGAGGGAACTGAGAAAAGGTAGGCCCAAGATAGTTTTCTTACAGGAAACCCACTTTAAGACCAACCAGGTCCCCAAATTGACAGACTCCCTCTTTACGGAAGCCCACCATGCCACAAACGACGCCTCCAAGTCCAAGGGAGTGTCCATACTTCTTAGTAGAGAAGCCTCTTTCGAAGTCACAGGCAAACTGGTGGATCCCGGGGGTAGGTTTATTTTTATAAAGGGCGACTGTATGGGAGTGCCTACCACACTGGCTAATGTCTATTTCCCTAACTCCGGCCATCTGACTTTTTGTCAAAAAGTGGTGAGGGAGTTGGAAGGATTTGGGGTCGGCCGACTCATTCTCGGCAGCGATTTTAACATCCCTCTCAACCCCCTAGTTGATACTTCCACTGGGAAAACCTATATAACCTTTAAAATACTCAAAAAAATTAAAACACTTTTGTACTCCCTGGACCTGGTGGATACGTGGCGCTTCCTTCACCCAGACGACAGAGATTACTCATTTTATTCCATTCCCCACAACCGACATTCCAGAATTGACTACTTGTTTGTGTCCAGGAGAGACCTCCACCTTGTCAAGGAGGCTTGTATAGGCATCCAGACCATTTCAGACCATGCCCCCATTTCCTCATGCCTAGACTGGACGGACACAACTAGAGGCAGAGGTGCGTGGCGACTGAACTCCTCCCTCATATCGGACCCGGCGTTGCTGCCTGGGCTTCATGATAAATTGACTGAGTTCTTTAGTCATAATGTGGCGCCGGGGATGGACCCCTTGATGATCTGGGAGGCCCACAAGTGCTATATGAGGGGGGAGTTCATTAAGCTGGGTGCCCGACGGAAGAGGGAATGGGATAAGGAGGTACTGAATTTAACACAGACAATCAAACGTTTAGAAACTTTACACAAACAGTCCCTGTCTATGCAGTCGGCAACTGCCCTTTTAGACGCAAGGAAGGCTCTTAAACTGATCTTAGACTCTCAGACTAGACGTATTCTCTACTTCAGACGCAAACTGTATTACGAGCAAGGGGACAAAACGGGGCGTTTCCTCGCTAGAGCGCTGAGGGGGCCACGGCTGGGCACTACCGTAGCGGGCATTCGCAATGCTGGGGGTCTTATAGACAGGACCAGTGAAGACATAGCACGTCACTTCCAGAAGTTTTACTCCAGCCTCTACAACCTCCCACCCCAACATAGGCCTCAGGATGTGCAGGGAGACAGAATACAAGCAATTAGGGACTACATTAGGCGCTCGGGAATCCCGTCACTTCAAGCGGAAGTTAGCGAATCCTTAAACCTTCCCATCACCTCCCTAGAACTTCAGCTGGCAGTCAAGGACCTTAAACCGGGCAAGAGCCCAGGACCCGACGGGCGTACGGCCATATATTATAAGACCTTTCTAGACAAACTAGGGACGCACCTTAGGACAGCCTTGAATTCCCTTTCGAAGCCGTGCCAGGTCCCCTCAGAATTTCTGTCAGCCCACATCACTGTCTTGCCCAAACCGGGGAAGGACCCCCTACATTGCGCCAGCTACAGACTGATTTCCCTCCTGAACATTGACGCTAAAATACTTGCTAAAATCATCTCTAACAGGTTAAAGCCCCTATTACATGACTTGATAGGCCCGGACCAGGCGGGCTTCATGCCGGGGAGGGAGGCAAGAGACAATGTCACGAAAGTATTGAATTTGGTCCACGCCTCCGGGGAGCTCAGGATCGAGGGCCTTCTCCTGTCCACAGACGCGGAGAAGGCCTTCGATCGGGTGGCGTGGGACTTCATGTTCGAGACGTGCAGGCAGGTGGGACTGGGCTCCGAGATGATGTCTTGGATAACGTCTCTTTACCAAAACCCGTCGGCACGGTTGAAAATCAACAGTACTCTCTCGAACGCAATAGACATCCGCAACGGCACTAGACAGGGCTGCCCCCTCTCACCCCTATTGTTTATTCTCACTCTGGAGCCCTTCATCCGTTGCGTGATAGCCAACGAGAATATTGGTGGCTAACAGGTGGGTGGGAAAGAATACAAGGTCGCTGCTTTTGCAGACGACCTCATGTTTTTTATAACCAGGCCGCACATTTCCATTCCGGCTCTCATGAAAGAATTCAACACCTATGGGTTTTTGTCGAATATGAAAATTAATTATACCAAATCGGAAGCGATGAATATTTCTCTTCCTGAGTCCGTCCTACAGTCTGCACGAGCTAACAGCCCTTTTAAGTGGGAGACCCACGCCATCAGGTACCTGGGAGTGATGTTAACACCTAGATTGTCCTCGCTTTTTGCCAAAAATTTCCCCCCGCTTCTTAAATTGATTGAACAAGACCTTACTAAATGGCACTCTGGGTATTTCTCCTGGTTTGGCAGGGCAGCCATATGCAAAATGACCGCCCTGCCAAAAATCCTATATTTACTACGCACCTTGCCCATAAAGATACCGCAAAGTTTTTTTAAATCCCTTCAGACTATCCAAATGCGCTTCATTTGGGCGCATTAAACCTCCCCGCGTTAGATTCTCACTTTTAACAAGGGGCAAGTCGGAAGGGGGGATGGGCATCCCAGACTACGGTAGGTATTACCAAGCCTCCCACGTGGCACGAGTGGTTGATTGGCACTGCCATGCAGGGGTCAAGGACTGGATATTAATCGAACAAGCGCTTAGCCCGACCCCCCTGCGATTCTCCCCCTGGATTCCCTTCGCTAGGCTACCAAATAAAACAAAGGACCAACCGACAGTGGGCACCACGCTGTGCATACTACACCAACTCACGAAACAGAAGTCGAACAACACGTTCACATCCCCTTTGAGCCCCTTGACACCTTTATGGGGGAATCCTGATTTCCCTCCGGGTATGGGTAACCATTCCCTGTTTTCTGGGGAGAGGGGACAGCCGCTCTTGGCGGGTCACTGTTTCCTTAAGCGACAAATAAGGGTCTTGACCAACTTAAAGGAGGTGGGCAAAATACCCACCCTGTCCTGGTGGACATATTTCCAGGTCAGGGATTATGTATCCACGGGCACCCGCAGTAGAGACTTTTCCAGGGAACACACAGAGATAGAAGCATTGTGTTTGAAAGGAGAACGAGTGCCGCGGACGACCTCGGTAGCCTACAAATGGTTGACCAACAGGAAGGTTCCAGACACAGGCAGTTTGAGACAGAAGTGTTCGGACGACCTGGGAGTGACAATCACAGATGCTCAATGGAGCCGAGCTTGTACCTTAGCCCATAAATGTTCTTTGAGTACCAGGATGCAGGAAACCGCATATAAAATTTTAACGCACTGGTATGCAACACCAGCGAAACTGCATACATGGTACCCACAGACCTCAGAGGCGTGCTGGCGTTGTGGTGGGGATAGGGGAACTTTAATTCACATCTGGTGGCAATGCGACCGCATTAGCGTGTTCTGGGACAGAGTGATAAGGCTGATACGCAAAATTACGGAGACCAAACTTACACTTGATGCAGCTTGCTGCCTACTGCACATTTCAAACTTCTCGTTCAGGAAATATAAAAATTCACTCACCAGACACCTTTTGAATGCAGCCAAATCTCTAATACCAATATTATGGAAGTCACCCCAAGTCCCCACCACGAAAGACTGGCTACTAAAAGTAGCGTACATCTGCGAGATGGAGGATACTAGGGCTCAGGCTGAGGAGGAAGTGGACCGTTTCCATGCAACTTGGTCTCCATGGTTTGCCTTTAGATACTCTCGAGATTACCTAGATCTGATGCACTAATTATTCACTTTCCCACTGGACCTGTTGATACCAATGGGAACTAAACATTCACCCTGGGGATGCGGGTGGTTCCCTGTTCTGAGACGTCCTTTTCACCCGCCCTTACATAACTCCCTCCCCCGCCTTCCCTTATCTCTTTCTCTCTCTTCCCTCCCTCACGTTTCTTTTTCATTTCTTTCCTAACCTGAATGTGTAAATAGTGAATTTTAAGAGCTGGGCTGTGGGATAGGGCCGGGTTGGGTAACAAACTCGGCCTGATTTTTGTTTTCTGCATACACTGTAGCACTAAGGATCCCAGCCCACGGGAGAACTTGGTATATCCCTGCCTTTTTTTGATTCAATGCTTCAATGACAAATTCTGTACCATATGTGATTTACACATTGTTGTTTTGCTTCATTTGTTTTATGTCTCAATTTCTTCAATAAACTTTCAAATGTGAAAAAAACTATGTATGCCAGCATTTAAAGCGGTTGCATACCCCACTTACACATTTTTACTTACAGGTAAGCCTAAAATAATACTTACTTGTAGGTAAAATAATTATCTCCTAAACCTTTACGGTTTAGGAGATATTCACTTTGCATGCAGTCGCCGAAGTCAGCGGTGCATGTGCTCTGAAGGTCCAGTGGATGCTACCAGACCTTGCCAGAACAGAGACTTCCGCGCACATGTGCAGGAGTGACGAAGCCCGGAACCCCGAAGAAACGCAGAGGGAACATGTCAGCTCCCTCAGCGTTGACTGGTAGGTGGTACGGGCGCTTCATTCTAAGGTAAGTATTTCATAATGAGCTAATATGCTGTGCATACCAGCTCATTATGCCTTTACCTTACAGGTTTTTTCCAGGGCATACAGTCACTTTAAGATGGTTACTATACTTAGAGGGTCATTGGATTCTGGTGAGTGCACAACTTGAGTGTGAGCCCAAGAGAGCAAAATATTTATCCAGGAGGAGGTATATTGTAATTCACCATGCCCTATTCATTGCAGTACTAAATGTGATTTGGAGGAATAAGCATTGGATTATTATATACACTTTCTTAGCCACAATTTGGAGGAAAAAGCACTGGGTTATTAGAGACATTTGGCCACTATTTATAATGGCTTTTAATGGACTATACAGGGCAGCTGAAATGAGTATAAAGAAACACCAGCCCATAATATTAAAGGATAGATACCTTGGAAAGATACTGGAAAGATACTGCCTAAGAACCCACAGTTCATATATAGGAGGTCACCAGGTTTAAGAACGAGGTTGGTACATAACATTATCAATTCATCTAGGAGAACAGTAACAGATCGTGGATCTGGAAGGTTTTTTCAGATGTAGGAGATGTGCATCATGCTAAACCATTGCATTTAAAGAAAGGAAATGGACAGAGTTTATATTGACAAATAGCAAGTATAAAATAAGGACTTTTATATTATGCGATACCACCTATGTACTAGAGTGCCCCTGTGGGCTACAATATGTGGGGCAAAACACTAGAAAATTATCAGTAAGAGAAGAAAAGCATATCAACAACATTAAAAAAGGCTTTAGAAAACATATGGCGAGATTTATTAAAACCGGTGCACACACAGAATCTGGTTGTCAGGAGTCTGCACAGTCCATGACCCAATATACTGTATGTGGCTACACAAGGAAACTGGGACCAAGCAATGTATAATGAAGTCAATTTATTAACAGCAAGCACAAAGAAATGCTCACACCAGCAAATAGTCAATATAAACAACAAGTGACCCACACTTAAAAGCCTAAGTAACAGAAACCTAACAAACTAACTATAAAATATATACAAAATACATACAAATCAGGGACACAGTTAACAGGGAATACCAGGGATGCAAGGAAGGGTGAATCGGGACTGGGTACAGGAACAAGGGGGAGCAAGAGTAAGGCAGCAGGGTACAGGATGCAAGCTAGAGAAGGAGCAACTGCCATTCAGAATCTGGAAGCAAGAAAGGCAAACAAAACACTGATGCAAGGTGTGTTAGTAGAGACAGGCTCAAAGCAGAGCTCTGGGCTCTTTCAGAAGAAATGAAAAGTTGGTAGCTACAAATACTGTAGCTGCTGACTTTTAATATTAGGACTAGGGATGAGCTTCGTGTTCGAGTCGAACGTACGTTCGACTCGAACATTGGCTGTTCGTCCGTTCGACGAAATCCGAACTCTTGGTCCGTTCGTGTCAAAATTTGTGTGACACGCGCGGACCACAATGCACTGCAGTGGCGCAGTGCATTGCTGGCTCATGATTGGCCAAGCATGCACTGTGACCCCGCATGCTTGGCCAATCGCAGCGCCAGCAGCGAGGAGAGCCATGATTGGCCACAGGCATCCTGCCTGTGGCCAATCATAGCTCAAGCTGTGTAGTGCACGCCCCACACTATATAAGGCCGCCTTTGAGGCGGCCTCGTGTAGTGTGTTGGCATCTGAAGCAGTGGGTGTTCTGTGTACCTTCAACACAGTTACACACCAATCGTTTTTGGCTGATTTCCTATCTTGCTCTTGTGTAGTGGTTATTGTCTGTGCCCTGACCGCAGTATACACCACTACACTATATTCACCTCACCTATATAGCTAGCTAGTGATCTATCTTTAACCACTTAACAACCGCCCATTGCCGATTAACGGCTTCAGGGCGGTTGTTTAACTCTGAGAGGCCGTTAATTAACGGCCTCCCAGAATTCTGCTCTCGCACGCCCCCTGGGGCGCGCACTCGAGAGCATCCATGACCGCCGGGTCCACAGGACCCGGCGCATCACGGATCACGGTAAATGGCCGCTCGTCGCAGCCGTTTACCACGTGATCGCTCCGTCAAATGACGGAGTGATCACTTGTAAACAAACCGGCGTCATGTTATGACGCCGGTTCCTCCCTCCCCTCTCTGTACCGATCGGTACAGCGGAGGGGAAAGAGATCGGTGTCAGCAGCGATGTGGGCTGCATCTGCAGTGCCCACATCGCTGCTCACCGAATTTAACCCCTCAATTCCCTGCCAATACTCTGCAATACCAGTGCATACTCTGCAGTACCCTGCCATTACTCTGCAGTACCCCCCATTACTCTGCAGTACCCTGCCATTACTCTGCAGTACCCTGCCATTACTCTGCAGTACCCCCCATTACTCTGCAGTAACCCCCATTACTCTGCAGTACCCTGCCATTACTCTGCAGTACCCCCCATTAGTCTGCAGTGACCCCCATTACTCTGCAGTACCCTGCCATTACTCTGCAGTACCCCCCAATACTCTGCAGTACCCGCCATTACTCTGCAGTACCCTGCCATTACTCTGCAGTACCCTGCCATTACTCTGCAGTACCCCGCCATTACTCTGCAGTGCAGTACCCTGCCATTACTCTGCAGTACCCTGCCATTACTCTGCAGTACCCCCCATTACTCTGCAGTACCCTGCCATTACTCTGCAGTACCCTGCCATTACTCTGCAGTACCCCCCATTACTCTGCAGTAACCCCCATTACTCTGCAGTACCCTGCCATTACTCTGCAGTACCCCCCATTACTCTGCAGTAACCCCCATTACTCTGCAGTACCCTGCCATTACTCTGCAGTACCCCCCAATACTCTGAAGTACCCGCCATTACTCTGCAGTACCCTGCCATTACTCTGCAGTACCCTGCCATTACTCTGCAGTACCCCGCCATTACTCTGCAGTGCAGTACCCTGCCATTACTCTGCAGTACCCTGCCATTACTCTGCAGTACCCCCCATTACTCTGCAGTAACCCCCATTACTCTGCAGTACCCTGCCATTACTCTGTAGTACTCCCCAATACTCTGCAGTACCCTGCTATTACTCTGTAGTACCCCGCCAATACTCTGCAATACCCTGCCATAAATTGCCATACCCAGCCATACTCGGAGATACCCAGCCATACTCGGTGATACCCTGAAATACCCAGCCATAGACGCCCCCCACCCCTCACCACCCTCCGGTGCTTCTACCAACTCGCCAGTACGATCAAAGCCAGAATCTTTTTTTTATTTTTTATTTCAGGCTTCCCAGCCTAGAGGTGAGATGTGGTGTCATATTGACCCCCAGATTTCACTGTAAAGAGGACCTGTCATGCCATATTCCTATTACAAGGGATGTTTACATTCCTTGTAATAGGAATAAAAGTGATCAAAAATATATTTTTGGTGAAAAAAATGTCAAACTAAAATAAATAATGTAAAATGAACAATAAAAAAAAAAAAAAAAAAAATTAAAGCGCCCATGTCCCCATGTGCTCGCATGCAGAAGCGAACGCATGCGTAAGCCCCGCACACATATGAAAACGGTGTTCAAACCACACATGTGAGGTATCGCCGAGAACGTTAGAGCGAGAGCAATAATTCTAGTCCTAGACCTCCTCTGCAACTCAAAACATGTAACCAGTAAAAAAAAAATTATGAAGAAAAAATTACTAATCTGCTAAATTTTATAACAGAAACAAAGAAAAATTCATTTTTTCGCAGAATTTCCGGTCTTTTTTCTTTTATAGCACAAAAAATAAAAAACTGAGAGGTGATTAAATACCACCAAAAGAAAGCTCTATTTGTGTGAAAAAAAGGACAAACATTTCATATAGGTCCAGTGTTGCATGACTGAGTAATTGTCATTCAAAATGTGAGAGCACCAAAAGCTGAAAATTGGTCTGGTTATTAAGGGTGTTTAAGTGCCCAGTGGTCAAGTGGTTAATAATAGAGCTTGCAGTCAGTAGTGTTAGGAGATAGTGCGTGCTGTCTGCGTGCTCTGTACCCAGTACATACCGCTATAATATAGGGCAGGCCCCTACTTTCAAACATCCAACTTACAAACATCTCCTACTTGCAAACGCAAGGAGACAGCAGCAAGTGAGATGAAAAAAGACGGACGAAAAAAAAATTATACAGGGGTGATAACCCTTCCCTATGTTTTCTAAAAAGCTTAAAAATAGTTTTTTTGACTGGAGCTACACTTTAAAAATGTACCAGTTGAAAATGACAAACAGATTCAACTTAACACAACAAACCTACACAGTCCCTGTCTTGTTTGCACCGCCTGTATACTGCTGTTCTGAGTATATAGGGCCTGGGGGCCACACGCATTTCCTTTTTTTAATATGGGTACAGGGTTCCCCTTAATATGCGTACAAGACCCAAATAGGCTGGTAATGGGCAGGGAGGGCTACCCATGCCATTTTTCTCAATGATTTTCAACCATATTGCAGGAACCAGATATAACATTAAAACCGCAAGCAGTTTTAAATGGTGTTATTTCCGTTTAATGTCATTTTGTGCAGGGACTGTTCTAAACACGGGAAACACGTGGCACTTCACAGGCATACTACAGACACCCCCCAGGCACCATATTTAAAGGAATATTTCACTTTTTTTTTCACTTTAATCGTCATTAAAATCAGTGCTCCCGCCAAAACGGCCGTTTTTAAAACTTTTTTTTGCATTGACCCATGTCCCCTGAGGCAGGAGGCAGGTCCCCAAACCCTTTTTAGGACAGTATCTTGCATATTAGCCGTTAAAATTAGCACTTTCCATTTCGAACGTTCGAGTCCCATAGACTTCAATGGGGTTCTAACGTTCGTAACGAACGTGGGGGCCGTTCGCAAGTTCTGGTGCGAACCGAACCGGGGGGTGTTCGGCTCATCCCTAATTAGGACACTTACCTGTCCAAGAATCCAGCGGTGTCTTCACCCAAGCTGCTTTTTTAACCTGGTCTCGGGAGCTGCTGCCACCATCTCGGGTAAGAGAAACTGGCAGTGAAGCCTTGCCAGTTCCCTACTGCACGTAGCACACTGCGGTGAATGAATGGCCAGGCAGCGGCGGAAGGAGGAGGGGGGCCGAACTTCTGGATGAGTTTGCCATGACAAAGTCAGTCAGAAGTGGAAGCGGGTACCTGTCAAAACCAGGTACATGCTCATTTAAATGTGGCAGTGGAGGGGGGGGGGGGGAGGCAAATAAGAGGAGCTTCCCCTTTTGGGTCTAGCTCCGCTTTAAGTACCCTCTCAGCAGCTCGGACCAGGTGGAGCTGATTGCAGGAACTTGCTGGCGGTTGGGAGACTGGTGGACACCAGAACTGGAGTTTTCCACCCAAGGAAGCACAGTGCCAATAGCAGGTTGAACCAGGTCCTGACACTAGTTCAGCTGTTCGTAGTAAACATTCAGCTTCTAACTTCGGCTTGTTCACAAGCTTTGACAATAAAATATAAAAGCTGATTTGTTACTATGCACAGCTGGATCAGCCTCTTTGTGCACCTGCTTTAGAAAATCTCCCAATAGTGTTTTGAGACACTTTCAGGAGTTCCACAATTGTGACCAAATGGGGCATATATTTTATGATATTGATAAAGTTTTAAGTAATTAGAGGGGAATCTAACCTTAGGAAGCAGGTATTGCAAAATGAAACAAGATAAAATAATAAGAATTGAATACTTTAGCGCCTGATAGTCTTAAAGTGGTTGTAAACCCTTACAAACCACTTTGACCTACAGGTAAGCCTAGATTAAGGCTTACCTGTAGGTCCAAGCAATATCTCCTAAACCTATATGGTTTAGGAGATATTTGCCCGAAAACGGGCACCGCTGTCTACGGCGCATGCGCCGTAGACAGTGGCGCGCAGGCGCACTGAACGCGGCAGTTCCAAGAATGGAGCTGCCGCATTTGTCGACTCCCGTGCGCATGCGTGGGAGTGACGTCATCGCGGCTTCGCCGAATGACAGCGGCGGAGCTGCGAGACGCCACCAGCAAGATGGATGCGGCGGACTACAGGGGACAGCGGCGACTTCGCTGGCTCCTGTGTCAGGTAAGTGACACACAATGGGCTACTATGCGATGCATAGTAGTCCATTATGCTTTACCTTTGCAGGGGAAAAAAGAGGAAGTAAACTCATCAGGGTTTACTTCCTCTTTAATATTGACATTGATCTGCATTTCTTATGAATTTTTAATATTGTAAAGTTTTAATAACCATTTCCTTCTTTTATTTTTATTTTTATTTTTTTTAAGCATAATGTATATATTGTTTAATATTCGTAAACACTAATCATCAGTATTATAATTTCTTTCTATCTCCAGAATTAGTTTTCTTCGTATTCTCCATATTCAGTTAGACAAATATAATTATATTTGTCTATGTGGTGGCTAAAATACTAGAGGGCGTAGGAGTAAAAATAAAAAATAAATTACCGTATTCACCATAACAGGCTGACCTAATAAAAAAATAAAAAATAAAATAAAAAATAAAAAATAAAAATAAATAAAATAAAAATATAAATGGACACCACCAGATAGCTCCCGGGGGGGCTAATTAGATTAAAGGAGAATATATAGGAGGGTTTATTCATCTTGACTTTAGATTTCTCAAAGTATAACTAAAAGCAAAAAATTTTTTTAAGTTGTGGAAAGAGTGGAAAGGGATTAGAACCCCATCGAGTTTTGATGCTGTATGTGCCCCTATTAACCCCTTTCCGCCTACCATATAACAAAATGACAGCCTGGAAGTGGTTTCATTATCCTGACTGGGCGTCATATGATGTCCAGCAGGATAAGTCGCGCAGCACGGCGATTGGCGGTGTGGTGTGTCAGTCTGACACATCGCATCTCCGAACGAGGCAAAGAGCCTCTGACGGAGGCTCGTTACCACGTGATCAGCTGTGTCTAATCACAGCTGATTACAGTGTAAACAGAAAGAGCCGTATATCAGCTTTTCCTCCATTCGCACTGACAGGGGGGTCTGCACTGATTGATTATCAGTGCAGTCCCCCCGAGGATGCCCAACCTGGACCACCAGGGATATCCACCCATGGCCAGCAGGGACGCCCACCCATGACCACCAGGTAAGCCCACTAGAGCCCACAAGGGATGGCAATCATTGCCCATTATGGATGGCACTCTGTGCCCATCAGAGATGCCTGCCTGTGCCTCTGATCAGTGTTGCCCATCAGTGCTGCCCATCAGTGCTGCCTATACATGCCCATCAGTGCCACCTATCAGTGCACATAAGTGCTGCTTATCAGTGCCGCCTATCAGTGCTGCATATAAGTGCAACCTCATCAGTGCCAATCAGTACTGCCTCATCAGTGTCCCTGCAGCCCTATCAGTGCCTATCAGTGAAGGACAAAACATACTTAATTACAAAATTTTGTAACAGAAACAAAGAAAAACTTATTATTTTTCAAAATGTTATTTTTTTTTATTTATAAGGCAAAAAATAAAAACCCCAGGATAGTAAGGGCTTGTTTACATTTGTGGTTTGGGGGGGATGGTAAATCCCCACAGTTCAGTATGGCCTGTGACTGTTACCAAACCAATTAAGTGGCCCTCACTCTTCAAGAGGTTGAGCGCCCCTGCCTCAGATCCCCTTTTAAGGCTTTATAACCTAAATTGTGAAAATGTCATAAAGTGGCATAATGTTGTCACTCCCTTAGAAATGCTTCTATAGGCGTGGCTTGCCGGCTTGTGCTGATGGCTGACTGATTCCTCTGCTCCGCAGGAACCCAGCCATAGCGACAGTTTAAACGAATACTGAGAGAGGGAAAAACACCCACGGACCATCCGAAGGCTCCTCACAGCAAGCGAACATGCTTAAACGACGAAAAAGATCCTCTTTGCCTAAAAAACTCACGGACTATTTCCCCTCACCTGAAGCGCTGAGCAGCCAAAATGGCGGCGGCGGCGGCCGAGATTCCTCAGCGCGGTCCTCCTCCTCACAGACGCCTCAGAGCTCACTGCTGCCTTCGGGACCTCAGAGTCTCCATACCGCACAGGGTGAGTGTTCCCCACCTAACTCTCCCACAACCTCCAGCCCTGCTAAATCCAGGCTCAGGACGGAAGAGCCATTACAACCCCCCTCAGCTCCCAGCCTGTCCTCCCTCCCCTCACTGCAACAGGCCTCAGTGTTAGAGACTTTCCCTGCCTCAGATCAACCTCTGTCTGAAAGCACCATGAAGAACATGCTGCTATCTCTGAGGCAGACACTGTACTCTGATATATCCTCAGCAGTCTCATCCCTTTCTATTGTAGTGCAGCAACATGATAATGCTATCACACATATAGAGAATAAATTGGGAGACATGCTTACTGCACATAATGATTTGGTTGACGGATTTGCAGACCATGAAGATGAACTACAAGCAATCAACCTTAAAATCGCAGATTTGGAAGATCGTTCCAGAAGGAACAATATTAAATTCCGCAATGTCCCAGAATCGATCCAACAATCCGAGCTCATACAATTTATACAATCTATGATGCAGGCTCTTCTACCTGACCTGACTGCCCGAGATCTGGAAATTGACAGAGCGCACAGAATCCCCAAGCCATCACATCTTCCTGACTCCACTCCTAGGGATGTATTGGCGCGCATCCACTTTTTTTCTGTCAAAGACAGAATCCTAAACGCAGCCAAACGAGCAACGAATCTTCCTGACCCCTTCACTAACATTGCATTGTATGCAGATCTCTCTAAAGCAACGATGGATAATCGCAGACAGCTGGCGACCATCACAAAAGCACTTCGAAATCATAATATACCCTATAAATGGGGCTTCCCTACTAAGCTTCTTATCACGCACCAAAACAAAACCCATGCAGTGCGTACCCTCCCTATGGGGCTTTCTCTCCTGAAACAATGGCGTATCATCCCAGAAGACTTGCCGATCCCCTATGCCCAAATGCCGACTCTTATGGAAACCGGAGGAGACCCTTCTGATGGACATCCAGCGTAAAGTTACCCCTCTCTACTAAACAATTATGGCTGGCTAACTGCAGCATTCCTATCCAGCACCTGCCTGCCTGTTCAGAGATCCCTGTCCCACGTTGTGGACATAAGATCTCTCTACCCCACTTTTTTTTGCAGTAGTGTCTGCACATTGAGCTCAGACCCTTTTTTTTGTTACTGGGCTCTCATTTTTTAACCCCTATCCCTCATTCATACCTAGCACCAGTTACCCTTCTTTCACTTCCCCTAACAAGTTACATCAGGCACCTAGCACTATAAAGTACAGCGTATTCCTCACATAGCCGGATTGGCAATAACAGCCCAACATATTTTACTACTCCACACTTCTTTACAATACTAAGCATGGCTTTCAAACTAGTCTCTATCAACGCTAGGGGCCTAAACTCCCCACAAAAAAGATCTGCACTCATTAAAGAGGCTACCAACCAAAAGGCTGACATCCTCTTAGTACAAGAGACTCATTTTGCTGCTGCAAAATCGCCTACACTCAAGATGAAAAATTATGACCATATTATCTTAGCCTCAGGACCGAAGAAGAGAAATGGTGTCCTCACTGCTATACGAAACACTGTACAGTTTACGCTACATCAATCAATTGTCGATCCACAAGGCAGATTCCTAATTATCATCTGTGACATTAACCAAATTACCTACACCCTGGTAAATGTATACGGTCCAAATACACATCAACTACGATTCCATAACCGATTGTATAAAAAAGTCACGCAAATTCGGAAGGGGAGGCTCCTCATAGGCGGAGACTTTAACATTATTGGGGATTCCTCTCTGGACACTACCTCCACGCCTAAAACCCAACGCTCCACCCTAAATCCCTTTCTTCATGCAAACGATCTTTATGATCCTTGGAGGTGCCAACACAGCAATGAACGGGACTTCTCCTACTTCTCCTCATCCCAACTTTCCTATTCCAGAATTGACTTCTTTGTTGTTGATAGACTCACTTTGCAAGATATAACGAAATCTGAGATTGGCAGTATCACATGGTCGGACCACGCACCTGTCTCCCTCTTTGTGGGAAACTGTAGACTTAAAACTGCTCGATTGTGGAGACTTGACTCTTCTCTCCTCTCGGATCCCAAGGTTATTCAACTTCTCACTACTGAACACCAACTGTATTTCCAAGCCAATGATCAACCGCATACTGATAAGTTTGTACTGTGGTCAGCCTATAAAGCTTACATGCGTGGCATCCTAATTAAGCTACATAGTAATGTTAAATACCAGAGGTCAAAGCAAGTTGACGAGGTCCTCCGTCACATTGCTCTCCTAGAACATCAAAACAAACAGAAACCCTCCCAAAAATTGACTAATGAGCTCCTAGAACAGAGGCAGAAACTCCGATCTCTTTTACTTTCCAAATTTGAGCACAACCTCAAATTTACCAAAGCCAAATACTACGCCTTAGGCAATAAAGCTGGTGCTCTACTAGCCAGACAGGTCAAAGCCCAACGCCTTAAAAATAAGATAAGTTCCCTCAGGCACCCTTCCTCCGACACACTCTTGACAAATCCTCAGGATATAGCTAATGCCTTTAGCGACTATTACTCTTCGCTTTACAACTTGTCTGACGATGTAGATACCCCTCAACCAAATGACCAAATTATCCAAAATTTTCTATCCTCACTGGATCTTCCGACTATAAATAGCCACCAACTAGAGGAGCTCTCCCGTCCATTCTCCTTAGATGAAACCCTAAAGGCCATCAACTCTCTTCCGCTTCACAAATCTCCGGGTGAAGACGGATACACTAATGAATTCTATAAATCTTTTGCCTCCATTATTGCTCCCCATCTTACGGACCTCTTCAACTTTGCTGCCACCTCTGGTTCTCTACCGGTAGATATGCTGCGTTCCACCATCACCACTATCCCCAAACCGGAAAAAGACCACACCTCCACAAAAAATTACAGACCTATCTCTCTCCTCAACACCGATATAAAATTATTTGCTAAAATTATTGCTTCCAGACTTGTAGATTATCTTCCCGACCTTGTACACCCTGATCAAGTTGGCTTTATGCCAGACAGACAAGCCCCGGACGCCACTAGACGGGTTCTTAACCTGATTCACCAAGTCACCCAAACTCGAACGCCTTCTCTGTTGTTGTCACTAGACGCAGAGAAGGCGTTCGACAGGGTACATTGGGGCTTCCTCAGAGAAGTACTAGCCAAATTTGGCATCACAGGATGGTTCCAAGCGGCCATACTCTCATTATACTCAAACCCTTCAGCCAGAGTACTGACTAATGGTACTCTTTCTAATCCCTTTAAGATTTCTAATGGTACTCGCCAAGGATGCCCGCTCTCCCCTCTCATCTTTGCCCTAATAATGGAACCCCTTGCGGCAAAGATTAGAGCAGACAAACGCATCTCCGGAATTATACATAAAGACACTGAACATAAAATCAGCCTCTTTGCTGATGATGTCATTTTAATGGTCACGAACCCTACTATCTCCATGCCTGCAATCCAAGACATCATTAGCCAATTTAGCTCGGCCTCCTTTTACAAACTTAATGCTTCTAAATCCTTAATCCTTCCACTTAATCTCTCACATGGACAACAATCTCTCTTAGAGAGTAATCTCCCCTACTCCTGGACTAAAAGCTCCCTCCCATATCTCGGAATAAATTTGGCCCCTACTCTGTCCCAACTCTATGACCTTAATTATCGTGCCTTCCAAAAACGGCTACCCCAAATATTGAATCAACTGCGCACAACTGGTCTCTCCAAACTTGGTCGTATAGCATCCTTTAAAATGCTTATTCTCCCTAAACTACTTTATCTTTTTAGGACCGTAATATCACCAATACCCCAATCCTTCTTCACCTCCATTCAAAAACAAATCTCCAGATTTGTATGGGACAATAAACCACCTAGATGTGCCCAATATATCCTAACTAGACATCACAGAAAAGGAGGGACCAGCCTTCCTAATATTCAGAACTATTATTACGCCTCCATTTTAGACCAACTATACTATTGGTGGCACCCAAATCCTAATAAGGCTTGGTCTGTTTTAGAATCCTTGTCATTCCATCCTAATACTTTGCATGAATCTCTGATCGCTATTTCGGCAGGCTTCCCTCTTCTTTCAACTCATAAATCCCCAGCCATAATGGCCTCTTTAACAGTCTGGAAAAAAGTCACCCAGATGAAAATCTTAGATCAACCATGTCACCTACTACAAATTCCACTTAGATCGATACTGTCACAAATACCTAACATAAATTTAAGCAACTGGTTGAAACGTAAAATATCTACTCTATCAGATCTATACCACACTAACCACAATTTGAAAACCTTCACTACTCTCCAAAATGAATTTGGCCTTCCCGACGATGAAACCTTCACATATATTAGGATCTCACACCTCCTTCGCCAAGCCAACTTTTCTACAGTACTGACTTTCCCTGAGAAATTCCACAACTTTTACACCAATTCAACATACCCTAAACGCGGTATTTCATTGATGTACTCTACTTTGAATGATAATCGGCCTTACTCGCAAATACCGTCTCTATCCAGATGGATGGACGAACTAAACACTAAGGTCACACCTGACATGTGGACACGTGCCTTTAGATACACTTACACAGCCTCCCGCTGCTCTAATCATTGGGAATCATATCAAAAAACACTCCATAGATGGTATCTCACACCTTATCGTCTCTCTAAATTCTTCCCTGATCATCCTTCTACCTGTTGGAGATCATGTGGAAGTACCGGTACCATAGCGCACATTCTATGGTTCTGCAAATCTTTGAGCTCCTTCTGGAAACAAATTTTTGCCTTGATATCCAACCTGTCACAAATCCCTACACTCCCCGAGCCATCATTGGCTCTTCTACACCTCGGCGTTGACAAATTTCCAACACATACACGAGTTGTGATTATCCACCTACTCCTTGCAGCGAAATTGAACATAACTAAACTTTGGAAAGCCTCTTCTTCTCCTTCTCTCACACACACAATTGCAGACCTAAACTTTCAATGTGAGATGGAAAAGATAATAGCTCGAAAACAATTAAGTATGAAAAAGTTTTTTTCTGACTGGCGTATTTGGCTTTCACACCCGAAATGTACGGTAACTGCATAATTTTAGATCTTACTTGCTATTCCTTATAAATATTATTGTCCGACTGATGTACTTTCCTTTGTAACCATTCCTCCCTGATGTATCCATTATATTTCCTAACTGGTGCTCTCCTACCTGTACTCTTTCCCCCTTTCCCCCCGACTGGAGATATTATATTTATACTCTCTTGTTCTAATGCCTGTACCAAATTCTATTTTAACTAGTTTGCATAATTGACTAGCTATGTGTTACTTTACTCTACTGTATATGATCTGTATTTGTTTTCTCTAGTCGGAACATCTGTTAAGCTGTTACAATTGTTTATCTTGTTTCAAATACTGAAAATCAATAAAGAAATATTGAAAAGAAAAAGTATCTAAAATAAAAATCCACTTAGATTCCAAAAAAAAAAAAAAAAAAAAAAAGAAATGCTTCTATATATAAAATACAAGACATCATTTTTATACTGATCATCATCAACCCAACACTACTGGAACCAGAATATAGCTGATTTAGCTAGTTTCTTCCTAAAGGTCAGCCTAGCTTTTCTTGAACCTACACCCTGGCCATTTGGAAATGGCCATTTATCATTATTTCTTGTGCCCATTCCACTAACTTTTCCTCTTCGTATTTCAGACCTAGACAAGTTTTGAACAAATGAGCAAAGTTTTACTACGCCGGCACCCAGTTTTATTATGAATGAGAATGTCTGTGCCGCAGTCATAATTTACAGGACTTCAATATGATAACAGTGTCCCTTATTCAGCAAATTGACAATGCGAATGTTGTACCCAGCACACAACCAGGACTGGGACACACTGAGCCCTTTCTTTCCCTCGTTCCTGTGATAACAACAGGACCTTTTTCCCCAGGGTCAGTGACATTGGTTTCCAGTTTCTCATCTGGCCCCACAGAAATAAAAATTGATCCAAATGAATTTGTTTCTTTTCCATTTAACGAGTATTCAAGTGAAAAAAAGCTTACACTTTCCCCGAAGAAAGCGGGATCTGTATCTCTGGCCCCTTCCAAATGTACAAGATATTTCTGCCACTTTGTCTTTCATTCACACAAGGGAAATAACAAAGGTTCTTGTGATGTCTGTGGCTGATCGCCATGGTTACGATTCTGAGAAACGGTAAAAAGCAATTATGGTGAAACAGAGGAAGAAGAAATGTGCCCTTTTGTCAGAACTTCATAACAGCTGTAATAACAGGACAGCAGCGGGACAAATGTAAAATAACTCAAATATTGTGGCATGCTAAATGCCAGCACATTAAAAATGGGACTTCACTGTCACATTATTGAAAATGACAGGAAACATTAATTCCAGATGCCAAGAGACTTTTATTAAGGGAAAAGAAGAAAACGAACTATTGTCCCCAATTCGGAAACCATGACATGAAACTTAAAGCCATGAACTGTGCCACTGCGAAGAATCTGTAGGATGGACGTATATCAATCAGTCATAACATTACAGGTAAAGTGAATAACATTGATCATCTTGTTACAAAAGCACTTGAAAGTTGGTGGGATATATTAAACAGCAAGCGAACATGTTGTCCCTAAAGTTTGGTGTGTTGAAAGCAGAAAAAAACAAGAAAAGTGTAAGCCCTTGTACACACGGTCGGACATTCTGACGGAAAATGTCCGATCAGACCGTGTTGTCGGATAATCCGACTGTGTGTGGGCTCCATCGGACTGTTTCCGTCTGAATATCCAACGGACAAAGTTTTAGAGCTGGGCTATAAAACTTTCCGACAACATGATCCGATCGGACTTTGTCCGATTGTGTGTAGAGAATTCCGATTGGACAAAGTGCCACGCATGCTCAGATCAAATTCCTAGACCAAAGCTATTGTCCACTAGCCTGAACGTAGTCCCGTCGTAACGAAATAACGTCGTCACGTTACGTACGATCGGATTTTCCGACAACTTTGTCCGACCGTGTGTATGCAACACAAGTTTCGGACAAAATCCATCGGACAAAAAACGATGGATTTTGTTGTCGGAATGTCCGACCGTGTGTACAAGGGCTTAGGATTTGAGCGGCTTTGACGAAGGCCAAATTGTAATGGCTAGACTACTGTGTCAAAGCAACTCCAAAACTGCAGCTCCTGTGGGATGTTCTTAGTCTACAATGGTCAGGACAGACCAAAAATGGTCCAATGAAGGAAATCCAGTGAACGAACAGCAGGCTCATGGTGGCTAAGGCTCATTGATGCACGTGGGGAGGGAAGGCTAGCCCGTATAGTCCGATCCAATAGAAGATCCGACACAAGCCGGTCCGACTTTGAAAATGCTCCCTGTACTACTTTGATTCCACTTCAGCACATTGAATATCACTGAAGTCATATCAAAGTCGGATCGCAGTCTTGACTGATCTAACTTTGGCATGCGACTTGTGCTCTAATGATCTTGAAGGGGAACTCCATGCTAAATTAAAAAAAACGGCATGGGTTCCCCCTCCAAGAGCATACCAGGCCTTATTCGGTCTGGTATGGATTTTAAGGGGAACCCCTATGCCAAAAAACTGTGTGGGGTCCCCCCAAAATTCATACCAGACCCTTATCCGAGAACACAGCTCGGCAGGTCAGGAAAGGGGTGGGGACAAGCGAGCGCCCCCTCCTGAACTGTACCAGACCACATGCCCTCAACATGGGGGGGGGGTTGGTTTGGGGCAGGGGGGCCTAAGCCCCCCAGCCCTAAGCACCTTGTCCCCATGTTGATGAGGACAAGGGCCTCATCCCAACAACCCTGGCCATTGGTTGTCGGGGTCTCCGGTAACCCAGCCCCATGCCAATATAAGTAGTGGCACACCTCACACTGGCATTAGAGTAAGAGAGAGCATTGAGTCAACATTGGAAGAATAACAGATTGAGAAGACGGCAGAGAAGACCAGGCATAGGAGCGAGCAAAAGAGCGAGAAGACAGAAGGAGACCCAGCAGAAGACAGTGGACAGAGGGAGAAGAGCCGGAGTGGGGAGAAGAACCAACAGAGGCAGAATACATCAGCCGGAGCTGCTTAATATATTACTGTAAAAACCTGTTTACTGTGTTTTATTTTTGACACTTTTTTTTAAGTGAATGGGTAGGGGTACAATGTACCTCATACTCATTCACATAAGGTGGTGGGCCGGGATCTGGTGCCCCCATGTTAAAGGGGGCTCCTAGATTCAGATAAGATTCTGATAAGCCCCCCAACAACCAATGGTCAGGGTTGCCGGAAAGAGGCCTTTGTCCTCATCAACATGGGGACAAGGTGCTATGGGGTGGGGGGGCGCAGGGCCCCCTGCCCCAAAACACCCACCTCCCCATATTGAGGGCATGTGGTCTGGTACGGTTCGAGGGGGGGCACTCGCTCGTCCCCATCCCCTTTCCTGACCTGCTGGGCTGTGTGCTCAGATAAGGGTCTGCTATGGATTTTGGGGGGACCCCAATACAGTTTTTTTGGCAAAGGGGGTTCACCTGAATATCCTTACCGCACATTGTGCGTGAAGTTCCCCCTAAAGATTCATACCAGACAGTGCCTGGTATTGTCAGGGATCAAAGTCGGATCCCTGGTCATTGAAGTCGGAAGCATGTCGAACTTCAAGATGCAGGGCAAAGTCAGATCTAAAGTGATATCACTGTCGTGTCATACCAGTGTGAACCCGGCCTAAAAAAAAGGCCCTGAAAGTGTACTCCAGAGATGTGGCTATATTGGGAAGATAAGTACCTTCAGAAAAGCAATCAGCTATAGCATTGCATTTTTGAAAGTTATTACATTTCTCCCTATAGTGTTACATACACTGTTTTATATTTCATTCCCAAACCCCACCTTTTGTGTCACCCCATACTAGATTCAAGACTAACAACATATACAGTGCCTTGCGAAAGTATTCGGCCCCCTTGAACTTTTCAACCTTTTGCCACATTTCAGGCTTCAAACATAAAGATATAACATTTTTATTTTTGTGAAGAATCACCAACAAGTGGGACACAATTGTGAAGTGGAACAAAATCTATTGGATATTTTAAACTTTTTTAGCAAATAAAAAACTGAAAAGTGGTGCGTGCAAAATTATTCGGCCCCTTTACTTTCAGTGCAGCAAACTCACTCAGAAGTTCAGCGAGGATCTCTGAATGATCCAATGTTGTCCTAAATGACTGATGGTGATAAATAGAATCCACCTGTGTGTAATCAAGTCTCTGTATAAATGCACCTGCTCTGTGATAGTCTCAGGGTTCTGTTGAAAGCGCAGAGAGCATCATGAAGACCAAGGAACACACCAGGCAGGTCCGTAATACTGTTGTGGAGAAGTTTAAAGCCGGATTTGGATACAAAAAGATTTCCCAAGCTTTAAACATCCCAAGGAGCACTGTGCAAGTGATCATTTTGAAATGGAAGGAGTATCAGACCACTGCAAATCTACCAAGACCTGGCCGTCCCTCCAAACTTTCAGCTCAGACAAGGAGAAGACTGATCAGAGATGCAGCCAAGAGGCCCATGATCACTCTGGATGAACTGCAGAGAACTACAGCTGAGGTGGGAGAGTCTGTCCATAGGACAACAATCAGTTGTACACTGCACAAATCTGGCCTTTATGGAAGAGTGGCAAGAAGAAAGCCATTTCTCAAAGATATCCATAAAAAGTCTCGTCTAAAGTTTGCCACAAGCCACCTGGGAGACACACCAAACATGTGGAAGAAGGTGCTCTGGTCAGATGAAACCAAAATCCAACTTTTTGCCCACAATGCAAAACGATATGTTTGGCGTAAAAGCAACACAGCTCATCACCCTCAACACACCATCCCCACTGTCAAACATGGTGGTGGCAGCATCATGGTTTGGGCCTGCTTTTCTTCAGCAGGGACAGGGAAGATGGTTAAAATTGAGGGGAAGATGGATACAGCCAAATACAGGACCATTCTGGATGAAAACCTGTTGGGGTCTGCAAAAGACCTGAAATTGGGACGGAGATTTATCTTCCAACAAGACATTGATCCCAAACATACAGCAAAATCTACAAAGGAATGGTTCACAAATAAACGTATCCAGGTGTTAGAATGGCCAAGTCAAAGTCCAGACCTGAATCCAAACGAGAATCTGTGGAAAGAGCTGAAAACTGCTGTTCACAAACGCTCTCCATCCAACCTCACTGAGCTCGAGCTGTTTTGCAAGGAAGAATGGGCAAGAATTTCAGTCTCTCGATGTGCAAAACTGATAGAGACATACCCCAAGCGACTTGCAGCTGTAATCGCAGCAAAAAGTGGCTCTACAAAGTATTAACGCAAGGGGGCCGAATAATTTTGCACGCCCCACTTTTCATTTTTTTATTAGTTAAAAAAGTTTAAAAAATCCAATAGATTTCGTTCCACTTCACAATTGTGTCCCACTTGTTGGTGATTCTTCACAAAAAATTTAAATTTTATATCTTTATGTTTGAAGCCTGAAATGTGGCAAAAGGTTAAAAAGTTCAAGGGGGCCGAATACTTTCGCAAGGCACTGTACTGTACTATAGGCATGGCAGGCATACAATATTGCACTAAACTGTGAAATGTGCAGCATGCCAATTTGACTCAAGTACACTTTACTTTCACACATTCATACAATTTCATTTCATTTTCATTTCATTATTATAAATTTGACCTTAAAGTGTAAGTTCAGAGTTAGAAAAAAAAAAGAGCACTTTGCTGTCCCGTTTGGATAAAGCATCATAGTGTGCTAAACCTACCTACCAGCAGCTCACTGTAGGGCCCCTTGTTCATCCAAACTCTATTTTAATCTAATTTCCACTGCTCAGACATACAGTGGGTATAGAAAAGAATAGCCCCCCCCCCCCCCCTATTTAAAAGAATCAAAATGTTGTTGCTTTTATATATATATATTATAATATCCAAGTGTAAGATATAACACCAACATGTCAGAGAAAAATAAAAAATAAATTCAAAAACAGAATCAATGAGCTGGAAAAAGGATCACCCCCTCCTAAAAATAACTTGTAAACTGAATCAGGTATAGCCAATCACCTTCTTAATGGCACAAAAAGCCATATGACTTTCAAATGTGATCAGCTGTTGTCATTTTGAATAGCTTAGCATGAAAAGAGCTTTCCTGGAGCATTTCAATCCCTGGTGGTGCAACTGAAGCAAACAATCGACTATGGGTGGCAAGGCACTGTCAAATGATAAAGTTGTGGGCAGGCACAAGTCAGGAGATGGATACAAAAAAAATTCAAAGGCTTTATCAATGCCTGAAAGCACACTGAAGTCTATTATTAAGAAGTGGAAGGTATTAGGTACAGCACAGACCCTCCCTGGATCAGGATATCGCTCCAAACTTGATGAAAGAGCCAGGAGGAAACCGGCCAGAGAGGCTACCAAGAGGCCTACAGCAACTCTGAAGCAGTTGCAGAAATTTATGACAGAGTGGTCATTGTGGGCATGTGACAACAATATCACAAATTTTCCACCAATGTGGCTTGTATGGGAGGGTTGCAAGAAAAAAGGCCACATAAAGTCACCACTGAACTTTGCCAAAAAGCACCGTGAAGATTCTGAGGCCACATGGAAAAAGCTGGTATGGTCAGATGAGACTAAAATTTAATTATTTGGCCTCAACACCAAACGATATGCCCGGCTGAAATCCAATACAGCTCACCATCCAAATAACACCTCTCCTACAGTAAAGCACGGAGGTAGTAATATCCTGTTACAGGGTGGTAATCTCTTGTTAAGGGGGTGTTTCTCTGCAGCAGGGACTGGAGCACTGCAGGATAGAAGGTCAAATGAATGGGGAAAAATACCATCAAATTCTTGAGGAAAATCTGCTGCCCTCTGCCAGAAAGTTGTCAATGGGAAGAAGGTTTACCTTACAACATGACAATAGCCCAAAGTATAAAGCAAAAATGACCACACAGTGGTTGAAGGAGAAAAAGTGGAATGCCCCTTGAATGGCCTAGTCAGAGCCCAGACTTAAACCCCATTGAAAATCTGTGGATTGACTTGAAGACTGCAGTCCACAACCCGTCACCATCAAATTTAACTAAACTTGAGCAGTTCTGCGAAGAAGAGTGGGCAAATATTGCAAAGTCTAGATGTGCAAAGTTAGTAGAGACATATCCCAACAGACTAAAGGCTGGAATTAAAGCAAAAAGTGGTTCAACAAAATACAGACACAAGGAGGTGATCCTTTTTCCAACTCAGTGATTCTGTTTTTGATTTTCTTTTTTTTAATGACATGTTGTTGTTATATCTTTCGCTTGGATGTTATAAGTTGCACTGAGTGAATACAGCTAGATAACACAAAAACTGTGTCTGTCTTCATTTTCAGGCTGCAAAACATCAAGATGTGGCTATTTTAAAGGGAGTGATTCTTTTCTATACCCACTGTATGCAAGTTTAAAACAGTAATGACCAAAGTAGCAAATATGTTTATTTTCATAACAATCTGATGTAGACTCCAGAACTGGGTGTAACACCCTCCTAGTTGGGTTGCTAAGGAAATACATTTTGGCTGTATTGTTTGCTTTGGTCTGTAGTGGCTCCATAGGCTCTGGGGTGGATTGTTTCAATCTGGCTTTGTTGAGAAACTTACAGAGCTTGAGTGGAAAAATTCAAATCCCCAGTCTTAATATTTACTACCCCCTGGCCAATCCCTGGGGAGGAGTGCCAAGTAGATGGAGAGGGAAGAAGTAAATATGCTGGAGCAGATCGGGTTCTTTGGTGCTTGGTCAACCCCTCTGCAAGGATCAACTGCTGATGCTCCAGAGGGATGCTTGCCCCTAGAGCAGTGGTCATCAACCCTGTCCTCAGGGCCCACTAACAGGCCAGGATTTATGTATTACCTTGGGGAGATGCAGACTGGAATACTGCAATCACTGAGCAGCCATTGATATCACCTGTCATGTATTTCAGTTATCTTGCAAACCTGGTCTGTTATGCCATGTACACACGAACGGAATTCTTGTCGGATAAAGCTCTGATGGTTTTCATGACGGAATTTCGATGGAATTCGGCTCAAGCTGTCTTGCCTACACACGGTCACACCAACCTCCGATCGCTTAGAATGCGGTGACATACAACACGTACGACATGACTAGAAAAAGGAAGTTCAATAGCCAGTAGCCGATAGCTTCCATCTCGTAGTTGAATCTGAGCATGCATGATTTTTGGCGTGTCAGAATTGCATACACACGATCGGAATTACCGATAGAAAGTTTTTCCATCGGGAAAATTGAGAACATCAATTTTTGGCTGGCGAAAATTCGGACAGCTAAATTCAGATGGAGCATACACACGGTATGCCATTTTCCGATGAAAAGCTCTCATCTGTCTTTTTCTGGCCGGAATTCCGATCGTGTGTACGTGGCATTAGTGGGCCCTGAGGACAGGGTTGATGACCACTGCCCTAGAGCCTTCCAGGACTGGCTGCTGGCCTACTCCATGCTATGGACAGAGATCGCAAACAGGATGTCAAATAGAATAGGAACATTTCAAGACTCGCAAGTAGACAGTTTGTTCCATAGTATCTGCCTAGTATCTGCCTAGTGTTAGACTGATTACTAGTGAGCAGTATGAATCAACCATAAAAATAGATGTGTGAATATTTCATTAGTCAACTAAATTGACTATTTTATTAGTCAATTTGTCAACTAAAACTGTACAGTATAAGCAGGGCGGGGGGGGGGGGCAGGGGGGACATCTGCCTCAGGTGCAAAATTGAAAGGGGGCCACAGCTCCCTCCTCTTCCTCCCCCTGGCCTGTCAAACTTTCTGTTCTCTTCAACTCCGCTCTTCTCTTGGTGAAGCTGCTGCCAGTTCCTGCTTTCTGCTCACTACTGTCACTTCTAAACAGAACCCTGGCTTCTGTATTAAGAAGTGACAGTGCTCCTCTCGGTCCGGCTGCAATGAAACCCGCTATTCCCCTCCCCCCTGCAGCCCCTGGGTGCAACTGGTTTAATGTACCAATAAAGCAGCAAAATAGGGGGTGGGGGATATGGTTGCCAATGGCACCACTAGCGCCCAGCACCCAGGCTTTACCGGAACCCACAGCATCTCTCCAGGCTGACTGTTGCTATGTAACAAAGCTGAGGAAGCTTTTACTAGGCTCCTCCTTGGCTCTATCCTGTTTTGTGACAGACATCAAGCTGTGTTGTAACTTCGGTCTGTGTTTAGAGGGGAAGTTTGAGGGGGATTAAAAAAACTATATTGCTATTTGTACAGTTGGGGGGGGGGGGTTCTGTAATGGTGGGGGAATAGGATTTACACTGGATGGAGGGAAGTTAATCCTGTCAAGGATGCAGGCCAGTCAAGTTCCTCCACCCCAAACTCACTCATTTATGTCTTTATGGACCTTGCTTTGTTCATGTTGGAATAGGCAGGGGTCATCCCCAAACTGTTCCCACAAAGTTGGGAGCATGAAATTGTCAAAAATGTCTTGGTATGCTGACGCCTTAAGAGTGGCCTTCGCTGGAACTAAGGGGCCAAGCCCAACCCCTGAAAAACAACCCCAAACCATAATCCCCCCCTCCACCAAATGATTTGGACCGGTGCACAAAGCAAGGCCCATAAAGAGATTGATGAGCGAGTTTGGGGTGTAGGAACTTGACTGGCCTGCACCTCAACCCAATATAACACCTTTGGGATGAATTAGAGTGGAGACTACAAACCAGGCCTTCTCATCGAACATCAGTGCCTGATCGCACGAATGTGCTTCTGAAAGAATGGTCAAACATTGCCATGGACACACTCCTAAACCTTGTGAACAGCCTTCCTAGAAGAGTTGAAGCTGTTATAGCCGCAAGGGGTGGGCCAATACTGAATATTGATATTGACCCCTACAGATTAATGCCGCATACAGACGATCAGAATTTCTGACAACCAAACCGTGGATTTATTTCTGACGGATGTTGGCTGAAACTTGTCTTGCATAGACACGATCGCACAACTGTTTTCGGAAATTCCGATCGGCTAGAACGCGCTGACGTGCAACAGGTATGACGGGACTAGAAAAAGGAGGTTCAATGGCCAGTGCGCCACCCTTTGGGCTCCTTCTTCTAATTTTGTGTTAGTAGAAGTTTGGTGAGAGATGATTTGCGCTTTTCAGCTTCGTGCTTTTCCGATCGCTACTGCTCTTCAGTTTGTGGGTTTGTATCTGGTTTTCAGTGCGTGTAGTCAGTTCGCATCTGGTTTTCAGTGTGTGCTATTTCTAGTACGTATCTGATTTTCAGTGCATTCTTATCTGCTCATTTCTAATTTTTCAGCTCGCTCTTCTCAGGTTCTGACGTTCAGTGCGTTCTGTTAGTTCGTTCTGAGCAACCTACCCTTTTTAAGCCATGTTGCGGTTACGTACTCGTCATAGAGTTCGTGCTATGCGGGGGCTTGGTTTTGGGCTTTTTACTTTGACCCAAACCTAGTCCATGAACAGGGGGAGGAGGAGTTCATGGACGAAGAATTGGTTGCTCCCGCATGACCAATTCTCTCACATGCCTTTGTTGGGGGAGATCCGTGAGAATAATCCTGATGATTTCAGGAATTATCTCCAGGTGACAGACCCTGTTTTTCAAGGTCTGTTGGCTTTGCTGTCCCCCTATATTACCAAGCAGGACACCTGCATGCGGCAAGCCATCACTCCAGAGCAGAGGCTTGTCGCCACCTTGTGGTACTTGGTGATGGGGAGAAGTCTGCAGGACATCAAGTTCTCGACTGGCATTATTCCAGAGACCTGTTCTGCCATTATTCGGGTCCTGCAGAAGGACTATATTAGGGTAAGTTTTATCCTTTAACATCACATTCTATGTATTTAATGTTTGCTAATATTTTTATTTCATCATTCCTTAATTACCAAGATTGTAATATGCTGTGAATGTCCCCTTTGTCCTCATGCATGCTGTAAGCTTTAATGCTTCTTTTTTGTCTTTCATGCATATTTGCCTTCACCAACCTCCCCAGCATGCTATCCTGGGCCCAGACACACCTAGCCTAGTCACTAAACAATGTATTTTGTCAGCTTCATTGTAGTGCTTACCCTAAACACCCTCTAAAATGTGTCCAAATGTTATAATCTTCCTTAAATTCAGGCAGAGTGCAAGAGGCTTTTTTTTTGGAGGCCCAAACTCATTTGGAAACCCCCCTCCCCCCCAACCGCTAAGTCATCTGATACCAATACTCTATCTGTTGACTTTGCCAAACCCATACACGCTATACCTACCTCTTTTGTGTTTCACCAAAGCATACAGTGAAAAGTCTTGCCTGAATACTTTCAAATGATACTGTTGAAAGTTTTGTTCTCCTATTATATTGATAGGTAATTGCAGAATGTAAAAATGTGCTTCAATTTGTACAGTGTGTATTCATATTATTGTATTAAAACACTTCTTACCTGTCCAGTGGGCTGCCAATAGTGTAAGTAAGGAGGGGCTGGCTAAAGTAACACACATTATTTGTGCATTCAGCTCTCAATGAAGTGGAGAGGGTTACCTGTCCAAAACACCCCCCCCCCCCCCTAAAATTTTTACAAAGGACCATCAGAGGGGGTGAGGAATGTGATAAGTGGATGTGACAGTGGGGTCACTTTGGGACACAGGGTGAATAAAAGAAACCCCCGATATGGTCTGTGATAGCCATATTCAAGGCTGTATAATACATTGTATACTGTATGTGGGGGTTAAGTGTCATTGTTGTGAGGAATTAAGTTGTTTTGCATTTCTATTGTTCATTTAAGTCTATCCTTGTGTGTAGTGTAAAGTGCCAGACAGACTGGCTGCTAACCCTTTGTGAAAAGATGTGTATTGGGTGGGATCGTTTGAAGCATAGCAGACGTCTTGGGATGCTGGGCTCTTGTTCATGTTAAAGCATGTGCCTTAGAATTGTGTATAAAAATACAATGTTGGTTTTTAATGAAGTCATTCCTACTTCAGCAGAGTCAGAGTGCGTCTCGTCTTTTTGCCAGAGGGATCAGCTCCTATAGGAAAGGGTCGTTTAACTGTGGATATTGGTACCGATTGGATGTGTGTCTCGGAGAGGGAACATCGCAAATGGCGTTAACCCCCTTTATATTAGGGGAGCCGTTACAGTGGACCTTATACTTTTGTCTTTAAATACTCATTAAAATAAATGTCTTATACTTATGTTGGCCAAGAATGTTTGTGTCTAATCTGCTTGCAATGTTATGTGCAAAAGTACTAATTAATTTTTTTCTTGTTTCATTCCAGTTTCCTTCAATGCCACAGGAATGGCAAACTGTGGCCTCACACTTTGCCCAGAGGTAGGACTTTCCCAACTGCGGAGGGGGCAATTGATGGGAAACATATCCACATCATCCCACCCCCCCAACTTGGGTCATACTATTATAATTACAAGGGGTTTAATAGTATTGTGATGTTGGAGGTGGTGTCAGCGACATACGAGTTTCTCTATGTGGACGTGGGGAAGAATGGCCGGATGGTGGAGTCATCACCCAGACCGAGTTCTACGGACGGCTCCAGAGTGGTGGCTTGGGATTGCCACCTGCAGAAGACAACGTGGCTGGTCTTCCGTTTGTCTTGCTGATGAAGCATTTGGGCTGAGTGAACCCCTGATGCGGCCATTCCCGATGAGGACCCTCACTCCGGACTAGAGGTTTTTTAACTACCGGCTGGCCAGAGCTAGAAGAGTGGTGGGAGAATGCTTTCGGGATAATGGGCATCCAGTTCCGCCTGTTCCTGACGCCGATCAACATGGCGGAATATAAACGAAACCATATAATACTTGCATGCTGCATTCTACACAACTTTCTCAGGAGAAATGCTACAAACTATCTGGCCTCAGTTGGGCCTGAGGCCGGATTTCCAGAACAACAACCCTGATGGTGCTTGAAGCTGGCCGTCTGGCTTGCCCCCCCCAAAATGCCTGTGAAGTGAGACAAAAATAAGTGGGAATACTTTGCGGGTAGGGGGGCCATTGATATGCCAGCAAATGTTTGATAAACATTTTTTAAATAAAATTTTTGGTTAAAATGAAACAATATGTCCTTTTGTGTTTTTCCAATTTTCCCTGCACCTAGCCCCCGTTTTTGTCTATCAATTGTTAACATCCATTTACATACCTCTTTAAAACATCTGGCTCCTATTTGCTGTCATTATCATTTGTTACCAACATATAGGTGGATATTTTACCATATACTTACATTAGCTATATTTTTCATAGACAGTTTTGGAGTCAGCATTGACATCACCAGCCACAGCAGCGGGGATTTCTTTTCCCTGCTGGGGATTTTTTGGCCCGCTCTGTCCTCCTGGGGGATTCCTCCTACCTCAGCTCCCGGGGTAGACATTTGTGATACCCCTTGGCCTCCCGGTAATCGCCAGTGACATGTCGAGTCTGCTAAGCGAGTAGTGAGTAACAATATTCACCTGCCCATGCCTCCTTTTCCCCTATAACTTTTTTTGGGGTATTATTCCCCAAAATGCGTAGAACTTGCAAATATGCACACCCTAAACGTATTCCTTTCAAAAGTTTTATATGCATTTGTATATGGAGCAACAATGAGAATGTTATTATATATTACCTACCACTTGAGCTCAATGACTTTATTTAAGTTTTTTGTAAATAGTATTTTCACTGCAATGTCCATTCTGACTGTATGATGTCATATCTATGGTTGGTCAATAAATGATCTTTTTCTACATCCGGTTCCTTTTTGTGCCTCACTCAAAGTCCCAAACTGCCCCCTTCCATATATTGTAACTGGGGATGGAAGCACTTCTTGCCCCGAGGTCCTTCATTTAAAGTCCAAGAAAAGGGAACATGGCCAGTGGGACTTTAAATGAGGCCAATTACTATATAAAGTAAACATGTGGAATATCAAACACAGTGTTGCTTTTATGTGTTCCAATAAAAAAGGGGGAAATTGAATGAGAGATGTTTTTTATCGCTTCATTTAAAGTCCCAACCTTCCTGTTTCTTTTCAAAAGTGTGTGTGTAAAGGCAGGCGTCCTAATACTTTTGGATATATATATATATATATATATATATATATATATATATATATATAAAAATAAAATTCAATTGGCTGTGTACACCTTTGCACAGGAGGACTCCTGACAGAGAGGGGGACATCATAACTGGGAGAAGAGGGGCCTGGACTGTAGCTAGGCATTGATGGAGGGGGCGGTTAGCAAATTGCACTTCCACCTGTGTAGAAAAAAAATCCTTGCACCAGCCCTGCAGCCCACTTTTAGGGTAGGCTAAATTCATATTTCAGTGACATTTGTTTTATTAATTAATAAGTATATTTTATGGGTACAAGAAATGTTATATTTTTTTATTTAACTATACCCCTTTAAGCCCCTCCCACTGTTAACACTATTGGGCCACACCCACTGTTCTCCTGCAGCATGCTACGGCATGTAAAATTGACAACTCTATATAAGTACCTGAAATAAATATTCACATACACAAGTTCCCAGGCTCTTAGTGACATGTATGGATGGTGTACTGAGCCGTACAGTATCTCACAAAAGTGAGTACACCCCTCACATTTTTGTAAATATTTTATTCTTTATTTTATAATTTATCTTTTCATGTGACAACACTGAAGAAATGACACTTTGCTACAATGTAAAGTAGTGAGTGTACAGCTTGTATAACAGTGTAAATTTGCTGTCCCCTCAAAATATCTCAACACACAGCCATTAATGTCTAAGCCGCTGGAAACAAAAGTGAGTACACCCCTAAGTGAAAATGTCCAAATTGGGCCAAAGTGTGAATATTTTGTGTAGCCACCATTATTTCCCAGCACTGCCTTAACCCTCTTGGGCATGGAGTTCACCAGAGCTTCACAGGTTGCCACTGGAGTCCTCTTCCACTCCTCCATGACGACATCACGGAGCTGGTGGATGTTAGAGACCTTGCGCTCTTCCACCTTCCATATGAAGATACCCCACAGATGCTCAATAGGGTTTAGGTCTGGAGACATGCTTGTCAAATCCATCACCTTTATCCTCAGCTTCTTTAGCAAGGCAGTGTTCGTCTTGGAGGTGTGTTTGGGTTTGTTATCATGTTGGAATACTGCCCTGCGGTCCAGTCTCTGAGGGGAGGGGGTCATGCTCTGCTTCAGTATCTCACAGTACATGTTGGCATTCATGATTCCCTCAATCAACTGTAGCCCCCCCAGTGCCGGCAGCCCCAGACCATGACACTCCCACCACCATGCTTGACTGTAGGCAAGACACACTTGTCTTTGTACTCCTTACCTGGTTGCCGCTACACACTCTTGACACCATCTGAACCAAATAAGTTTATCTTGGTCTTATCAGAGCACAGGACATGGTTCCAGTAATCCATGTCCTTAGTCTGCTTGTCTTCAGCAAACTGTTTGCGGGCTTTCTTGTGCATCATCTTTAGAAGAGGCTTCCCTCTGGGATGACAGCCATGCAGACCAATTTGATGCAGTGTGTGGCATATGGTCTGAGCACTGACAGGCTGACCCCCCCCCCCCCACCCCTTCAACCTCTGCAGCAATGCTGGCAGCACTCATATGTCTATTTCTCAAAGACAACCTCTGGATATGACGCTGAGCACGTGCACTCAACCTCTTTGGTCGACCATGGCGAGGCCTGTTCTGAGTGGAACCTGACCTGTTAAACTGCTGTATGGTCTTGGCCACCGTGTTGCAGCTCAGTTTCAGGGTCTTGGTAATCTTCTTATAGCCTAGGCCATTTTTATGTAGAGCAACAATTATTTTTTTCATATCCTCAGAGAGTTCCTTGCCACGAGGTGCCATGTTGAACTTCCAGTGACCAGTCACATGACACCGGTGAGGGAAAATGGCGAATTGGGCTCAATTTGGACATTTTCCCTTAGGGGTGTACTCATTTTTGTTTCCAGCGGTTTAGACATTAATGGCTACGTGTTGAGCTATTTTGAGGGGACTGCAAATTTACAAGCTGTACACTCACTACTTTACATTGTAGAAAAGTGTCATTTCTTAAGTGTTGTCACATGAAAAGATATAATAAAACATTTACAAAAAATGTGAGGGGTGTACTCACTTTTGTGAGATACTGTAAGTCTCAAGACTGCTATATATTGCTGATGATGAAAGGTATTTAGCAGTTTATATTTACTAAAATAATTGCATTTCCATGTTCTGTGGGAGACCAGATATAGTGAATGAAGACTGATTGGTTTAGCAACACTAAACACTAAAGGGATTGTAAAGTGAATTTTTTTTTAAAATAACAAACATGTCATACTTACCTCCACTGTGCAGCTCATCGGCGGCTGTCTCTGCTTCCTCCCGCAGGTGCTTCTCACGTTCATGCGAGCTCCCTCGCATGGTGAGAAGCATCTGCGGGCACGCTCCCGTGATACAGCCGGCGGCTATAGCCACTCGCTGTATCACATGGCCCTGCCCCCGGCGCTCCGCGTCAGTGGATGTGATTGACAGCAGCGCGAGCCAATGGCTGCACTGCTTTCCATCCATCCCTTCCAGCCAATCAGCGGCCAGGCTGAACGGTGGAAAGGACGTTGGGGGGCGAGCGCGGGACTTTCGAGGGGTCAGGTAAGTAAAACGGGGGGGCTGGGGGCGCAGGCACTGTCAGATGTTTTTTCACCTTAATGCATAGAATGCATTAAGGTGAAAAAACATTTACCTTTACAATCCCTTGAAGCTTAAGGGAAAACCAGGTGAAAAGCTATACAGTCTTAGCTAACTACAGCCCAGCCAAAAACGAAATTGACACAGTAGCCCCTGGGGGATGTAAGTGGTAAATGGTTTGTCCCTGCCCTCTAATGCCCCGTACACACGAGCAGATTTTCCGCTTGAAAAATCTTGGATGGTTTTTCTGACGTATTTCCGCTCAAGCTCGTCTTGCACACACACGGTCACACAAAAGTTGGCTGAACTTTTGACTGTCAAGAACGCGGTGACGTACAACACTACGACAAGCCGAGAAAATGAAGTTTAATGCTTCCGAGCATGCAGCGCATTGTTTACGGGCATACGTAGGAATTTTGCGCGTCGGAATTGGTGCAGACAATTGGAATTTCCGATCAAAACTTTTTCCGACGGAAAAATTGAGAACCTGATCTCAAACTTTTGCTGATGGGAATTTGGCCGAATTTCCGATCGTGTGTATGTGGAATTAATTCAATTTTTGCCAGACAGCTTGGTCTGTTAAAAACTATTTTTTGTTCCCTGGGGAACAGAAAAAAAATAATGAAAATCGAAGTAAAAATTCCAAATGTGAAGTCCATTATAACAAACCATATTTTTTTTACGACTTATATAGCCAATATACAAACTATAAATATAGATTCGAGAATTTCCAATAGATTACAATTCCAAGCATTATAAAATGATAGTCCATTTTACACTACAGGGTCATTAACACCTAAAAATTTTGTTTCGCTGCAGGTGAAATACTTCATCAGAGATCCTATAACGGAGACTATTGTGGAAAGAAACCGCAAACGTCAATCTACTGTGCGTTAAACATTTGACATCTCACGAACTACCTGAATATTCTGGAATCCTGCAGGGTGACCATGACGAGGAAACACAAGGCTTTTCACCATAGCATTTCCATAGAAGAGAATGCAGAGCAGATTGTGTGTAGTTGGATGGAGCCGAGAGAAAATTCAACCCACTTCCCAGTTCATGGATGTAAAGCAATGCAAGGAATGATAAAAGCTCTGCAAACAAAGCGTTAGAAAGCCTTTCATGCACACTGCTCTCTTTATGTTTGTTGCATGTACATTCCAGATAAGTGGACTTATAAAAAACCCCTCTAATTAAAAGGCAGGATTATGTCTTGTTTCAGAGTCACCCAAAAATTAAAGATGGGCTCATTGGGGTTTCTGATAGTAAAATTTGGCTACAAATATAACATTTTCATCCCAAAGAATGGGGAAAACCTTCTTTATGATAACGACTTGATTAGTTCTCCAGTAGATGACAAACCAGAATAAAGATTATAGGAAATATTTTCATGTCAATGTAAAGCTGCACTTAGTATAAAAAAAAAAAAAAAAAAGCACGCCCGTCATGTACACACAAAATATATTCAATCTGTCGGTTTAGATACAGTACACATGTGCAAAGCACAATTAAAGAAAGGATGTAGATGGAGTCTGTCTCTGTGCCTATCCCCAAGTGAATTAACACATAAAAATATAAAGATCGGGTGGCAGAGATTTATTTTGAGGCACCAAACACAACAAAAATCTGGTTAATACGAAAAAAACAAAAAAAACAAACAATTTTTTCAAGGCTAAAAATCCACACTCTAGACCACAAATTTTATGATAAATCTCACATAATGTACACTATATCACCAAAACCCCTAGTGTTTATCCCCTTCACTGCCAGTGGCATTTACACAGTAAGCAGTTCATTTCTATAGCACCGATCGCTGTATCAGGCTCCATGCACACTGGAACTCATAAACTGCAGTTTATTGGAGTTTGGGCATTTTTTTTTTGAAAAACACAAAAACTCCACTCTATGTTAGCCTATGTGTCCATGCACACATGGACGTTTTTTAGCTTTAATGAGCAGTGGAGTTTATGGGCTTTTTTCTAAATGCCAGAAATTTGCGTTCAAAGTGCCGTTTTTCACTGCCAAAAAATGGCAAACGCTGATAAATGCTTATAAACGCTCATAAACACGCATTAATTAGTGTTCAGTATTCTATTTTTTTCAATGCATTGTGGGAGTTTGGAAGGCATTGTGGGATTTTAGTGTCCTCTGTGTATTTTTATTGAAAACGCTATTACACTAGTACAAAATGCTGTTAAAAGCATGTTTCCTGACGCATCATGGCAGCACACACAGTGGGTTGTGACTCCGCCTCCACAACCTGATAGGACTGGTTAGCTATAAGGTTTGAAGAGGAGTCCACCGTTGCATTCTCCTTTTTTTCCTCACCTGTATGGGACATTACGTTCGAGTTCGGTTAGCAAGGAACCCCTTACCGCACCACCCCAGCTAGGTTCAGCCTCTCCTACTTGGAAGTCCCTGTCCGTACGGTCTCTAAATGAGCCATAACGCAGGGAGCCCCACTCTGGTGGTCTCAGGGGCAAAAAATTACTAAGCAGCAAGCCTTTTTAAGAAAAAACAACAACAACCTTAAAAAGGTTGTAATAACTGCAGCGGTCTCCCCCCTTTTCCTATCTGTTGAGCTCCCCAACATGTCTCCGTTCTCTGCCTACCTTCTGTTTCAGTCTTCAGTTTCCTTCCTTCTTTTTTCCTTTTTTTTTTTCCCTTCCTTTTCCCACTCTGGGCATGCTGAGCCCTGTAGTCCCACGGCGCTGTGTCCCTTCCATCATGGCGGTTCCGTCTGGATGTTCGGCGCTCAGGAAGTGACACTCTCCCTTGCCCTCTGCGTTTGCCAGCATCCAAGATGGCGCAGGGCGGCGCAGGCGGCCAGTGCGCATGCGCGGCGGTGACGTCATTCCTCCAGCGACGGCGGGCTATTTAAAAAATGTCATTTTCGTTTTGAAGTGCTGCTTGTGCCTTCCACGCCATCTACCAGCCTGATCTCTGCACACAGCCTGCTGCCTTGCAAGACAAGTCCTCCTGAACTCTGGTAAGCTGCTTTTCTTTCATCCTTATGCACTTTGCCATTCATTTATTTGCTGCACCTTCTGCCCATACTCTGCATTGGCTCTTATACTGAAAACCTCTGGTCACAGGTGTACTCTATTCTTCCTCATGGAGACCGCTGCCTTAGTAGACCATCCTAGAACCATAAGGTAAGGGGGCGTATGGATTGGTAAGTAGCGAAGAGGAGAAAAAGAGAGCTCTGCCACTAATACCTTTCATTTTGGTAGCTCTGGCAGGTCTTCGGGGTCATCCCATTCTAAAAGAAAGGAACGTTCCCCCTCAAGACACTCTCACTCTCGGCGAAGTCGGTCAAGGTCTTCCCGTCATCGCAGAGAATCGCCATCCTCACATCGAGAGGAACACCATACCCGTCCTGCGGTTAATACCTGCTGGGTCTGCGGAGCGCAAGCATTACCTAGTAAGCTTGTCTGCCAAGTCTGTCTGGAGGAAGCAATCCGGGACAAGGAAGCGGACGCTAGAGAAGCCTCCAATATTATAAGAGACTCAGTTAAGGAAACGATCCTGCAGGTGACAGCTTATGACCCAATCAGGTCATCTAACTCAGCCTCAACCTCTCATTCTCCTCAGGATCTAGATGACTCCCCAGAGGATGAGGATCCTCTGACTCCTACAGTTTTTGACTTTGCGTTAATAAACCCCTTTGCGAAATCGGTTAAGGAGGCGATCGGTTGGGAGGAAGAGAGAGACGTTCCGCCTAAGTTAAGGAAATACTTCCCTAACCTAAAAAAAGACCCTGAGGTCTTCCCCTTTATCGAAGAGCTAGAGGAGCTCATAAGAGATGAATGGCAAAAACCAGAAAAGAAATCCGGCTTAAATAACAGATTAGCGAAGCTCTATCCCCTAAAAGAGCCAGCAGTGAATCCTCTTATCTCTGCTCCCGTGGTAGACTCCTCACTGATGCGCTTAGCGCGCCATGTAACCCTACCAATAGAGGACGCCGTAACCTTTAGAGATGTGATGGATCGCAAAATCGATCTCGACCTTAAGAAAGCCTACTCAGCAGCGGGGGGGGCCTGTAGGCCCGCAATCGCCCTAGCAGCGGTCGGTAGAGCCATCACCTCCTGGACATCTGGAGTTGAAAAATTAATCGCAGAAGCGGCGGACCAAGACAAAATTATTTCAGCTCTGCAGGAACTTAGCCTTGCGGGTGATTTCGTAGCGGAGGCGGCGGTGGACGTTATTCGGTCATCAGCAAGAGCAATGCTGGCCTCAGTAACTTCCAGAAGGGCTCTCTGGCTAAAACCTTGGGTTGCTGATGCGACTTCCAAATCCAGCTGGTGTAAGATCCCTTATGATGGCACTAACCTTTTTGGCTCAAAATTAGATTCCGCAATATCAAAGGTCACGGGGGGAAAATCGGGTCTAATACCATCGGACAGAAGATCCAAGCAGCAGAAAAATCCGCCTTTCAGACGTCACCTTCCGGAAAGGTACCGGGACGTAAGGTCCTATAGACCCGGCAAAGAATTCAAACGGAATTGGCGAAGCACACAACCCTCTTTTGTAAGAGTCCAAAAATCTAAGACAACCGCGCCGGGAGACCAACAAAAATCTTTTTGATGCCACGCATGCCCAGCCCGCAATAGTTGGTGCGAGGCTGAGGCTATTTGCCCAAACTTGGGTAGACAAAATAGAAGAACCCTGGGCGATATCCACCATTCAGCAAGGTCACAGGTGGAAATTCAAGCAAAAACCGCCAAAAAAACACTACAAATCTACCAAGCTACCCTTTTCGCGCCTGAAGCGAAAGCTTTTAGTCAGATACATTATGGAGTTGCTCCAGAAGCAAGCAATTATAGAAGTTCCACAGGAGCAGAGAGGAGAGGGGTTCTACTCCCCCCTTTTCTTGGTGTCAAAGAAAACAGGCGACCTGAGGCCCGTGTTGGATTTAAAGAAGTTAAACCAAATGATTCTAGTCGAATCATTCAAGATGGAGAGTCTCCAATCAATATTACTAGCAATAGGGGAGAAAGATTGGATGCTCTCGGTCGATTTATCCGACGCTTATCTACACATTCCAGTGCATCAAACCTTTCAAAAGTATCTACGCTTTGCGATAGGCAAACAACACTTTCAATTCAAAAGCCTCCCATTTGGGATATCAACGGCACCCAGGACCTTCACAAAGGTGTTACTTCCGGTTATAGCACTACTAAGAGAAAGAGGTCTAAGAGTCCTACACTACCTCGACGATATTCTTCTTCTAGCAGACAGCCGAGAAATACTTCTACGACATCGTTCAATTCTGATTTCCACACTCCAGCAATTCGGGTGGATAGTGAATTGGAGGAAGAGCAACCTGGTCCCAGTGCAGAAGATGGTCTTCCTAGGAGCCGAATTGGACACCAGATCCAACACGGTAGGGCTTCCCCAGGAGAAAATTCGTCCTCTTATCCGCAAAGTGAGAAAGCTACTATCAGTAGAACACCTATCTGCAAGAAAATGCTTAAGTATTCTGGGCTCAATGTCATCAACCTTTCTAATGGTTCAGTGGTCTCAATGGAACTCCAGGGTATTTCAGAATTCGTTCCTAAAACAATGGAACGGGGTGTCCATGTCACAACAAATAACAATCACCAGAGCAGTCAAGGAGTCAGTACGTTGGTGGACTCAAACCAACAATCTAACTCGCCGTCGTCCTATCGTTCATCCACTCCCAGAAATAGTAACGTCAGATGCCAGTTACCTTGGCTGGGGTGCGTATCATCTAGATCGGGGAGCACAGGGCCGCTGGCCCTTCTGTCCACAGGGGATAGTCTCGAATGTTCTGGAACTCAGGGCTGCATGGCAAGCACTTCTAACTTTCAGTCCTCTCCTTTCAGGGAAGAATGTCCTCCTGCGTATGGACAACACAGTGGCTGTGAATTATGTCCACAGGCAGGGGGGCACAAGAAGCAAAGTCCTAATGCGGGAAGTACGACCTATAATCGAGTGGGCCCAAGTCTACCTGACGGATCTGAAGGCAGTATACGTACCTGCAATTCACAACCAACTCGCGGACGATCTAAGTCGAATATTTATTTCAAACAACGAGTGGTCTCTCAGTCACAAGGCCTTTACTCTTCTGACACACAAATGGGGTGTTCCCGACATAGATCTGGCTGCGACTCCAGCGAATCGCAAATGCACTCGCTTCTTAGCAAGGACCGCCTATCCAGCAGCAACAGGGATCGACTGTCTCCACCATCCTTGGGAGTTTCGCCTTGGTTACATATTCCCTCCGGTGCCCTTGATAGCCAGGTTTCTGGCCAGACTGAGGACTTCGTCTTCCACGGTAATAGCAGTGTTGCCCTTCTGGCCCAGAAGACCGTGGTTTCCGGCCATCCTGCAATTGAGCACAGAAGAGCCTCTCCCACTTCCACTGTTCCCAGACTTGCTCTCACAGGGGAAATTTCTACACCCGTCACCAGAACGACTACACCTGACGGCTTGGAAACTGAAAGGGAAAGGTTACTAGATCAGGGTTGTTCATTAAGAGTAATATCCACCTTACAACAAGCAAGGAAGAAGTCGACAAACGACATATATAATAAGATTTGGAAAAGATTTTCTGCAATAGCCCAGCTACAGTCCTGGAATCCCCTTTCTCCTTCAGTCTCTCAGGTGTTAGAATTCCTACAACTAGGCCTAGAGAAAGGCTTAAGATCAAGCACTTTAAAAGTTCATGTCTCTGCCATATCCGCAATGACAGGAATCAAGTGGGCCTTAAATCCCCTCATCATCCAATTTCAGAAAGCATGCCTAAAAATAAGGCCTCCTAGAAAACCAATTTTTCCGACCTGGGACCTATCGATTGTCCTGGAAGCTTTAACCAAAGAACCTTTCTCGACGGGGGGATCAATATCCCTATGGGACTTGACACTAAAGCTATCGTTTCTAGTTGCAATCACATCGGCCAAGAGGGTCTCTGAGCTGCAAGCTCTACTAATCAAAGAACCACACCTAGTTTTCTTCCCAGACAGGGTCGTACTCAGACCTTCGGAACGGTTTGTGCCAAAGGTAGCTTCTAGCTTCCACTTTAATCCGGAGATCAATCTTCCCGTATTTCTCAACACAGATGGAAATCCACACCCTCTGGACGTGAAGTCTGCAATATCCGCCTACCTGGAGGCTACCGCTCCATTCAGGAAGTCAGAAAACCTCCTAGTCATTCCGCATGGCGCCAAAAAAGGTCAAGCGGCTTCCTCAAGAACAATATCCTCATGGTTGATTAAAGCCATCAAAAAAGCATATCTAGTTCAACATCTTCCAATACCGGAAAGCCTGAAAGCGCATTCGACGAGAGCAATGGCGACCTCATGGGCAGCATACAGCAGAGTATCACCAGAGACTATTTGCAAGGCAGCAACTTGGTCATCAAAAACCACATTCATGTCTCACTATAGAATAGATCCGGCTCAATTAACCACGGTTGAGTTCGGGAGATCAATTATTCAATCAAACTCATCTATATCCTGTACTTGAGTAAATAAAGAAAACTTCTAAAACGCACCCTCCCATGTAGCGAGTTATTTCCCACTGTGTGTGCTGCCATGATGCGTCAGGAAAACGGAAAATTGTATACTCACCTTTCCGTAATTTTCCTTTCCTGACGCATCCCATGGCAGCACACAGGATCCCACCCCTCTAAGGTGATAGTTACTGAGAATGCAACGGTGGACTCCTCTTCAAACCTTATAGCTAACCAGTCCTATCAGGTTGTGGAGGCGGAGTCACAACCCACTGTGTGTGCTGCCATGGGATGCGTCAGGAAAGGAAAATTACGGAAAGGTGAGTATACAATTTTCCGTTTTTTCAACCAGCGTTTTCTGCCAGCAATCTGGCATCCAGAAAAAGTTTTTTTGAGCTTCAGTGTGCATGGATCTAAGATGACAAGGGTCCCAAAATAGTGTCAAAAGTGTCTGATGTGTCCGCTAAAATGTCGCAGTCCGAATGTCGGCGATCTGTAATTTTTAATAATTTTTTATTTATTTTTTTATAAAAATGCCATAAAACTATCCAATATTTTGTAGATGCCATAACTTTTGCGCAAACCAATCAATATACTCTTACTGAAATTTTTTTTTTTTATTTTTTTTTTTTTTACCAAAAATATGTAGAAGAATACGTATCAGACTAAACTGAGGAAAAAAAAATGTTTTTATATATTTTTTGGGGGATATTTATTATAGCAAAAAGTAAAAAAATATTGCATTTTTTTTCAAATGTCTAAGTGGCAGATGAGGTTTAATGTTGAGAAATGTAAAGTTATGCACTTGGGGGCTAAGAATATGCATCATACATTTTAGGGGGAGTACAACTGGGGGGATCCGTAGTGGAGAAGGATCTGGGGGTTTTGGTAGATCATAAGCTCAATCATAACATGCAATGCCAAGCTGCAGTTTCCAAAGCGAGCAAAGTTCTTTATTGTATTGAGAGAGGTATGGACTCCAGAGAGAGAGATATCATTTTGCCCCTGTACAAATCATTAGTAAGACCTCACCTGGAATATGCAGTTCAGTTTTGGGCACCGGTTCTCAAAAAGGATATCGGGAACTGGAGAAAGTGCAGAGAAGGGCAACCAAACTGATAAGAGGCATGGAGGAACTCAGCTATGAGGAAAGATTAGAGGAACTGAATTGATTCACTCTTGATAAGAGGAGATTAAGGGGGGATGTGATCAACATGTTCAAATAGTGAACTTGGTGTTGAGTTATTCACTTTACAGTCAACAAAGAGGACAAGGGGGCACTCTTTACGTCTAGAGGAAAAGAGATTTCATCTCCAAATACGGAAAGGTTTCTTCACAGTAAGAGCTGTGAAAATGTGGAATAGACTCCCTGCAGAGGTGGTTCTGGCCAGCTCAGTAGATTGCTTTAAGAAGGGCCTGGATTATTTCCTAAGTGTACATAATATTATTATTATTATACAGGATTTATATAGCGCCGACAGTTTACGCAGCTCTTTACAACATTAGGGTAGACATTACAATACAATACAATTCAAGACAGGGGGAATCAGAGGGCCCTGCTCATTAGAGCTTATAATCTAGGAGGGAGGGTCAAGTTATACAAAAGGGTAATAGCTGTGGGGGATGAGCTAATGGAGAAAATAGTGCAGTTGTTAGATGGAGGCAGGATAGGCTTCTCTGAAGAGGAAAGTTTTCAGGGATCGCTTAAATGTGGATAAATTTGGAGACATTCTGACAGATTGAGGTAGTGAGTTCCAGAGGATGAGCGAGGCTCGGGAGAAGTCCTGGAGGCGGATATGGGAGGTGGTGATGAGGGAGCTAGAGAGGAGGAGGTCTTGGGAGGAACGAAGTGGGCGATTCGGTTGATATTGAACCCTACGCACTAAGACTGGGATGCCATTCAAGTTAATATAATATAACTGGGTACTAACACTTATAGGTAAAGTTGATCTGGGGAAAATCCAATTGCCTCTTGGGGGATCAGGAAGGAATTTTTTCCCCTGCTTTAGCAAATTGGATCATGCTTTGCTGGGGTTTTTTGCCTTCCTCTTGTGGGTATAGAATTGGGTATATGGGATTGTATGATATTATTTATTTTCTTGTGGTTGAACTAGATGGTCTTTTTTCAACCTGACTATGTAACTATGTAAAAAGTGTCGCTCTTTTTTTTGTTTATATTGCAAAAAATAAAAACGGCAGAGGCGATCAAATACCACCAAAAGAAAGCTCTATTTGTGGAGAAAAAAGGACGTCAATTTTGTTTGGGGGCAATGTCGCACGACAGCGCAATTGTCAGTTAAAGCGATGTAGTGCCCAATCGCAAAAAGCGGTCTGGTCAGGAAGGGGGTAAGATCATCCGGGGCTGAAGCGGTTAAAGCGACTCTCCCTGGGCCTCTCCGGCGGCATGGCCAACTGCTACCAATGCTCCAAGGGTAAGCAGCGTCAGTGTAAAAAGCGCAAAGCACAATTCCTCTATTGAACGGTATTGTAACTGTACTGAGTGCCTCGTTTTTGTAAAGCGTTTCGCAAACAGCAGGGCTCCGTCTAGCAGCACCTCCCTGTCCCTGTTAATTTTCAATCTGTTTTATTTATTCTATGTTGTGTTTTAATTGTATGGGTGGTTTATTAGAGTATAGTTTTCATTTCGTTTTATTTGGTAGTAATTGCCATTATTGGTAATTTTATTGTGTCATTGTGTTTTGTTCTGTTAGTTATTGAGATCTTGTGTTGTCTTTGTTGAATGTAACTGTATCTTAATAATTTCCCTTTGGGATTAATAAAGTATTCTGAACCTGAAACTGTCGGCTGTATATAAATAAATCATGTGCAACATTACAGCAACCAATCATCAATCATAATTCATTGTTCAGACTGATGAGAAATAAAGGGCCATAAGACACGGGGGGGGGGGGGGGGCACTAGCCAGGGCTCAGGCACCAGTGTAGGGCTATCTTAGGGTACTCATTAGTCCTGCTGCAGGACTCATCAAAAGGGGGTCCAGTCTTCACCCATCACTAGGGGCAAACATGTTACTGGCCAGATCAGCTGGTGAAAATAAAGGAAAAAGGCCTTAAAATGGAAAACTAAAGTAGCCATTATTATTATTATTATACAGGATTTATATACAGCGCCTTGACAAAGTATTCATACCCCCTGAAATCTTCCACATTTTTGTCATGTTACAACCAAAAACGTAAATGTATTTTATTGGGATGTTATGTGATAGACCAACACAAAGTGGCACATAATTGTGAAGTGGAAGGAAAATGATAAATGGTTTTCAAAACTTTACAAATAAATATGTGAAAAGTGTGGCATACATTTGTATAGCGCCCCCTGAGTCGATAATTTGTAGAACCGCCTTTAGCTGCAATTACAGCTGAAATTTTTTTGGGGGGATGTCTCTACCAGCTTTGCACATCTAGAGAGTGACATTTTTGCCAATTCTTCTTTGCAAACAGCTCAAGCTCCGTCATATTCACCTAGAGGCGATTCAGTTCGCATTGTGTGCTATACAAGTATTTCATTCATTCATTCATGCATATTGATTGGAGAGCGTCTGTGAACAGCAATGTCTATAAAGCAAGGTCCAAAAAGGCATAGATGAGCGAGTTTGGGGTGGAGGAACTTGACTGGCCTGACCGCAACCTGATAGAACACCTTTGGGATGAATTCAAGCGGAGACAGCAAGCCAGGCCTTCTCATCCACATCTGTGCTTGATCTCACAAATGCACTTCTGGAAGAATGGTCAAACATTCCCATAGACACACTACTAAACCTTGTGGACAGACTTCGTAGAAGAGTTGAAGCTGTTATAGATGTAAAGGGTGGGCCAACACAATATTGAACCCTACGGACTAAGACTGTGATGCCATTCAAGTTAATGTGTGTGCAAAGGTAGGTGTCCCAATACGTTTGGTAATATAGTGTATAAACGCCTTTAATTAAGAGGAAAAACAAACAATCAAGGTAGAGCGATATCCACATTAAAACTGGATACACACTATACAATTTTCTGTAGATTTTTTCCTTCATATTTACCAAAACCATATAATATGAGGTCAAACCTTAATGCCGCGTACACATGATTGGACTTTCCGAAGGGAAATGTTGGATGTGAGCTTGTTGGCTGAAATTCCGACCGTGTTTATGCTTCATCGAACATTTTTTGTCAGACTTTCCACCAACAAATGTTGGCTAGTAGACTCTCAAATTTTCCGCCAACAAAAACGCTGTTGTCGGACTTTCTGATCGCGTGTACACAAGTCCATCGCACAAAAGTTCACGCATGCTCGGAATCAAGCAGAAGGAGCCCAAAGGGTGGTGCACTGGCTATTGAACTTCCTTTTTCTTGGCTCGTCGTACGTCTTGTACATCACCACATTCCCACGTTCGTAATTGTTGCCCAACATTTGTGTGACCGTGTGTATGCAAGACAAGTTAGAGCCAACAACCTTCGAACAAAATTCCATGGTTTTGCAACATGGGTCAACAACCATAATGTACTTCCCTTAATGTAAGAGCAGATTCATAAATCTGACCGCAGATATCCGAATAAAGAGTCGTGAACTCTACTATCTTTTGCACTATAGTTATGTTGTCAAGCATACGTATTATGATCTTTTTCCTTTAAGTTAATCCTACTGTACTAAACGAATAGTATTCTGTTCACCATTAGAGGGGTGGACTTTCCTCCTGGTCACAGTATTGATCCCGTGAGGGGTGTCCAGGGGGGGAGCTCCATTGTCCCTTCAGATAACTTAGCAACAAGATAACATCTCTATTGCTATTTATTGCCTGTATCTTGAGTATCTGCACACTTACCCTTGTACTTTGATCTACATTGGGCTAACTCCAACACCGGCAGGATAACGAATGTCTGTATTTTGATACTACTGTACTGCAATGTTATTTGTAATACTTGTTAAACTCTAATAAAAATTATATTAAAAAAAAAAAAAAAAAATTCCATGGTTTTGCTGTTGGAAAGTCCGATCGTGTGTATGGGGCATAAGAGTTTCAATTTGTATGCAATCAGGGAGGCCCTTGCACTACATGATTTTGGTAAATCTAAATGAAATCAGACAACACAAGTTGTATAGTGTGTGTGGGGTTTAAAGCCTCGTACACACAATCAGATTTTCCGCAGACAAAGCATCACACATTTGTCTGAAGGGTGTGTGCGGTGAACTTGTCTTGCATACAAACGGTACACAATTGTCAACAAACACGAACGTAGTGACATACGACATGGAATTTCAGCTCTTGAGCGCCACCCTTTGGGCACCTTCTGCTAATGTCGCATTTGGTGAGCATTGATTCCGAGCATGCGTGTTTGTACTTCGGGCTTTTGTGTGATGGACTTATATGAAAATCTGACAACAGACCCTTGCTCGCCGAAATTTTACTAGCCTGCCATCCAACATTTGTCGGCGGAAAGTTGGCCAACAATTGTCTGATGGAGTGTACCAACGGTTGGATTTTCGGCAAACAGTCTGTCATCACACAAGTTCCGGACGAAAATCCGATCGTGTGTACGAGGCTTAAAGGGGTTGTAAAGGTTTGTCTTTTATTTTCTAAATAGGTTCATCTAAGCTAGTTTGTTGGTTCACTTACCTTTTCCTTCGATTTCCCTTCTAAATGTTTTTTTTCTTTGTCTGAATATCTCACTTCCTGTTCCTCCTCAGTAAACTTCTCACCATCATCCGAGCTGGTGGTTAGTCAGCCAGAACAGCTTACTGAACAGCTTACTGAGGAGGAACAGGAAGTGAGAAATTCAGACAAAGAAAACAAAGAAAAAAAACATTTAGAAGGGAAATCGAAGGAAAAGGTAAGTGAACCAACAATGCACTAGCTTATAGGAACCTATTTAGAAAATAAAAAACAAACCTTTACAACCCCTTTAAGGCTGCAAAGAAAAAGCAGTGTACTACCAAAGAACAAAATAGTCAGATGTAGAGTTAAGCGTCCCACTCCTCCAATTCATTTGCTAATGGATTTCCCGTGTGGTTTGACATAAGAGGAACCTGATCCAAAACTACCACCACAGAGGGGGGATTACTTCTACCACAACATTGTGTAGAAAACACGAGGATATGCTGCACTTTCAGCTCACTGAGCATGGAGTGTGAAGAGTGAAAGCTTGTTTGAAAAATTGCCGTCCACCGACTTGGGAATTTGCCGAAAGCCACAAGCTAGTTTTGACTCCGGCCCTTCAAGGTCTAAATGGGTCCTTATGTTAGTTAAATGGGATGAAAGAGGTTAGGAGCAGCTCTTTCAGATACGGTTTCATGATCATTGTAAATAAACAGACATTGTGCGGTCCGTGTAACATTAGAAAGTGGCATTTAGGTAGAGCAAGGACATTTCTACTGTAAGAAAATGAAATGGTACTATTGGTTTGGAAATTATTTACCTGCGAGATATGAAAGGTGTTCGGTGACAGCCACATTAAAACGTCAGTAAAATATAGAAAGAACACAGTGTAAGAACAAATGTAACCTTCACAAATGGAACAAGGTCTGTCCTCAGCCTTTACCTTTTTTTTTGGACAGGTTTCACAAGGGGGTTATTTGTTTTTCTACTCTAAAACGAATGCTCTACGGGAAAGGTTTAGGAAAATATTGAAGGTTTGTTACAGAAGATAAAATGGTATAGATGAATACAATTTATGAATTTCCTGAATATTAGCCTCAACAAGAAAGAGCAGAATTTGGAGTAAGTCACATGTCCACTATCAGCATTCCTGTACCCTGCATCAGTCAACTTCCCACCTGCCAATAATGCCCTCCACCCTACTGCTTGCTTTATGCTTTTTTTTTACCTCTCTTCTCTTTTGGTGCTCAAAAATTATAATTTTTTTTGGGGGGGGGGAGCAAACAAATTGAAAAATTCTGAAAAAAAAACATCAAAAATTGCCATCAATTTCAGAAACTGTGCCCATCAAATGTAGCCACTGTGCCCATTAAATGTAGCCACTGGGCCTATCAATTGCAGCCACTGTGCCATCAATTGCCGTCACTGTGCCCATCAATTGCCGTCACTGTGCCCATCAAATGCAGCCACTGTGCCCATTAAATTCAGCCACTGTGCCTATCAATTGCAGCCACTGTGCCCCATCAAATGCTGACACTGTGACCCCCTGCCTGCTCGCCATCTGACCGGCACTTACCTTATCTCGGTGGCGGGCCAGGCAGGGGGTGACGGCGGCAAGCTATGAGACCTTTCAGCAGGTCAGACAGCGGCAAGCGGTGTCCTCCATGCATCTTCTCCCCTCCTCCTGATAGGCGTCCAGTAGCAGCACCTGTCCTTTCAGCCAATCAGGTGATGGGTAACAGACCAGCGCTTCCTGATTGACTGTGAGGCGGTTCAGTGTTCGAAAAGCGGGCATAAGTGTGTATGCATGTTGCATAGATATATGTGATTGCATGTTTGCATAAACACATGGTGCATAAACACGTTTGCATAGATGCATGTTGCATAATATATGTTGCATAAACACGTTTCATAAACGCATGCTTGCTTATTAAATGCATGTCTCCATGGGCACGTATTGTGTAAGAGCATGTTTATATGGACACCTGTTTTCGTGTTTTGCCTAAATGCATATTTGCTTAAGCACATACCTACATTCTTCCATAAATGCATGCCTCCATAAATGCATATTGCTTGCTGGCATGTTTGCATTTATACTGCATACGTATATGCTTAGTTTAAACTGTATACATATGTGCTTATTTACATTAAACTGTATACATATGTGCTTAGTCTAATTAAACGGTATACATATGTGCTTATTTGCCTTGGGATATATACATATACGCTTATTGCCTTGAGCTGTATACATAGATGCACGAATGGCAAGAATACCTGTATACCTGCATGTTTGCATACCTGGGTACCTGCATACTTACATACCTACGGGGTTGCATAGCGGTAAACCAACATTGCTATACCTGCATCCTTGTGGAACTGCGTATTAGTTTGTCGAATACAGTTGCTTTATTATGTATCTATTAGACTAGCTAAAGGACTTAGAAGGGTGAGTCAGGTACCAAACCCGAGACGGCACCGGACCACCTTGAAATCCTCCTTCCAGTTACTGCACCTCGGAATAGCCAGTCTCGAGACTCAGAAAACGGATGGATCCGCACCCCAGGCCATGAGGGCCAGGACCATGGAGTCAGAACATACTTCTGGACCGGAAACCAGACCCACATGACTTCAGCACCTTAAATACCCTCTCCCGGAATACACAGCGAGACAACGCACCCACTGATCGGCTCCGAGAGAGAGATTGGTACCCAATGCGTCCAGCCAGACTGCGTTCCAATGCCTGTCAGGGTACAGTCCAGCCAAACTGATGCCAGAATCACAATTTAGTGAAATTAACCCCCAAGACCAAACTATAGTCTTAGGAAAAACTAAATTTACAAACATAGCATATACTCTTCAGGAGTACCAGCGCTACAGAAGATAACCACTGATGCCGATTTCTCAGTTTGGTTTGAGGGTGACTACAGTTCAGTGGACTTGGTCTCCAAAGGAGAGTATACTGCTGATAAATATCTTGGAGCTTTTGGCCAGTACGCCTTGCTTTGGATTATGGTACAGACCATTTGTAGGTTCTATCTGGAAAAGCCTCTGCAGGGGCAAATATAGCAACTACCGAGCAGCACCAGGAGTCACGCGGCTCATTTAGGTGACAGCACAAGTGCTGTCACTATTGTCGGTGCATATTCCAGGTATAGAATAGTGGTAGGGGGAACTCTCCAGGTGAATCTACTAGATTCCAAGTTCTACAACCAGTTGGGACAGATTGTGTCTGAGACGAGGGTCCCGCTAGCGATAGGGGTAGATGCACTGGTAGCGCCTTAGGGATCGGTTCTCCCTCATTTGACTCTTTCCTTCTGTTTCGAATTCTGCCACACTTTTTGCGAGGAATCCAGAAGGGGCTAACACTGATAATAATGTTAGCCCAATTAGCCCAGGAGGGCTTGGTATACTGACATAGCAAGTCTGGCTGGGGGCACTCCTGGGATAATCCCAGTCCAACGGGACCTAATGGTCTTGAGTCCTGTGTCTCAGCACTGTTGAACCCCTGAAAGCCCGCTTTGGGGAACTTCAAATACAGGACTTGGAAATATTTTTTTGCCTGGGATGAAGCCAGGAAGTGGCATCTGCAGAAATATGTGAGTGGAATATTTCCTCTTTCTTTCTCCAATCGGTAGGGGAAAGGAGATTGGGCTTAAGTACCGTTAATGGTCAGGGTTCGTCCCTATACATTTTTTTTCTAGGGGCTGTTGTTTCTCACTCCTCGATTCATACTTCATACAGCTTGTAACGTAGACAGTCTCGCCTGTCAGGCCATTCTTGTGTCCTTGGGACTTGAATTTGATCTTGATTGTCCTTGCAGAGGCCTCTTTTTGAACCATTCATGAGATCCTGTTAGTCCTTTATCTCGGAAGGTGGCTTCTTTGGTTGCTATCACTTCTGGAGCGTTATGCCTTGTACACACGGTCGGACTTTCCGACGGAAAATGTGCGATCGGATCTTGGTGTTGGAAAATCCGATAGCGTGTGGACACCATCAGACTTTTTCCATCGGAATTTCTGAGACGACAAAATCCGATCATTTAAATTCCGATCGTGTGTAGACAATTCAGACAAACAAAGTGCCACACATGCTCAGAATAAATTACGAGACAAAAGCTATTGGTTACTGCCCTCTTTATAGTCCCATTGTACGTGTTCTACGTCACCGCGTTCTGAACGATTTTTCTGACAACTTTGTGGGACCATGTGTATGCAAGACAAGTTTGGCCCAAAATCCATCTGAAAAAATCTGATGGATTTTGTTGTCGGAATGTCCGAACATGTGTACAGGGCATTAGAGTTAGCAGCTCTTTCATGCAAGGAGCGGTTTTTGGTCTTGCCTTATATTAAGGTGATTTCGCGTTCTCATCCATTTTTTTTGCCTAGTATGGTGTCTGGTTTTCACTTGAATCAAGACAATGTCTTGTCTTCTTTTCTGATCCTCAGTTGACAGGAGTTGGATCACTGCACACTCTGGAGGTAGTTCTGGTGGTCAGAATTACCTGATTTGTCAGTACAGGTCAGGAATCCTGGTTTGTGCTGCCAGTAGAGCCCAGGATGGGCAGGAGTCATCCAAGTTAACTATTTTCATTGGATTTGCCAGTTAATTATTCGAGCATATGACTTGAAAGGGCAAGGTCCCCCACCCCTTTTTTTGGTAAAAGCACTCACTACCAGGTGTGTGGGGGCATCTTGGGTCATCTGCCATCAGGTGTCAGTGGCTCAGGATTTAAGGCCATTAGATGGATATGAAAGCCACGGAGGATACTGCTTGGTGTGTTTTGGGCGGCAGGAGGAGTCCTTCTCAAGTGGCAGTTTCTGTGATTGGGTCTCCCTACCCCTCAAGTGCACTGCTTTAGGACATCCCATATAGTCATTATTATGGTTGCTCTGTGTCCTGTGATGTACGATAAAGAAATTAGGATTTTTTTCCTCATACTTACCTGTAAAATCCTTTTTCTTGGAGTACATCACGGGATTTTGGGAATATTCATTGCTTTGCTACAAAACTGAGGTCCTTCCTGTGTAGGAGGGGTTATATAGGGGTGGACTTGCTGTTTGACTATCTGCCAGTGTCCATCCACCAGTAGGTGGTGTATAACCCATATAGTCATAATTATCGTTGCTTTGTGTCCCGTTATGTACTCCAAGAAAATAATTTTACAGGTAAGTATGACGAAAAAATAAAAATTTCCCGCCACACACGTAGCGTCTTGCTTTTAGGCCAAAAAGTAAAATTTTGGTCTCATCTGACCAGAGCACCTTCATCCACATGTTTGCTGTGTCCCCTATATGGCTTCTCACAAACTGAAAATGGCACTTCTTATGGTTTTCTTTCAACAATGGCTTTCTTTTTGCCACTTTTCCATAAAGTCCAGATTTGTGAAGTGCACGACTAATAGTTGGCATGTGGACAGATTCTCCCACCTGAGCTGTGGATCTCTGCAGCGTCTCCCAAGTTACCATGGCCCTCTTGGCTGCTTCTCTAATTAATGCTCTCCTTGCCCAGCCTGCCAGTTTAGGTAGAGGACCATGGGGGTTATTTATGAAAGACAAATCCACTTTACACTACAAGTGCACTGCAAAGTTCAGTCGCTGTAGATCTGCGGGGGACATGCAAGGAAAATAAAAAAACAGCATTTTAGCTTGTACATGATTGGATGATAAAATCAGCAGAGCTTCCCCTCTTCAGATTTTCCCCTCAGATCTACAGCTACTGCACTTTCAAGTGCACTTGTAGTGCAAGGTAGATTTGTCTTTTGTAAATAACCCCCAATGTCTTGGTAGGTTTGCAGTTGTGCCATACTCTTTCCATTTTTGGATGAAGGATTGAACAGAGCTCTGTGAGATGCTCAAAGCTTGGGATTTTTTTTTTTTTTTTTTTATAACCTAACCCTGCTTTAAACTTCTCCATAACTTTATCCCTGACCTGTCTGGTGGGTTCTTTGGCCTTCTTGATGTTGTTTGTCCACTAAGGCTCTCTAAGCCCTTGTACACACGGTCGGAGAATCTGTCGGAATGAGTCTTATCGGACTGTGTCCTCAGATAATCCGACTGTGTGTGGTATGCATCGGACTGATTCTGTCCGAATCTCCGTCCGATCCAAATTTCCAACATGTTGGAAAGATTTCCTGACCAACTGGGCCGAACGGACCTAATCCGATCATGTGTAGAGCATTTTCATCGGACCAAGTGCCACGCATACTCAGATCAAATTCCTACATCAAAGCTATTGGCTACTAGCCTAAATGTAGTCCTATCGTAACGAAATTACGTCATCATGTTCTGAAAGATCGGATTTTTCGCCAACTTGGCCCGACCGTGCGTATGCAATAGTTTTGGACACAATCCGTCGGACTGAATCCGACGGGCAAAATCCGACGGATTTGGTTGGCAAAATCTCCGATCGTGTGTACGTGGGCTATCAAACCTCTGAGGGTTTCGCAGAACAGCTGTATTTATACTGAGATTAAATGACACACAGGTGGACCAATTACTAATTAGGTGAATTCTAAAGGCAATTGCTTCCACTAGATTTTAGTTAGGGGTATCAGAATAAAGGGGACTAAATACAAATGCACAACACACTTTTCACATATTTATTTGTAAAAAAAAAAATTGAAAACTATCATTTTCCGTCTACTTCACAATTATGTGCCACTTTGCTTTGGTCTCACATAAAATCCTAATAAAATACATTTACGTTTTTGGTTGGTTTGGTTTTTTATGTTTTATTAGGGGGTAAAAACTTGGATGGAAAATAGGAATTACGGGGTGCCCAACTTGATAGCAACAAAAATCAGGGGCACCTTCCTTCCTATTTGCACATTTCAGAACTGCCTTTCTTCCTGGACCCCGACAGTCTCTGATAGAAAAGCAACAGCCCCTTAAGGACTAGGAACTTTCCGTTACTTTTTAAAAGTAGCACAAAAAAGTTTATGGTTGCATACAGGAGTGACTTTATTTTCGTTGCAACAGTTTGAAATAGATAGGAGATTTGACATGACGCTGACAATAGCGATCTGTGTCCATGGAACCTGTGGTCGAATGTGCCTAACCTTAGCTCTATTAGTCCAAGATTATTCTACATTGAGAGAAAAGATTTGACAAAGCAGTCGCCGTGAGCAGACATTTATGGTCAAATGCTCCGCCCAAAGGCTATAGAAGAATTCTAATGTTGGTTGACTAGTAATAATAATTAAATATAATTATTACTAGTGTCATACAACATTAGAATTCTACTATAGCTTGTAGGCGAAACACTCGACCGGAAATGTACAATTGCGGCGTCGTACAGTTTAGCTGCTCCGTTGAATCTTCTTAGAACATTCGACAGACACCATAAGCCTTCAATGACAGATTCAACCTTATTTCAGATTTTCGGACAAATGCATTTTTTAACAAAACAAAATATATAAAAACTAATTTCGGGAGTAACTAAATAAATGTATTTTTCGGACGAAAACGAAATTCCGAAATGAAATATTTCAGTGTGCACATGTCTATTTATGCTTTAATTCTTGAGAGTAGGTGCGTAAATTGGGGCAGGCTGGTAGGGGCCCCAGTGTATTACTTTGCTCAAGGGCCAATGATAAGATTAAGATGGCCTTGTCTATACTGCCTGCTTCTTGCTCTGTTTTTACCTCTCTCCTCTATACTGGCTGCTTCTTGCTTTTGTTTCTCTTTCTTCTTCATACTGCCTCCTGTATTGCTGTCCCCCATACTTCTTGCTTTATTTTTATTTATTTTTTTACCTCTCTACTGTACATTGCCTGCTCTGTGCGTGTCCTTTTTAAGTTCTATATACTGCCTTCATTAAGCTTCTTATCTCCCTTCTATCCTCCACACTACCTGCCCTATGCTTTTCTTTTTTTTTTCCCTCTTTTCCACATTGTCTACTCTGTGCCTTTTTTTAGCACTCTCCTCTCATAGTCCAAATTGCTGTCAGAGATGCCAAATGTTTAAATCAAATTAGAGGTAGGAGATAAGAGGATAATAATTATATTGTTAACACTTATCTAAATCCTTCCCAATGAAAATCGAAGACCAATTGATAAACCGAGAAGGGAGATTCCTGTTTCTAAAAGGCATCTGGCAAAATAGACCGCTCACGCTTGCTAACATATACTGCCCAAACACCAAGCAAGTCACTTTCATCAAAGATATAGCGTCTAAATTGTCACTCTTCCAATCAGGCCTAGTAGTCCTGGGGGGAGATTTTAATACTCCCCTAGACCCTCTTATTGACACCTCCACGGGCACCTCATCCCTGCCCTTTTCGGCCTTACGGCAGATCAAGCCACAGCTGACATCTCTAGCGTTACATGATTCGTGGAGAATGTTGCACCCATCAGACCACGATTACACCTTCTATTCGGCTCCACACAACAGGTATTCGAGGCTCGATTACCTGTTTGTATCTCAAATCGATTTATCCTTTCTCCAGCAGGCCACGATCGAAAATATGGTCCTGTCAGACCATCACCCCATCACCTTAACCTTGTCCTTCCCAGAATCACATAAAACCACCAAGCTGTGGAGACTGAATGCGTCCACTCTGGCAGTTCTAGATGACCTAACAGAAATAGGCGATTCCATTCAGAACTTTTTCTCAGACAATGACACCCCAGAAACATCCCCTATGACACAGTGGGAGGCCCATAAATGTGTGATCTGGGGGCAGTTGCTGGCTATCGCGGCCAGTAAAAAGAAAGCCCATCAAACCTTTATTCGGTCCCTGTCCTCCAAAATCCATAAGCTGGAAATTAAACACAAGCGCTCTCTGGCGCTAGAGGTTGCACAGGAATTGGCGGAAGCGCGAACGGCTCTTTTAGAAGAGTTAAATAGAGTGACAACACGGCGGAATAGTCTAACACAAAAGATGTTTTACGAGCACGGCAATAAACCTGGGAAGCTTTTAGCCAGGGCTACCCAACAACGTAAAGCAATGTTTACAGTGCACCATATCACAGATAGAATGGGTACAACCCATAGGAAAAACGAAGACATTGCTAGACAATTTCAATTGTACTATAGTAACTTATACAACCTAAAGCCTCCTGGTCTTCCCCAATTGCAACCAGGGTTACGGGAGGAATCCATCAGGGAATTCCTAAACACACACAGTCCAAAAGTCCTTACGGCCACAGATCGCGAGACCTTGGAAGCCCCCATTAGATGTGAAGAATTCCTGGAGGCTTTCAAAACCACTAAACCGGGTAAATCACCTGGCCTGGACGGCTTCTCAGCCCTTTATTACAAAACGTTTGCGGAAGCTCTTGCCCCAAAATTCACCAAAGCATTTAACACGCTTTCCACCAATCCATGCGACTCAGCCAGGCTTTTGGAAGCATATGTTGTTGTAATCCCCAAGGAGGACAAAAACCCGGCTGAGGTAGCCAGCTACCGCCCAATCTCCCTATTGAACGTAGACGTCAAACTCTACGCAAAAATTTTGGCCACCCATCTAGCATACCTGGTCCCAGGTTGGGTTGGCCTGGATCAAGTTGGGTTTGTCCCTGGACGTGAAGCCAGGGACAACACCATCAAGGCGATTAACTTGCATCACTGGCTTAAGATCTCGGGACAGGAGGGCTTCTTCCTGGCTTTAGATGCGGAGAAGGCGTTCGACAGGGTAGCATGGGACTACATGGCATCAGTCCTGGACTCAATTGGGGTAGGCCCATTGATGAGAGCCCGCATTATGGCCTTATATGCCAATCCCCAGGCTCGGGTCAAGGTAAACAACCACCTGTCGGACGCCTTCTCCATACATAATGGGACGAGACAGGGGTGGCCGCTGTCCCCCCTGTTGTATGTGCTTTCACTGGAGCCATTTTTGCGCTGCATCCGGGCCAACCCAAACATTAAAGGTGTAAAAGTACAAGACCAGGAATTCAAGATTGCTGCGTTTGCAGACGATATGCTTTTCTCCCTCACTTCCCCCGTCACGTCCCTGCCTAACCTACTTCAAGAACTCCAGCACTTCCAATCGATTTCGAATCTTAAGATCAATTATAAAAAATCTTATGCACTTAATGTTTCTCTATCACCAGACACAGTCAAACAATGCCAACTCAACTTTCTCTTTTCATGGAATCCCGACGCGATTCAATATCTAGGCATTCAACTACCATCCGATCTCACCCAACTTTATAACAAAAATTTCCCGTCAGAAATCAGTCGATTTAAATCAAACACACAAAGGTGGGATAAGCCACACATATCTTGGTTTGGACGCGCATCCATCTTCAAAATGACGGTCCTGCCCCGACTCTTGTACAAATTACAAACATTACCGATTCATATCCCCCCTTCCTTTTTCACTACGTACAAATCCATTTGCCGTTCCTTTATTTGGAGGGGGAATAGGGCTAGGATTAGCTGGGACACATTGACTTGCGCGAAAAATGAGGGGGGCATTGGTCTACCTGACCTGTACCGTTATTATTGGGCTACACATCTAGCTCGTATAGTGGACTGGAAGATTCACAGTAGCTGTAAACAATGGGTGGGGTTAGAGAACCTGATTGCCAACGCAGACCTCCGCTCTCTTCCCTGGACTATGAAGGCCGCCACTTCGAGCGGGGTCTCAACGCATCCCCTTATTGCCCCTACACTGGAGGTTTTCAAAAGGGCGTGTTCTAAATACGCCGTCTCCGCCCAACTTTCCCCCATCACTCCCCTGTGCAATAACCCAGACTTTGCCCCGGGCTTGGACAGAAATTTCCTTAAGAAGGAATGGCCCTTTGAAGAGATACTTGCCAAACACTTCTTTTGCAGAAACAGGTTCATGAGCAGAGCGGATCTGGCGGGGATCTCCAAATCGGGCTCCTTTCCACTCTGGTCTTACCTCCAAATCAAATCAAGCATTTTTTAGATGATCCAAAATGGAAAAGTGGGTTCACCAGAATGCCTACGACCGTGGAGTCGCTCTGCTCGGGTTCCTCCCCCCAGAGACATGTTATCTCTATTTTATATGGTTCCCTCCAGGGGCCCATTCCAAAGAGCCTACATCGGGAAAGGAGATTCTGGGAGAGGAGCCTTGGCAGAGAGATTGTAGATGAATCGTGGGAAAAAATTAATTTCTTCCTCCATAAGGGTACAATTAACACCACCCTACAGGAGAACGGCTACAAATTGAGGACGCGGTGGTACAGAACACCGGATTTATTACATAGGATCTCACCTAATATTCCAGATCATTGTTGGCGTTGTGGACGGGAGTGTGGCACCCTGATCCACATCTGGTGGTTTTGCCCCGCAATCCAGCCATTCTGGAAAAAAATTCACGAAGTTACGTCAATGATCTCAGAACTCCCGCTAGAATTTGGCCCTGCCCAGTATCTGCTCCATCTTACAGAGATTTCCAAAAAGTGTTACAGGTCTTCAGTAGCTATTCATATGATTAACGCAGCCAGAATGTGTATCCCTAAGCATTGGCGATCCACTTCCATCCCGACCCTTTCGGAATGGACGAATCGTATCAATCAGACAGCAGCTATGGAAGAAATCATACATACAGCGTTAGATAAAATGTCCTCCTACGCAGTGACTTGGCACCCTTGGTTGTCAAATATTCTCAGGCTTATAAAACCCTCAGAGAGGGCTCACCCTCATGAACTGGAAAGTTGGTATGCAATGAACCTGCCCCTCTAGGAATTTAATGGCCTCGGGAGAGGGTAGCTGGAGTGGAAACACCCCTCTCTCCCAATGTCCGGAGCTCCAGTCATTAATATCGACGGGTTCGGTGGGGAGCGCAGAGTTGAGAGAAGACCTACCCCCACATTTCCCCCCACCCTACTCCCCCCCTCCTCATTTATTAGTCTGTATCCCCCCCCCCTTTTTTTTTTTTTTTGTGTGTGTTGTCCTTGTTTTGCGCAACTGTTGGCACTCTACTTAAGCAGGGGCCTTAGACATAGGTCCAGCTCCCAGAATGGGTTTTTTATAAGCTTACCTTACAAGCAATAAGTTTGTGTTCCTTTTGTTAACCAGTTTTCTTACATCACTGTTAATAATATTTTGTACACTGTATTCTGGAATACAACTGCATGTGCATTACCTGTATGTCTGCATATTTTTTGAATAAAAATTGTTCATGTGAAAAAAAAAAAAAAAAATTATTTGATTTGTGCATAGTTTTTTTTTTTTTTTTTTTTTTTTTTAAGGGGTGCGTTTGTGAAAAGAGGACTTTTTACTTACCTGTAAATGCCATGTCTTGAAGTAGAGTACGGGACACAGGCAACTTATTCATACCCCATGGTTATGGTTTTTGTACTTGGTTTTGTACTTGAAGCTATAGCCCATGGTGTATGAAATAGTTGGTTGCCAGTATCCCACACTGTACGATTAATTTAAGGTGTACGAATTATCCTCTGCTTTGTAAAAACTGGAAAACCTGATTTTAAAATACTGCATCTTTTCAAGTACAGATGGTTATCTTTTTCATTGGTGCTGCCATGTTACCAAAGAGCCTACAGGCGTGGCCAAAAGTTTTGAGAATAACACACATTTTCACAAAGTCTATTGCTTCAGTGTTTTTAGATCTTTTGGTCAGATGTTACTAAGGTATAGTAAAGTATAATTACAATCATTTCGTAAGTGTCAAAGGCTTTTTTTGACAATTAAATTAAGTTTATGCAAAGATTCAATATTTGCAGTGTTGACCGTTATTTTTCAAGACCTCTGCAATTCACCCTGGCATGCTGTCAATGTCTGGGCCACATCCTGACTTATGGCAGCCCATTCTTGCATAATCAATGCTTAGCGTTTGTCAGATTTTGTGGGGGGGTTTTTTTCACCCGTCTCTTAAAGGATTGACCACAAGTGCTTGGGATTGGCGTTAGAATGTGCTCATGTGGTACACAGATTAGTCCTGTCAATGTAAAAAGGTGCTCCTAATGACAACTCCTTATGTGTATAAAAGCCCCCTGTCCACAGAATCAATTTCTTTCATTCAAACCTCACCCTTATCGGCAAGACCAACGAGCTGTCAAAGACGTCAAGGACAAGATTGTGGACCTGCAATGGGCTACAAGGAGAAGACAACCGTTGGATCGATTATTCGCAAATGGAAGAAATACAAAACGATCACCTTCGGTCTGGAGCTCAGTGCAAGATTTTGTCTCATGGGGTAAGGAGGATCATGACAAAAGTGAGGGATCAGCCCATAACTACACAGGATCATGTGAATGATCTCAAGGTAGTTGGGACCACAGGCACCAAACAAACCATTGGTAACACAATGCTGCAAGGTTCCCCTCCTCAAGAAGGCACATGTACAGACCCATCTGAAGCTTGCCAATAAACATCTAAATGATTTAGAGAAAAACAGAGAAAGGGCTGTGGTCAGATGAGACCAAAATTGAGCGATTTGGCTTAGAAACATTACGATTTCGGGCTGTTTCTCTGCTAAAGGTACAAGCCAACTTTGTCACATTGAGGGGCCAATGGACGGGAACATGCAATGAACACTAAAGATGGATCGTGGATGGGTCTTCCAGCATGACAATGACCAAAAACATACCTTCAAGTCAACAAAGGAATGTCTCAAGAAAACACACATTAGGGTCATGGAGTGACCTAGCCAGTCTCCAGACCTTAATCCTATAGAAAATGTATAGAGGGAGCTGAAACTTTGAGTTGCTAAGCAACAGCCAAGAAATCTTAAGGATTTGTAAAGAAGAGTGGACCAAAATCCCTCCTGAGATGTGTGCAAACCTGGTCATCAACTACAAGAAACGTCTGACCTCTGTGCTTGCCAACAAGGGTTTCTCCACCAAGTACAAAGTCATGTTTTGTTTGGGGATCAAATATTTATTTTACTCACTGAACAGCAATTCAATTTATAACATTTGTATCAATGTGTTTTTTTTTCTGGATTTTTGGTTGATATTCTGTCGCTATCATTTAAAATACACCTATGATATAAATGATAGACACTTCATTTCTTTGTAAGTGAACTTACAAAATCTGTAGGGGATCACATAATTAATTTTTCCCACATAAAAAAAAATATATTTTCTTGACACAAAACATGCAAGAATCCCATTAAATAACAAACACACATTTTATCTTTTTTTTTTTGTCTTTTATTACAATTTGAGAGCATCACATTTATTTGGTTAATTTAAAAGAAAATGTACAATTTTTTTTTTTATTCGATATAAAAAAATAGAATTCTAGCCAGAAATAAAAACTACACATTTGAAAGAAGTGGAATTTAACCAAGACTTATACATGTGTCCATTTTCTAAAGAAAAATCACCATTCGGAACGTATTGTAACTAACATTTGAACTTCCTCTGTGAATATGGTTTTACTATCATAGGCTGTACAAGGTTCCTCTGCACCCTTTGAGCTCCAAGTGTTGAGGATCCTTGAACAACCTTACCAATCAAATTAAATAAAAATGTATATGACAGTCTTTGTATCCAAGCACAAGGCTGTAATGATGCAGGGGAAAAAAAGTAGGCCTCTGTACAAGTATGTTGTACAAACAGTATCAAAGTGGTTGTTAACCTCTGAAATGAGCAAAGCACATTCTTGTATAGTGTGTACTTGTCTCGATCCAAAGCATCTAGCGTATTTTCTGTCTGTTGTCTACTTCCTCTGCTATCTGCAGGAGCCATTTTTGACAGGTTGTGCAGACTCTGCAAAGGATCCAGGGGGTTGGAAAGGAGAGCTCAAGCACACCGTAAGTGATTGATGGTCTTAGCTGTGCGTGTTTCCCTATGAGACTGTGTAGAAAGGTAGTGTCCATTTCCTCCACTCTAGTCTCAGATTACACTCAGATCTTCTCTCTGAGCTAGAGAGTGTCTCCTTCCTCTCCTATCTGCATGAGGCTCTTCTGACAGGTTATAGGGACTGCAAGGGATCCAGGGGGATTGGAAAGAAAGAAATTGACAGCGGAGGGATTAATAGCCTCAGCTGTGCATGTTTGCCTATGAGACTGTGTAGAAGGGGGAGTGTCCATTCCCTCCTCTCTAGTCTCAGATTACACTAAGGCAGTGATGGCGAACCTTGGCACCCCAGATGTTTTGGAACTACATTTCCCATGATGCTCATGCACTCTGCAGTGTACTGGAGCATCATGGGAAATGTAGTTCCAAAACATCTGGGGTGCCAAGGTTCGCCATCACTGCACTAAGGTCTTCTCGCTGAGCTATAGAGTGTCTCCTTCCTCTCCTATCTGTGTGAGCCTCTTCTGACAGGTTATGGTGACTGCAGGGGATCCAGGGGGGTATTGGGAGGGGAGAGATTGACAGCGTAGTAATTAACAGCCTCAGCCATGCATGATTCCCCTATGTGACCATTTCTTCCAATAGGGTTTCAGATTATACTCAGGTCTCCTCTCTGAGCTGTGCAGTATGTGATGTCAGATCCTCTGTCTTTGGAAGCAGAGAAATCCAGGGGGATGGGGAGGAAAGCTCAAGCACACAAGGCATTGACAGCCTCAGCTGTGCATGACATGTTACCCTATGAGATTGTGTACATTCCCTCCACTTCGGTCTGAGATTACATTCAACTCTCAGCAGAGGGATCCAGGGGGATGGGGAGGGGAGCTCTAGCACACAGAAGGTGGTTGACAGCCTTAGCTGTGCATGTTACCCTATGAGACTGTGGGGAGGTGTCCATTTCCTCTACTTCTGTCTCGGATTACACTCAGCTCTCAGCAAAGGAATCCAGGGGGGATAAGGAGAGGAGCTCTAGCACACAGCAAGCTATTGATAGCCAGAGCTGTGCATGTTAGCCTAAGACTGTGAAGAAGGGGGGAGTGTTCAATCCCTCCACTTTGGTCTCAGATTACACTTAGCTCTCAGCAGAGGGATCCAGGGGAGAGGGGCTCTAGCACACAGCAAGTTATTGACAGCCTCAGCTGTGCATGTTTCCCTATGAGACTGTGTAGAAAGGGGGGGGGGGCGGAGGCATTCCCTCCACTCCAGCCTCAGATTACACTCAGCTATTCTCACTAAGCTGTGCAATGTGTGATGTCAGATCTCCTAGTTCTGGAAGCTGAGAAATGATGTACTTTGAATGGCTGTAGAGGAGAGACAGCTACAGATAGACAGGTACAACCTATGTAGGATGATTTGTTTCATCTCTGTGTACCACCTGAGGCCAGTCACTTCACTGGACATATGTAAGGGTTTACAACCACTTTAAGACAGCAAATTTGTCAAATATTACCCTGCTAAAATCTGAAACCTGCTGAAAGCACAAATGACCAAATTTCAGAAAGCCGATATAAAAGATAATTTGATTTTTCTAGAAATAAAAAAAATAAAAAATCGGAAATAAAACTTTTTATATTTACTTTTTTTTTTAAAACATATCCTACAACTATGCTATAGAAATCATTATAAGATGGCTTTATGTATAACCTTACACAGCGATGCAGTGTAATGAATCAAACGTACCGGGGTTAAATTCATAGTTCTGCTATAAGAAGTGGTTCCAGCTAATCTCATCCGTAGAGAGCAAAACATAAAGAGGGTGACACCTAATGCTAAAGCATACGTACATCCAGAAAAAAAAAATAAAAAATGATTGGACAATTATACACCACTATAAATTATGTAGACATTAAAAAGATAAAAAATTTATTTCTAATACATATAATTATTAAACTTTGGCACGTGCAGCATTTCACAATCTCGCCTTTGAGTATGTACTAGAACAGAAATATACATCCAGTAGGTTATGTCACCGTGACCCATATTTATCAAAGATTATTTTAGTTTCTCCTGGAAGCCGTATAGTTTTTCCCAGTGAAGAATGGGACAATGGAAGGAAAAAAAAACAATGTTTGCTATGATAACAAGAATGCTTTTTGACGAATAAGAATTTTATATATTACAGTCATTAATTTAATTGGATCAGCTTAAGAACGGTAAACATATGAGAACATAATTCAAGGGTCAGTCCGCCCAAAATCAATATTTCAAATGTGCGTAGACACTAAATAGGACAATCACCTGATCATTTATTCAATCTCTCAGGGACTTCGAGAAATATCTACACAATTGTGCTTTAATCAGTTTCCCAATTCTTCTGTGCGTAGGCAAGTGTTCCACCAGCCTGAAGGTGGCAGTGTGCCGCTGTTACAGAAGAGTGTAACTTAGGAAGGGGAATAGTCTCTTCTTTTGGGCTTCAGCGGCCATGATGGGGAAGACAGTTGTCTAATAGGACACTGAAATCCCACAAGATCTCTGGAGGCCATCTTGATGAGGCACCTTATAAATAGGGAGCCACACGTCTTTCAGGCAAGCCTGGAGCAAGTACTAGGTGAGGGAAAAGTACTGCCTGGCTAGGGGCGCATTTATCAAAGGGATAGGTTCCTGGTGAGTAGGCATAGCAAAGAGAGAACTCCTGCTGTACGGGATTCTGTCCTGTGTTGGAACTAAAAAGTGAAGACTCTTCCATAGTTGAACCAGTACAGCCTACACCGACAGCAGTAGTTCTCCTCTGGTAACAGTAATTCCAAAACACATAATACAGAGAGTTTCTAGTGGATCTGGATTGCCTTACAATGGTGCCATAACATTGCCCGAATGCTCTTGCTGCAACCCTCTTCAAGCCATCATAAAATATTCAGCATTCTATAGTCCTGTGTGAATTTGGTTCCTCCAAAGTGGTACCCTGACTGAAGCCCTGACTACAGTTGATCTTCACTATGCCGCCCTGCCTTGCACTGCTTTTCAAGCTTAAAGAGGAAGTAAACCCTGATGAGTTTACTTCCTGTTCATCTCCCTGCAAAGGTAAAGCATAATGGGCTACTATACATCGCATAGTAGCCCATTATGTGTCACTTACCTGACACAGGAGCCAGCGATGTCACCGCTGAAGCCTGTAGTCCGGAGCGTCCATCTTCTTCCGGGTATCGCTGCTCCAGCCACTCACAGCACCGGAGCAGCGATGACATCACTCCCGCGCATGTGCACGGGAGCCGCCACTAATGGCATATCGCCGTTAGCAGCGGCATGCTGCTAACAGCGATAGTGCGCCTGCGTGCCGCTGTCTATGGTGCATGCGCTGTAGACAGCTGTGACTGTCTTTTAGTAAATATCTCCCAAACCATGCAGGTTTAGGAGATATTTCTTGGACCTACAGGTAAGCCTTAATCTAGGCTTACCTGTAGGTGAAAGTGGTTTGTAAGGGTTTACAACCACTTTAATAGGGGTGACATGCGTTTGGATTTTTAAAATGAATTTGTCCAATCAACCAAAGTGATCAAATCCACCAAAAAGTCATAACTTCCCTTCCGATTGATTAAAGTGTTACTAAACCCAGGACCCTGCATTTACTATATCTGGTCTCCCACAGTACATAGAACATGGAGATGGAATTATTTTAGTAAATATAAACTGCTAAATAACTTCTCATTAGCAGTATATAGCAGTCTTGTGACTTTCTCTCAGTGTCTGGTTTAAGCTTGTAGGATTTTTTTTTTTATTATCCCATGATTGTGAAATGAGGATGCAGGACCTCTGTCTGGACAGTGCTGATTGGCCCTGTGATAATCACATGCACCCTCCCAAGAAAAAAAAAAAACTCTAAGATTATACACCAAACTAAGCATGTGCAGCTTTTCCCCTAGCCTGTGTACTATCAGGAGATGGATTGGGGACTCAAAGAAGAGGAGGATCAGAGAAGACAGGATCGAACAGCCTTTTTACACAATGCAGAGGATTAACCCCTTAGGTTCCACGGTGAGTAAAACAAGCGTGCTTTACTGCATATACAGACTGATTTTACTGTTGTGGGTTTAGTAACACTTTAAGGCTCAATTTCGAACAACTGTTTTTGCATCGATCTGCAACAGCAAGATGCTTTGTTCATGAATCTGATTGCATCTCAATTGATTGGATTATCAGATTATATGATGCAAACAGAGATGCGGTTAATAACTTATGATTTTATGGGTTGTCGACTATTGACTATTCCTATCACAAGGGATTGATCAGAAAATAAATCAATCATTTATTGTAGCATGTATGGCCACCATAAGTATCCCCACGAGGTCATTCTTTTAGTGTGCATGGGGTGCCATAGCTCCATTCAATCCCATAGGAAAACCATACTGGCCTTCATCAGTCCAGCAATGTACAGCCTAACCATAGGAATGAATGATGCTGTGCGTACTAGGGGGAAGACCCAACAGGCACACAAAGGCTGTACGCCAATGGACAGGGCTACACAGCAAAGTCTGATGGGTTGAGGAGGAAAGTAAATACTTGACCAGGTCTGCAGCAATCAGGAGGTCAGAGAGAACTGATTAGAGGACAATTATACAAAGATACAAGCTCCTGTGAATATACACCTGCTGTGGCCCTTTATATGTATGGGTTTACCTAATTTTTTTCAAATGTATTTTTTTATTATGGCACTTTGAAGCATGAAAAAAGAAAGAGTGACAGCGAGAAAAAAAATGCCAAATGGCCCAGGGGCCTAATAAATATGATAAGGTAAATCCATACAGGGTGTTAGAAAACCAAAAGCTCCCAGGTGGATAGGAAGACAGCTACAAGTCACTGTTGGAGTGCCAAAGACATACAACAAACCAGGTACTGACCCAGACCACCAGGTTCCAACTAGACTTTCAGGCTTTATATCTTTATAATATATGTAATGTATATGGGCGGACCGACCCTTTAAACAAAGATTAGACAAAACTGTCCTAAGACACCACAACAGACCATCATTATAAATGTTAATAATTTCACGTTCAAAGTCATTTGGTTGGTTGTGTTTTTTTGGTCTCTATTTTGCTCCTAGGGCACCTTTCTAAGAAAGAAATGGCCTGTAAACTAGAGTGTTTCCAACCCCTGACAAAATTAGAAAAAATATTTTAATAAAGGTTCTGTAGTGTGCTGAAAAGTGCTAGAGATTGATTATATAAAAATACCTCTATATTTTACAACAATATATACAGTTTGGCAGTAAGGTGCAAATGCATTTTTATTTGGTGAAGATGTAATATAGTATGTACATATATGCAGCACCAGAGGATCTGGTTAAGGTAGTACTGAAAAACTGTGGATAAAGGATATGGTGTTGTTTACAACAAACAGGTTATTCTTCCCATTTTCTCAACTATAAAATGTAGATCTGGGATACAACTTTAGGCAGCACCTCCACTTTCATATTTAATATTTTTTTTACAGCGTCACTCACACATGACATCAAAGCCCTGTTTCTATATCAGCCATTCACAACCAGGGCTCCATGTACTCAATGAATACTGGAGACGCTTTCCTCCAGAGTTTTCCAAGGGTTCCATGAGCAGTAACAGATTGATTGATTTCTTGCCCAATTTTCCCCACATAGTTCTGGTACCAACATCACTCATTAGAACCACTGGGTTCCTCCAGATATGGACAAGGGTTTCTTGGGCAGTGATGGATTGACCTCTTGCTGGAAGGACCCCACATAGTTCTGGTACCAACATTATAAGCAGAACCACTGGGTTTCTCCAGATATTGCCAATGGTTCCTTGAACAGTGATATATTGATTTATTGCTGAAAGGTGCCCACATAGTTCTGGTAACACCACCACTCAGCAAAACCACTGGGATCCTCCAAAGATTGCCAAGGGTTCCTTGAGCAGTGATGGATTAATTTCTTGACTAAAGGTGCCCACATAGTTCTGGTACCAACACCACTCAGCAGAATCAGTGCGTTCCTCCAGAGATTGCCAAGAGCTCCTTGAGCAGTGATGGATGGATTTCTTTGCCTGATGGTGCCCCCACATAGTTCTGGTACTACCACCACTCAGCAGCAACTCTGGGTTCCTCCAGATATTGCCAAGGGTTCCTTGAGCAGTGATGGATGGCTTTCTTACCCGAAGGTGCCCACATCGTTCTGGTACCATCACCAATAAGCAAAACCACTGGGTTCCTCCAGGAAAAAGGGGATTGATTTCTTGCCCGAGGGTGACCATATAGTTCTGGTGCCAACACTGCTCAGCAGAACAACTGGGTTCCTCTAGAGATTGGCAAGGGTTCCTTGAGCAGTAATGGATGCAATTGTTGCCTGATGGTACCCACATAGTTCTGGTACCAACAACGCTCAGCAGAAACACTGAAATGGGATCAGTAGAACTTCTCTCTTGTTCTAGGTAAGTAGCCACTGACACCAGTAATCACGTTTCACTGTCTTTGAGAGGATAATTCTTCCCTTGTTCCCCAGTGTTTGAAGGCTCTACAGTGACCCCCACTCAAATGGGCTTTTGTTCACCAACCACCAGTTTAATAGGGCATGCGTGCACAGAAGCCCTAGTTGACTACTAATGTGGATTGGCTAATGTATCATGAGCTGTAGATCTATTCATTTTTGCAGGAATTCTCTGAGACCTGAAGTTCCTCCATTGTCAAAAGGTTGAGAAAGGCTATTCTATAATTTTGACCACAGCACATCATAATACAAATGATTCAGAAATAGAGGAATTTAGCACATTGGACATACACATGGCGAGGTCCTTCACAATGAAAATGTTAAGGCCTTTGTCAAACAGTCATTTTTTTGCCCCCATCAGAACACAAACAAAAATACCATTTACCATAACATTAATAAAAAGACATAAGATTAATTTTCCTTTTAATTTTAGATCTTCATTCCCTATCCGCAATGGCAAATCATTGGTATATAAAGTAGACGTTTCCAAAGCCAGTCAGAAAGCCTGTTTGGTTTGAGAGAAATATGAAAAAGCAACTTTGGATGTAGGGGGTAACCAGCACCCCTGCACTGTTCTAGGAGTACAGTCCCGGCTGTGATGAGTTAGTGCATGATTTTATAGGGGGGGGGAAGGAGAACTTGAATAATAAACTGTTACAAGCCACTCCGCTTCTTCCTAAGGGCACCTTGGTTATTGCCGGGTCTTAATTCAGCATACTGCACCTGTAAAAGTAAACAGACATGACGTTTGCTATTAAGTAATTGAAGCTTTCTACGGAGTGAGATAATAGCTCCCTAAGGAGACACTCGAGGAATCTACGGAACGTTCCGAGTAATGAATCATTTTCTAAACATGAGAACACTGAAAATTAATTGGTAGCCAGAATGGAGTAACTTCTACATGTGCAAATATTAAGTGCGGATCTTATTTTAATGAGGCAGGGGGGCTTCTAACAGATTTTAGAAATGGCAAATCGGTGTCCTTTTTACGGAGTTAGGGCTATTACAACGTACTGCACAAGTGAATTAAAAAGCCCCCAGAGAGTGAATGAAAAAAATGCACATTAGTGGAATGTAACAGCCTTAGTGCAAACCTATAAATAAGGATGACAAGCAGAAAAGCATACTAACAACAAGTTCATTACATGAGGTGCGTCATGTAACTCAATAAGCTTCCCCCTTGCTGGTTTAGCGGTGCATTCCCGCTGGAACATTTCCAGATCAGCAATACCAGGCTGGCTATTGGTAGGACCGGCTCATGAGAAAGAACCTGGGGGGCCAGCACAGCAAGCGTTTATGAGCTGGATAGGCTACCTTTGTAAAAGTTCAATACATCTGTGACATTATCTGTTATTCTGCAGACTAGAAGGGCTGCCGAGTAATTATCGGGCTGGGGTTTGCAATCTGGCAACTCTAGCACCTGCTGGAGAAAGCCGATCTACCCAAGTGACTGCAACTGCATTCAACCTTATTTTAAAATGCACTGCAATAGTTTTTTTTTTAAACTTTACTAAGCTTTACTTGAAAGGTAACTGACTGTTTTGACTTTTTGCACAGGGGAAATCAGCGTAATGCACTGGTGTAAACTGCTCCTATGGAAATACATTTTACAATGTATTTGCATTAGCATGCGTTGATGCGTAACCACCTTACCAACCGCTCGGTGTCTGCTACTCTTCTCTACCAATCCCTCTACTGGCTTCCGCTCACCTGAATTACAAAGCCATCCACAACTTGGCCCCCAGCTACATCACTAGACTAGACTCAAAATACCAAAATGTTCTCTTCATTCCTCCCAAGACCTCCAGCTCTCTAGCTCCCTTGTCACCTCCTCATATGCTTGCCTCTAGGACTTCTCCTTAGCCTCGCCTATCCTCGGGAACTCCTTACTCCAATCTGTCTATCTCCTACTGTGTCAACTTTCAGAGGATCCCTGAAAACTCATCTCTTCTGAGAGGCCTATCTGGCCCCTACCTACCAATTTTCTCCATCAACCCATCCCCCCAGTTATTACCCTTTGTATCTCTTGACCCTCCTGTGACAGACACAGCCAGGACAGGGGCTTTTGGAGGGGACCGAAGGGTAGCCTACTGACTATGGTCTCTGGAATTTGGGGGAGCTACAAGCATTTAGGAAGATGTCCTGTTATATAATGCAAGAGGACATTATTACATTGGTCAAGGAAGCCATGATGGTCTCTGACAACTTGAAACTCAGTGAGAAGATGTATGTGAATAAAAGCTGGTTAATGAGATGTGGGACAGCCCTGGTCTTCTTGAATACTGGTGCTGGACAGTCTGAATTGGGGTCTCCTGCTATAGTCTGTTTATTATAGTGTTGTGTTTATTGTTGAGTATGTCTCTCCCATTGTGTGCCTCCTAGGTGTGAATTCCCATTGGTAAGCGAGTCACCTATTGTTTGTCTGATCATGTCTTGGAGATGCAATTAATATTGTGACCACTTTACTTTGTTATCGAACTATTGTAGGATGTTCTGCATTTATGTTGATTAGCTTACGGTTTAAATTAGACCATTTTTTATGCTGGCTGTTTATTGTTTACAGTTTTTATTGTCACACTAATATCACCAAGAGGGGAATGTCCTCCTGGGGGGTATAAAGTATGTGTCTGAGTTTTAATAAAGTCAGTTCCAGTTTGCATATGAGTTAGGTAATCTAGTCTTGGGTGTTTGGCTATAATACCTGACAGCCAGTAAAAAAACGGGCACTTTTCTCTTGCCAGTAAAAAAATATGGTTGTAACACTTGGCTCGGGAACTGTGCTTGAGCACCAGACCCAGATCCGGCCGAGTGCCTACTACAGTGTGTTCAGTGGCGCTGGTTGGAGACGGGTCTGGCGGAGGCAGTGCCTGAGCACGTCGTGTGATGTGTGCAAGAGAGCAGTCAGAACCTCGTGTGCGGGTTTGCGGAACGGGATCAAGACAAGCTGGGAGTGGGACTGTCAGTGCTGTTTGGACTGCAGTGGACTGAAGAGACCACCTGCCATGGAGAGAGACCGTCACAGTGACCCAGGTGGGGACGTGTCAAGTCGGTGAGGTGTCACCATCATCTGTGCTGCTGCACACTGCTGTTCGTGTCACTGTGAAAGTAAATTTCATGTGTGTGCATGCCACCCATTCTAATTTACAGTCCTCCTGAGTCCTGTCCCTGAGCTACTTACTGTATAAAAAACATATTTCTTTTATTTGCCTTAATTTCTACTGTACCTTAAATAAGATTGCTAATTGCATATTGTACTTGTTTGATGCCTAAATACTGAAATTTGAACAAAACAATTTTTTTTTAAATTTTGTAAATGCCAGTAAAGACTTTCCCTTGCTAGTAAATTTTGGCTGTTGTGTCAGTAAAATTTCAATCTGGTAGGTTGTCAACACTGCCTGGTTCCTAGATTCAGACTGTAGGAAACTATATATCTTGAAGGAGGCACTCAAGCTGGCTGCTGGATAGTTCCGTCACACCTTCCTTTTAGATTGTAAGCTCTAAGGAGCAGGGCCCTCTGATTCCTTCTGTATTAAACTGTATTGTAATTGTACTGTCTGCCCTCATGTTGTAAGTGCTGCATAAACGGTGGCACTATATATATCCTGTATAATAATAATAATAATCTGTTGTGAATGGACTCTAACGTGGTAATAAGCCCAAATACAAAAATTGTATATTTTGCAGCTTACCAATCCTAAGTATGGTGACTGTATTTGTTTTCTTTTTTTTTCTCATCTGGATATTCAGCCTGTAACATATTTGAGGTGTTTGGTGTCTCCTCCCTGGGTGGAGGAGCAACAAAGACACCACTGGACAGCAGCATTGTATGTCTGAGGGTAGGCTAGTGTTAGATGGAGTTTCATTCTCTCTTATTATCCCGATCACTAATAGGTGATGACAGTAAGGGAAAATCCAAACTTTTAAGATACCACCAGAAAGAGAATAAAGGGGAACTCTTCCAATAGGGACACCTTTTCTTAAGGCAACTGTCTAAAAGGAGAGCTGCTTCAGATTGGAAATTAATTCCTTTGCTTCCTGTTGAGTCTACAGGACAAGAATTGAAGGGATATCTCCCTACTTTTTAAGAAAGAAAAAAAAGCGTTGGCTTTAGTTATACCTAAATGCTGCAACATATACTGTGCAGCATTCTGGAAAGCAAGTGCCTGCTAATGCATATCCAGTGTCTACTAATGCTTACACTGTAGTTAATTATATGTTACTGAAACTCAATTATGAAATGTCAAAATCTGATTTTTTTATTTAATTTTTTGGTTGGGGTATGTATATTCTATACACATGCACGCATACCTTTTGAACATCAGATGGTACCCTGGAGAGAAAATCCAGAAACTCATTATTGTCAATGGCATATGGGTTTCGAAGCTTCTTTGTAAATTTATTGATGCCTGTGAAGAAAAATCAATTTGAGCTTATTCTTACTTGAGACACAATGAATGCCAGCACATCAGCCAAGGTAGTATGAGCAAATTCACAGGTTAGGAATGAGTGTGAAAGCCTGGTGTTCCTTTTCTATACTGGTCACATGTTAATTTCTCAGGACGAAAATGAAGAGGAAAAAACACATTCAGCCCACTACACTCTGATTTACACCTGAGCTCCTGGAATATTTAACTTCCATTTTAAAAAATCTCATTAGATCCATCAGTGTGAAAACAGCCATGTCACACTGCATGCATATTAGGCAAATGGTAAAAAAAAAAAAAAAGAACGCGTCGTAGATTTACTAGCAGGGCTGTTTGCTTTGTGCGCTTTTCATGTGCATGGAATGTGTTGTTTTGTATTACTCAAACAACCACAAATTTACTAATATGAATGCATCCTAGGTTATTAATAATGTGCATAGCAACCAGTAACTCAAGACATCAGAAATCACTACTCAATACTTAAATGTGCCTCATCATTGGTGTCATTGGAAAAAATTGTGCACCATCATTGAATGTCATTGAGCCCCATTGTTCGTGTCATTGGGAAAAATATTGTGCCCCATCATGGGTGTCATTAGGCCCAATTGTATATGTCAGTGGGAGAAATGCAGACATCCGGGGTAAAGCGGTCCACATCGACCGTCCTCCGCACCGCCAGCTCTCACCGATGTCAGTCTGCAATCATGACCGGAAGACTACCCTGCAGTAGAGCGATCTTAAAGCGAGGCTTGAAGTGCTCGTGGAGTGCAGTGTGGAAGGGAGAACATCAATGGCGGTGCGGAGGACGGTTTATGTGAACAGCTTTACCCCAGATGCCTGCATACTTAGATGGGCCTGTTTTAATCATTAACCATGTGAGTTTCTAAATGTTGTACCTTCAGTAAATGTAACCATATTGCTACACGTAGAGGCGCCTTTCTTCTCTTTTATACTCAGTTGTGACATGACACTACTTGTATATAAAGACTTCGCTTGTATATCAAATGTGTATTAAAAATGGATAAAAATGTTTGCTCATCTTGCAAAACACTCTCAAATCAAGTTGTGTTTATAGCATGGATGCTTTTCATTCACTATGTGCATCTAATGGTGTATAAATGATGGTTTAATATTCCATGTTTTTATAATTCTTTTTTATGATTGTTACTTTTTTCTAATACTTTTTTGATACTATAAATAAATTAGAATTTTAAAATATCGTTTCACAATCTGTGCCTAAAAAGTCCCATTCCTAGGGCAAATCTGTATTCACATCTTATCAACTGATGTCATTGGTTGTTAGTATGCCAGCGGCTAGAAGGTTGTAATGGTGCACAATGAAAACCCGTGGCATTGTGTAACTGAAAGGCAGACTTGATCCACCTGCTGGCTTGTATACGACTTTTGGGGCATTTTTTGGGCATTTTGCCAAGGCACCCCTGAAGAAACCTCAAGGCACCCTGGTTAAAAAAAGGACTGCCCTACTGCATGTACCGTAATTGCAATCTTGGCTGACACCTACGGGTGTCTACACATGCAGTGTGCAAATGGGACAAAAGTGCAGTGCTAGTGGTTCTAGCTTGTCTGACTGCAGCCTGAAGTTACTCTTTAAATCTTTAGCATGATGCCTTGACTTTATAGGGAATCTCTCATTAGTGCTTATGCTGCTACCTGCTTGATTCTCCACCTCTCTAGCATCAATGGTAGCTATACTTGCCTGATTTATGTAATCGCCAGAATCATTTATTGTATTTGCTAAATTTAAATTACATTTATTGAATAATAATTATTATTAAATACTATTATATATTTTTTAATATAATAAATTGCATTTATTGTATTTCCTAAACGTCCTAAAGGATTTATTTATTGTTGCTACAATTTTCTATTCTAAAATCTTCGAACAAACCATTTACACCCTTGGTCCTCTCCTAGCAACCTCTACCCAGCTAGGAGAAATCTGAAATACATGCAAAACATGCCAAAATAGTCTGGAGGCTAAAGTGACTGGTATAAAAAGGTTTTGAGTCTCAGGGGTAAGAGATTAAACAGCTGCATCATCCAGTTTCGTCCAAATGCCCAATCCATTTATGTGGCATTCTACTTTAAACTGGGTTTCATTCAAAGAATTCAAAACACCTTCCCCATAAGAAACAAAGGATTGATATTGAGAGACAATACGACTAACGGGCTAGAACATAAATTTCACAATTATAACTACTTATACAGATCTATATACAACACACAGATATAGAAACTCCAGAAGCCAACTTACCCCATATCAGAATGATGTACCTTAAAGGTATCAAATACAAAAGAATTGTTCCGACAAGGAGTAAGAAGCAGGCAAGCAGGGAAAGGAATGGAACGCTCCAGTTAAATGTGCTGCAGAAAAAATAAAAAATAAAATAATACATCACTTTATTACATTAGTTAGCGTTAGAAATAATATACAGTATGTGCATTGACATTAACGATTTCTGATAATCGAAGACTAAGAGATGCAGCACCTTTAGGCTAAGGACAGGATATATGACCTTTAAAGAGGAAGTAAACCCTAATGGGTTTACTTCCTCTTTGTCTCCCTGCAAAGGTAAAGCATAATGGGCTGGCTACTACGCATTGCCAGGACCGTTTTTAACCAGTTGCCGACCGCCGCACGCCGATGTACGTCGGTAGAATGGCACGGGCAGGCATAAGGACATACATGTACGTCCCTTGCCTCCCGCGGGTCGGGGGCCCGATCGGGCCCCCGCCCGGTGCCTGCGGCGGTCGGTTTTCGTCCGGGAGCGATCCGGGACGAGGGGGCGGCCATTCATTCATGGCCACCCCCTCGCGATCGCTCCCGACGAATAGAAATCCCCGGTGACATCACTTCCTCTCCTGTAATGTAAACACAGGAGAGGAAGTGATGTATTCTCTCCTCCGTGTCAGTATTTTTCGTTCCGACACGGAGGAGAGCGGATCAGTGAGTTGCACCAACACTCTACACACACAGTAGAACATGCCAGGCACACTCACACCCCCCCTTTACCCCCCGATCACCCCCCCAATTACCCCTGCCCCCCAGTCACAGTGACACCAATGTCATTTTTTTTTATTTTTTTTTTGCATTGGTGTCATTTGTGACTGTAATAACTGTTAGGGCAGAGTTAGCCCCCTTTAGTTCTAATGTACCCCCCTAACCGCCCCAATAAAGGTTTAACCCCGTGATCACCCCCCGTCGCCAGTGTCACTAAGGCTGGGTTCACATTGCAGCGGTTTATGAGAACGAATGTGATTCGCACCGCACTGCAGTGCAAATCACATCCGATCTCTGTGCGATTCGAGTTCAGCCATTCGCCACACCCGCCGCACCCGCCGCAAATTCGCACGGGACCCTTTTTTTGGCCCGCAGCAGAATCGGATCGCATGGGTGTTCACACCATGCGATCCGAGTTTGCAGATCGCACTGCGATATGCGAACTGATCTGGGGGTGTCAGTAACATTTCACTGACACTCCCAGCAGTTCGCATAGGGCAGTGTGAACTGCCGCCGGGAGGCATGCGATGCGGGAACCCGCCGCGGATTCGCGGCGTTTCCGCATCGCTCCAGTGTGAACCCAGCCTAATAAGCGATCATTTTTCTGATCGCCGTATTAGTGTCACAGGTGACGCTAGTTAGGCAGGTAGGTATTTAGGTTCGCCGCAGCTTTTTATAGCGCCAGGGACCCCCATATACTACCGCATAAAGCCCCCTGATTGCCCCCTAGTTAACCCTTTCACCAGTGATCACCATATAACTGTTACAGGTGACGCTGGTTGGTTAGTTATTTTTTTATAGTTTCAGGGCACCCGCCATTTATTACCTAATAAAGGTTTAACCCCCTGATCACCCGGCGGGTGTCATTTGTGACTAATAACTGTTAGGGCAGTTAGGGTTAGCCCCCTTTAGTTCTAAGGTACCCCCCTAACCCCCCCAATAAAGGTTTAACCCCGTGATCACCCCCCGTCGCCAGTGTCACTAAGGCTGGGTTCACATTGCAGCGGTTTATGAGAACGGATGTGATTCGCACCGCACTGCAGTGCAAATCACATCCGATCTCTGTGCGATTCGAGTTCAGCCATTCGCCGCACCCGCCACACCCGCCGCAAATTCGCACGGGACCCTTTTTTTGGCCCGCAGCAGAATCGGATCGCATGGGTGTTCACACCATGCGATCCGAGTTTGCAGATCGCACTGCGATATGCGAACTGATCTGGGGGTGTCAGTAACATTTCACTGACACTCCCAGCAGTTCGCATAGGGCAGTGTGAACTGCCGCCGGGAGGCATGCGATGCGGGAACCCGCCGCGCATTCGTGGCGTTCCCGCATCGCTCCAGTGTGAACCCAGCCTAATAAGCGATCGTTTTTCTGATCGCTGTATTAGTGTCACAGGTGACGCTAGTTAGGCAGGTAGGTATTTAGGTTCGCTGCAGCTTTTTATAGCGCCAGGGACCCCCATATACTACCGCATAAAGCCCCCGAATTGCCCCCTAGTTAACCCTTTCACCAGTGATCACCATATAACTGTTACAGGTGACGCTGGTTGGTTAGTTATTTTTTTATAGTTTCAGGGCACCCGCCATTTATTACCTAGTCTCACTAGTGTACCCCTAAATTTAGGGGTGTCTACTTTCCAAAATGGGGTCATTTGGGGGGGGTTTGTGCCATCTTGGCATTTTATGGCCTTCAAAACTGTAACGCCCTTAGAAAGCCTGAAGGCGGTGCTTGGTTTTCGGGGCCCCGTACGCGGCTAGGCTCCCAAAAAGTCCCACATATGTGGTATCCCCGTACTCAGGAGAAGCAGCAGAATTTATTTTGGGGTGTCATTTCACATATGCCCATGGCATGCGTGAGCAATATATCATTTAGTGACAACTTTGTTAAAAAAAAAAAAAAAAAAAAGTTTGTAATTTTCCCGCAACTTGTGGCAAAATATAAAATATTCCATGAACTCAACATGCCTCTCAGAAAATAGCTTGGGGTGTCTACTTTCTAAAATGGGGTCATTTGTGGGGGTTTTGTGCCATCTTGGCATTTTATGGCCTTCAAAACTGTAATAGGTAGTGAGAAGTGAACTCAAAAATTTACGCCCTTAGAAAGCCTGAAGGCGGTGCTTGGTTTTCGGGGCCCCGTACGCGGCTAGGCTCCCAAAAAGTCCCACATATGTGGTATCCCCGTACTCAGGAGAAGCAGCAGAATTTATTTTGGGGTGTCATTTCACATACGCCCATAGCATGTGTGAGCAATATATCATTTAGTGACAACTTTGTGTAAAAAAAAAAAAAAATTTTTTTTTTTGTCATTATTCAATCGCTTGAGGCAAAAAAATAAAATATTCAATGGGCTCAACATGCCTCTTATCAGTTTCCTTAGGGGGTCTACTTTCCAAAATGGGGTCATTTGGGGGGGTTTTGTACTGCCCTGCCATTTTAGCACCTCAAGAAATGAGATAGGCAGTCGTAAACTAAAAGCTGCGTAAATTCCAGAAAACGTACCTTAGTTTGTAGATGTGACAACTTTTGCGCAAACCAATAAATATACAATTATTGACTTTTTTTTTACCAAAGACATGTGGCTGAATACATTTTGGCCTAAATGTATGACTAAAATTGAATTTATTGGATTTTTCTAATAACAAAAAGTAGAAAATATTTTTTTTCAAAATTTGCGGTCTTTTTACGTTTATATCGCAAAAAATAAAAATCGCAGAGGCAATCAAATACCATCAAAAGAAAGCTCTATTTGTGCGAAGAAAAGGACGCAAATTTTGTTTGGGTACAACATTGCATGACCGCGCAATTACCAGTTAAAGCAGCGCAGTGCCAAAGTGTAAAAAGACCTCTGGTCATTTACCAGCAAAATGGTCCGGTCTGAAAGTGGTTAAGGCAGGGCAAAAGGGGAAGCTGCCCTGGGCCCTGTCATTGTTATGGGGCCCAAAGCAGCTGTCTCATACTTCCCAACTATCCTGGTTTAAATTCCCCCATCCCTTGAGGTTTTAGTCCTGTGCTGTGTCCCAATATCTCAGTGTGAAGTGCTGCTACTAATGCTGCCCAGCTTTGCCCTCTTGTTGTGTACAGATGACTCAGCTGCAGACCCTGTGTTTACATGTAAATTACCGGCATTCATATGTAAATAGCAGTGGCATTCATATGTAAATAGGGGCAACTGGCAGTATTGACATGTATATCATGCTCCCCTGAGGTCATATCCACAGTAATCTCTAGCAACCAATCAACAAGCAGAAATCATGTGCTGTAACCTCTAGCAATCAATATTAAAGACGGTCCTGTGCATCGCATAGTAGCCCATTATGTGTCCCTTACCTGACACAGGAGCCAGCAATGTCACGATGTCCCCTGTAGTCCGGAGCATCCATCTTCTTCTGGGTATCGCTGCTGCGGCCACTCACAGCGCCGAAGCAGTGATGACGTCACTCCCGCGCATGCGCACGGGAGCCGCCACTAATGGCATATTGCCATTAGCAGCGGCATGCTGCTAACGGCGATAGTGCGCCTGCGCGCCGCTGTCTACGGCACATGCGCCGTAGACAGCTGTGACTGTCTTTTAGTAAATATCTCCTAAACCGTGTAGGTTTAGGAGATATTTCTTGGACCTCCAGGTAAGCCTTAATCTAGGCTTACATGTAGGTCAAAGTGGTTTGTAAGGGTTTACAACCACTTTAAGACCAATTCAGCCTGGTTTTGGTTGAGGACTGGTATGTAGGGTTTGGCAAACGGTTCGACCCGAGCAAAAGTTCGGGCCAAACTTTTTTTTGTTCGGACATTCGGCGAACAAGGAACATTATAAGGTGTTCGCAGCAAATTCGAAAGCCGCGGAAACCCGTTAACGTCTAAGTGCTCATTTTAAAAGCTTAGACGCAAGTTATTTTCATAAAAAGTGTTTGGGGACCAGGATCCTGCCCCAGGGGGCATGTATCAATGCAAAAAAAAGTTTTAAAAAAATGTCCGTTTTTCAGGAGCAGTGATTGTAATATTGCTTAACCAGTTCCCGACCGGCGCATGCCGATGTACGTCGGCAGAATGGCACGGGCAGGCATATTGGCATACAGGTACGTCCATTTCTATATGACGCCCTGCCATCGCATGCGCGCCGCCTTCGCACTCGCGTGCCGGTCGGGACCCCCGTGAGTCCGGATGCGGGTCCCGCAGACTCGATCGCCCCACGGGGAGGCTGAACGGGGAGATACCGTTGTAAACAGCATCTCCTCGTTCTGCCTAGCAACAAGTGATGCTGATCTCTGCTCCATGTGATTGGAGCAGAGATCAGTGTTCACTAAATTAAAGCCCAGCCCCCCACAGTTAGTAACACGCCCCTAGGAACACTTAACCCCTACACTGCCACCCCCTGGTTAACCCCATCACTGCCAGTGTCATTTACACAGGAATCGGTACATTTGTATAGCACCGATTGCTGTATAAATGACAATGGTCCCAAAAATGTGTCAAAAATGTCCGATGTGTCTGCCATAATGTTGCAGTCACAATAAAAAAAAAAAATAATCGCTGATCGCCGCCATTACTAGTAAAAAAAAAAAATGCCATAAAACGATCCCCTATTTTGTAAACGCTATAACTTTTGCGCAAACCAATCAATATTATTGCGATTTTTTTTACCAAAAATATGTAGAAGAATATGCATCGGCCTAAACTGAGGGGAAAAAAAGTTTTTTTTTATATATTTTTGGGGGATATTTATTATTAACAAAAAGTAAAAAATAATGCGTTTTTTTTTTCAAAATTGTCGCTCTATTTTTGTTTATAGCGCAAAAAATTAAAACTGCAGGGGTGATCAATTACCACCAAAAGAAAGCTCTATTTGTGGGAAAAAAAGGACGTCAAATTTTGTTTGGGAGCCACGTCACACGACCGCGCAATTGTCAGTTAAATCGACGCAGTGCCGAATCGCAAAAAGTGGTCTGGTCTTAAGCCAGCAAAATGGTCCGGTCTGAAAGTGGTTAAAGTGAAACAATAAAAATGAAATATCCCTTTAAATATCACGCCTATGGGGGGTGTCTATAGTATGCCTGTAAACTGGGGCAGTTTTCCCGTGTTTAGAACAGTACCACAGCAAAATTACATTTCTAAAAGGAAAAAAAGTAATTTAAAACTGATTGCAGCTGTAATGAATTGTCGGGTCTCGGCAAAATAGAATAAACCCATTGAAAAAAATGGCATGGGTCCCCTATGGGCGGGGTGCTTATCGGAATCTGAAAGCCCCCTTTAACAAGGGGACCCTCAGATCTTGGTCTGCCCCCCCTATGTGAATTGGTAAGGGGTACATTGTACCCCTACTATTTCACAAAAAAGGTGTCAAAAATTGTAAAAAAGACAGGAGACACTTTGGGACAAGTCCTTTACTAAAAAACAAAAAAACAAAAATGTCCCGCAATATAGATCCATCTCACGCCGCCTGACAAGCTGAAAAAAGCAAAAAAAAAGCCGCAACAGCTCCGTCTCCATTGGAGACTCCTACTTAGTGATGCTTCTTCTCGAAGACAGCTGTTATATAGCTGAGGGCGGGGCCACTCTGTGACGTAAACGGGCGACCCCGCCTTCCTCTGAGGTCACATTGCTTTGGGGGGGGGCTCCAAAGCACCCTCCCCATGTTGAGGGCATGTGAATGGATTTTAGTTTGGGGGTTCTTCTTAATATTCATACCAGACCCAAAGGATCTGGTAATGGACTGGGGGAGAACCCATGCCGTTTTTTTTTAAATGAGCTTTATCTAGATTGCTGAGAGTCCACAATTAATTACAGCCGCGATCAGTTTTAAATGACTTTTTTTCCTTTACAAATTTCATTTTGCTGTGGTATTGTTCTAAACAAAGGAAAAATGTGCCATTTTACAGGTATACTATATAGTATATACACCCACCAGGCACAATATTTAAAGGAATATTTCATTTTTATTGTTTCACTTTAAGCATTATTAAAATCACTGCTCCCGAAAAAATTGCCATTTTTAGAACTTTTTTTGTATTGATACATGTCCCCTGGAGCAGGACCCGTGTCCTCAAACACTTTTTATGACAATAATTTGCGTATTAGCCTTGAAAAATAGCATTTTTGATTTTTCATGTTCGTGTCCCATAGACTATAATGGCGCTTGTCCAAATTTTTTGCCAGTTTGCAAGTTCTAGTGCGAACCGAACTGGGTAGTGTTTGGCTCATCCTTACTGGTATGTCTAATCACCTACCTCCATCGTATGTCCTGAAAACCTCAGTTTTCAGGTCAACACTCTTTCGGAAAGACAGCCCAAGCACTTGTTTAGTCTGCATTTATAAGAATTCCCAGATGGGGATAATCACAACATCATTACCTGGCTTCATAAACAGCAAGATGGGTGTAACTAAAAACGCTGGTAGGAATATCTTGCCACTGAAACAATATTTCAAATTATGATATGAGTCAAGTTGGCATTTAAAGAGAACCAGCAATGTATGCCCGTTTACCTTAAGTAAACAATGCCAGGACCAGTGCAGAGGGGCTGCTGAATGGTGACTATTTCTACGATGACAAACCATTGTACAGTTTATTTATTTCTCAGCAGGAGTTGGAGTAGGTTATTATTATTAACCACTTTCAGACCGGACCATTTTGCTGGTTTAAGACCAGACCACTTTTTGCGATTCGGCACAGCGTCGCTTTAACTGACAATTGCGCAGTCGTGCGACATGGCTCGCAAAGAAAATTGGCGCCCTTTTTTTTCCACAAATAGAGCTTTCTTTTGGTGGTATTTGATCACCCCTGCGGTCATTTTTTGCGCTGTAAATAAAAATAGAGCATCAATTTTGAAAAAAAATCTCATTATTTTTGACTTTTTGCTATAATAAATATCCCCCAAAAACATTAAAAAACATTGTTTTTCCTCAGTTTAGGCCAATATGTATTCTTCTACATATTTTTGGTAAAAAAAAAAAAAAAAAGCGATTGATTGGTTTGCACAAAATTTATAGCGTTTACAAAATAGGGGATAGTTTTATGGCATTTTTATTAATATTTTTTTTTTTTACTAGTAATGGCGGCGATCGTCGATTTTTATTGTGACTGCGACATTATGGCGGACACATCGGACATTTTTGATACATTTTTACTATGGGGGCACTCGTGCGGAATCACTCCTGAGCAATGCTCTGTGTGTCCACTGTTCTCCTCAACACCCTTCTATTCAAAGAATACCTGGACACACACACACACACAGTGGTTATAACAAGTCTACACACCCCTGTGAAAATAACAGGTTTCTGGGATGTAAAAAAATGAGACAAAACTAAATCACTGCAGAACTTTTCCCACCTTTAATGTGACCTATAAACTGTACAACTCAGTTGAAAAACTAAAACATTTTAGGTGGAGGGAAGTAAAAATAAAAAAATAAAATAATATAGTTGCATAAGTGTGCACACCCTCTTATAACTGGGGATGTAGCCTTGTTCAGAATTAAGCAATCACATTCAAACTCATGTTAAATAGGAGTCAGTACACACCTGCCATCATTTAAAGTGCCTCTGATTAAATAAATAAAATCAAATAAAATCAAATAAAGTTAAGCTGTTCTAGTAGGTCTTTCCAGGCATTTTTTTAGTCGCATCCTACCTTCAGCAAAAGCCATAGTCCGCAGAGAGCTTCCAAAGCATCAGAGGGATCTCATTGATAAAAGGTATCAGTCAGGAGGAGGATACAAAAGAGTTTCCAAGGCATTAGATATACCATGGAACACAGTGAAGACCGTCATCATTAAGTAGAGAAAATATGGCTCAACAGCGACATTACCAAGAACTGGGCATCCCTTCAAAATTGATGAAAAGACTAGAAGAAAACTGGTCAGGGAGGCTGCCAAGAGACCTACAGCAACATTAAAGAAGTTGCAGGAATATCTGGCAACGGCTGTGTGGTACATGTAACTACAGTCTTCCGTATTCTTCATATGTCTGGACTATAGGGTAGAGTGTCAAGACGGAAGCCTTTTCTTATGAAGAAAAACATACAAGCCCGGCTAAATTTTGCATCACATCTGAAGGTTCCCAAAAGCATGTGGGAAAATATTTTATGGTCTGATGAAACAAAAGGTTGAACTTTTTGGCCACAATTCCAAAAGATATGTTTGGCGCAATAACAACACTGCACATCACCAAAAGAACGCCATACCCACCGTGAAGCATGCTGGTGGCAACATCAGGGGGCTGTTTCTCTTCAGCTGCAAAAGTGGTCTTAGTCAATGTAGAGGGAATTATGACAGTTTCAAATACCAGTCAATATTGGCACAAAACCTTCAAATCATACATCCAAATCAACAAATCAATGGCTTCATCAGAAGATTACATTTTTGGAATGGCCCAGACAAAGCCCAGACCTGAATCTGATTGAAAAATCTGTGGGGTGATCTGAAGAGGGCTGTGTACAGGAGATGCCCTTGCAATCTGACATATTTAGAGTGTTTTTGTAAATAAGAGTGGGCAAATATTGCCAAGTCAAGATGTGCAATGCTGATAGACTTATACCCAAAAAGACCGAGTGCTGGAATAAAATCAAAAGGTGCTTCTAGTTTAAGGGTGTGCACACTAATGCAACCATATTATTTTAGTTTTTTTTTTTTTTACTTTTAATTCCCTCCATCTAAAAGATTTCAGTTTGTTTTTCAACTGAGTTGTACAGTTTATAGGTCACATTAAAGGTGGAAAAAGTTCTGAAATTATTTATCCTTGTCTTTTTTTGCATCACAGAAACCTGACAATTTAACAGGGGTGTGTAGACATTTTATATCCACTATATATATATATATATATATATTTATTTGATATTACATACAGCCTGTGTGAGTGCACAGGTGGTCAGGATTGTTATAGGCCAGGCTTGAGAACAGCTCAGTGCAATTGCTGCCAAATGGAGGCAGAGCCCTGTCAGGAGTGCTGGGAGCTCCTGTTGAACCCTTGTGAGGGGGATTCCTTGCCCAAGGACTAGGAAAGTCTGGACAACTACAAGAGTCTGCGAGACCAAGAGTGGATCTGGGAGACGGAGGAAGCTAAAGAGGCTAGCTAGTCCAGGGGGCTGGAGGGAGTCCGGAAGTATCTGGAGGTGTGAGCAAGCCTGAGGGAGCTGGAGAACCCCATTTAGAGGCCAGGAGCTGGCCTGTGCCGTAAGGTACTGTAACCGCGGCTGAGTGAGCCGGAAAAGCCAGTATATTAGCAGCGGTCGTGCTGCCAAAATTAGAGCCAGGAGGCTCAGCATTTTTTTTTTTGTTTTGTGTGATGCTCAAACCCTTTTGTTACAATGACTTTGCTGTCTTTTTTTTTTTTTTTTCGTTTCAAAGATTTCATTGGCAACAAGTGCAAAAAGTACAGAAATATCGACAGTTCAGCATGTACAAGATAAAGAAAAAGAGAACAAAATGTATATCAAAACAAAACAAAACAGGTTATGGTATAATAACTTGTTATAGCGATACAGAATAGAGAGTCCTGCAAACGGTCATATAAAAGGCTCCTACAACCCAACGAGCATCAAGAGGAGCACAGTGCACGGTGGGGTGAGGGCCTTGACACATTTAGTATTCAGGGTAAATGGTATTTCAGTATACAGGGAACATCATGTCGGCTAAACCGTAACTAGTATAGTCATATGTCACCTCAGTGGGTACCAAGAACAGCGAGAGTGTACGAAGAAGCGGAAAAGCAGTAAAGAAAAAGATGGGGAGACTGGGAAAAGAGGAGAAAGGGAGGAGAGGTAGGGGTAAAGAGCTAGGGAGGGAGGGGGAAAGAACAAAGAGGAGGAGGAAAAGAGAGGAGGGTCGGCCGACTCGCACTAAATACTCAGGGGCCAGCACCCAGTGGCTGTACAGGAGGGCGCGTATACTTATGGCTCCAACAAGTGTCTGTCAAAATTTGGTGGTAAGAAATTGTCGATCCATGGTTGCCAGATTTTAGAGTGTCGGGGGATAGCGTCCAGAACAGTCGCTTCTATTCTGCTATGGATCATTGCTTGCGCGACCCTATTTTTTACTTCAACGATATGTAGAGTAGGGGTTTTCCACGCTTTGGCTATTGTTTGCTTAGCTGCGGTAGTGAGTTGCAGGGAGAGGCGTATCTGCTCTTTAGTGTAGGAGTTCGGGTAAGAGTTTAAGAGGGCTAGGGCTGGGTCAGGATCAAGTGGTTCCTGGAGCAATGTGGATAACATTTGAAATATTGTTGCCCAGAAACCTTGTACTACCGGGCAGGTCCACCAGATATGTATATGGGTGCCCCTTTCTCCGCAGTTGTGGAAACAATTTGGCGAGTATGACGGTAGAAACTTTGCGATCCTGTCCGGAACTAGGTACCATCTCATGAGAACTATATAACTCGCTTCAAGAGCAACAATATTTTGTGATGAGATTTTAGTATTATTCCAAACATTAGACCAGTCATCCCCATCCAGGACCAAGAGTAGGTCCCTGGCCCAGTGTTGTGCGTAGGATGGGAGCGCCGCAGATGGGGAAGTAAGATGCGCGTAAAGCTGAGATATGATACCCGGGGCGTGTGGATCCGAGTCACATCTTTTTTTTTTTTTATCAAAGTGGGCTACCAGGCTTTTACCTATAATTCCTGTCATGTACTCCCTGTACAAAGGCATCTACCACAAGAGCTATCATCAGATACATCACAGCATCGAAAATGTCATTGTTGTAGATACATTTTGTAATGACCAGTTGTTAGGCAAGGCCTCTTATTGAAACTGAAGTTCTGGCAAGTCCTCTAGAGACCCTAAATCCTTAATCCCTAACCCATTTAATAACTCACTGTGGTGCATGTGCAATAAATGTGTGCTCCCTATAAAATGGCGGAAAAAATTGAATGTTGGGAAAATATAATCAAATAGGTGTGAGTGGAATACTGCCAATGCTTGGATGTCTGTTCTTACTTTATAAATGTTGTTTAATTAATACTGCCAATCTATGATTATCACAAATAACTCTTTACCCTGCCAGAATACTTGCTGTTATTGAGCGGCTTATGGTCACCCTAAGAAGTATTTTTCCAAGCGCTCTGCATGAAGTATGGCAAATATAACAAACTATACATGCAAAAAATGGAACACATATAGAGCACGCTTGTGTGTGTGCGTGTGTTTCTCAATTCACTGTGAACACGCTACCACCTATAAACATCACAGTCTGTAGATTGTCAGCAGGTGCTCCAGAGCTCATGCGGTTTCTAGTTGCTGGTCCACCTCCCACAACCATTTAAGTGTTCTGTACTGTACTTGCTGCTTCACAGTGGCTCTCTCATTTGAAGCCCCATGGCACAACACTTTACTCAAAATAAAATGCCTTGCTAGAGATGCATGCTGAACAGGAGACGTACTGTGTAATCAGGAGGGAGTTCAGCCAGGCTCCTGGGGAGTTTAAAAAGGTTGCAAATAGTGATGGCCGAACGGTTCGCCCGGCGGTCGTTTCGCGGCGAATTTCCGACATTCGCGGTCCGCACGTTCGAACGCCTTTTTCCGTCGTTCGCCGCGGCGGACTTACGTGTTTAATGTATACAAGAACTTTAACCTTTGGTGACACGTTTATCATGTGATACAGGACAGCCAATTGAGACATGACAGCACATGGACACTTGTACATTCCCCCTAACCTATAAATACACCCGATCCGGTGGCCATTTTACATTCTTTCTTCTGTTAAGATAGGGACAGGTTCCTGTGTGGAGTAGGGAAGAGATAAACCACTAGCTATTTGGTACACAAAAGTTCTTTTCAGGACTGGTATAGGTGTTAGGTGTTGATAGGTTTGCTGTGCTGCTGATTCTTGCAGCAGCCTGAGTGTCTTTTGTTAGTTTAGAGAAAGGGAAAGGACGGTGTATGCTACAGGGACAGCCAGATTAGTCTTTCATCATCATCATCATCATCATCATCATTAGCTGTTACTATCAAGGTCCACAAAAGAGCTGTTCCAGTAACCACTAATCGTTCTCTTTTTTTGCCAATTTGTATAGGGACAGGAAGGAAGCAGTGTTGTCAGGCAGTGAGGGTAATTTTAAAGACTTGCTGTTATTATTAGTTCCACAAAGGTTCTTTTCAGGACTGGTATCAGTGGTACAGTAATAGGCTTGTACATGTATAATATTCTTTCTTCCAAATATAGAAAGGATATTATACTTGACTGCTGCCCTTCTGCTGCAGTCTGCTAAACATTCACAACTCACTTGTTCCACAAAAGTTCTTATAAGGACTGGTAACTTGGTATAGGGTGCTACGGTACATAGGCTTGAGTGCGGTACAGTCTGCTGTTCTGTAAGGACCGCTATCGGTCCACAATAGATAGGGTTGACGTGCACCACTGCTGACCGCTGCCCTATACTGCAGCAGTCCTTCAGCGGTATAGGGACTGACGTACAGTCTGCTAATCACTAACACACAACCTGCTTGTTCCACAAAAGTTCTTATAAGGACTGGTAACTTGGTATAGGGTGCTACGGTACATAGGCTTGAGTGCGGTACAGTCTGCTGTTCTGTAAGGACCGCTATCGGTCCACAATAGATAGGGTTGACGTGCACCACTGCTGACCGCTGCCCTATACTGCAGCAGTCCTTCAGCGGTATAGGGACTGACGTACAGTCTGCTAATCACTAACACACAACCTGCTTGTTCCACAAAAGTTCTTATAAGGACTGGTAACTTGGTATAGGGTGCTACGGTACATAGGCTTGAGTGCGGTACAGTCTGCTGTTCTGTAAGGACCGCTATCGGTCCACAATAGATAGGGTTGACGTGCACCACTGCTGACCGCTGCCCTATACTGCAGCAGTCCTTCAGCGGTATAGGGACTGACGTACAGTCTGCTAAACACTAATACACAACCTGCTTGGTCCACAAAAGTTCTTATAAGGACTGGTAACTTGGTATAGGGTGCTACGGTACATAGGCTTGAGTGCGGTACAGTCTGCTGTTCTGTAAGGACCGCTATCGGTCCACAATAGATAGGGTTGACGTGCACCACTGCTGACCGCTCACCTATACTGCAGCAGTCCTTCAGCGGTATAGGGACTGACGTACAGTCTGCTAAACACTAATACACAACCTGCTTGGTCCACAAAAGTTCTTATAAGGACTGGTAACTTGGTATAGGGTGCTACGGTACATAGGCTTGAGTGCGGTACAGTCTGCTGTTCTGTAAGGACCGCTATCGGTCCACAATAGATAGGGTTGACGTGCACCACTGCTGACCGCTCACCTATACTGCAGCAGTCCTTCAGCGGTATAGGGACTGACGTACAGTCTGCTAAACACTAATACACAACCTGCTTGGTCCACAAAAGTTCTTATAAGGACTGGTAACTTGGTATAGGGTGCTACGGTACATAGGCTTGAGTGCGGTACAGTCTGCTGTTCTGTAAGGACCGCTATCGGTCCACAATAGATAGGGTTGACGTGCACCACTGCTGACCGCTCACCTATACTGCAGCAGTCCTTCAGCGGTATAGGGACTGACGTACAGTCTGCTAAACACTAATACACAACCTGCTTGGTCCACAAAAGTTCTTATAAGGACTGGTAACTTGGTATAGGGTGCTACGGTACATAGGCTTGAGTGCGGTACAGTCTGCTGTTCTGTAAGGACCGCTATCGGTCCACAATAGATAGGGTTGACGTGCACCACTGCTGACCGCTCACCTATACTGCAGCAGTCCTTCAGCGGTATAGGGACTGACGTACAGTCTGCTAAACACTAATACACAACCTGCTTGGTCCACAAAAGTTCTTATAAGGACTGGTAACTTGGTATAGGGTGCTACGGTACATAGGCTTGAGTGCGGTACAGTCTGCTGTTCTGTAAGGACCGCTATCGGTCCACAATAGATAGGGTTGACGTGCACCACTGCTGACCGCTGCCCTATACTGCAGCAGTCCTTCAGCGGTATAGGGACTGACGTACAGTCTGCTAATCACTAACACACAACCTGCTTGTTCCACAAAAGTTCTTATAAGGACTGGTAACTTGGTATAGGGTGCTACGGTACATAGGCTTGAGTGCGGTACAGTCTGCTGTTCTGTAAGGACCGCTATCGGTCCACAATAGATAGGGTTGACGTGCACCACTGCTGACCGCTGCCCTATACTGCAGCAGTCCTTCAGCGGTATAGGGACTGACGTACAGTCTGCTAATCACTAACACACAACCTGCTTGTTCCACAAAAGTTCTTATAAGGACTGGTAACTTGGTATAGGGTGCTACGGTACATAGGCTTGAGTGCGGTACAGTCTGCTGTTCTGTAAGGACCGCTATCGGTCCACAATAGATAGGGTTGACGTGCACCACTGCTGACCGCTGCCCTATACTGCAGCAGTCCTTCAGCGGTATAGGGACTGACGTACAGTCTGCTAAACACTAATACACAACCTGCTTGGTCCACAAAAGTTCTTATAAGGACTGGTAACTTGGTATAGGGTGCTACGGTACATAGGCTTGAGTGCGGTACAGTCTGCTGTTCTGTAAGGACCGCTATCGGTCCACAATAGATAGGGTTGACGTGCACCACTGCTGACCGCTCACCTATACTGCAGCAGTCCTTCAGCGGTATAGGGACTGACGTACAGTCTGCTAATCACTAACACACAACCTGCTTGTTCCACAAAAGTTCTTATAAGGACTGGTAACTTGGTATAGGGTGCTACGGTACATAGGCTTGAGTGCGGTACAGTCTGCTGTTCTGTAAGGACCGCTATCGGTCCACAATAGATAGGGTTGACGTGCACCACTGCTGACCGCTGCCCTATACTGCAGCAGTCCTTCAGCGGTATAGGGACTGACGTACAGTCTGCTAAACACTAATACACAACCTGCTTGGTCCACAAAAGTTCTTATAAGGACTGGTAACTTGGTATAGGGTGCTACGGTACATAGGCTTGAGTGCGGTACAGTCTGCTGTTCTGTAAGGACCGCTATCGGTCCACAATAGATAGGGTTGACGTGCACCACTGCTGACCGCTCACCTATACTGCAGCAGTCCTTCAGCGGTATAGGGACTGACGTACAGTCTGCTAATCACTAACACACAACCTGCTTGTTCCACAAAAGTTCTTATAAGGACTGGTAACTTGGTATAGGGTGCTACGGTACATAGGCTTGAGTGCGGTACAGTCTGCTGTTCTGTAAGGACCGCTATCGGTCCACAATAGATAGGGTTGACGTGCACCACTGCTGACCGCTGCCCTATACTGCAGCAGTCCTTCAGCGGTATAGGGACTGACGTACAGTCTGCTAAACACTAATACACAACCTGCTTGGTCCACAAAAGTTCTTATAAGGACTGGTAACTTGGTATAGGGTGCTACGGTACATAGGCTTGAGTGCGGTACAGTCTGCTGTTCTGTAAGGACCGCTATAGGTCCACAATAGATAGGGTTGACGTGCACCACTGCTGACCGCTCACCTATACTGCAGCAGTCCTTCAGCGGTATAGGGACTAAGAGTTTTGTCACAGGGTCATTTAAAAAATGACATGCAGAGGAAGAGGCAGGCCCTTCCGCAGGGGTGGTAGGGGTAGGGCAGGAGCAACAGGCTTGAGCCAAAGTGGGAAGTTGCAGAAGGTGCGTTCAATTACTTTAAAGGATGCACCAGACTTGGTTGAGTGGCTCGCTCAGCCTTACTCTTCTGCACCCTCCTCATCCTCTCGATCTGCACCCTCTTCTTCACTCTCTGCTATGTGCACCCCCAAAGACACTACCACCAACAACACGACCACCACCACCACCACCACATACCTTCCGCTTGAGTCACTGGAATTATTTTCCGATCCATATCAAGAGGACATTTCTGATGCGCAGCCACTCTTGGTATTGGATCAGGAAGAGGAGGTAGCAACAAGCGCTACTCAGCAGTCTGACGCCAGTACCCAGATCAGCCCAAGGAGGAGGTTGGTCCCCGGTGTTGCTGCCTACTCCGAGATCTCTACTTATAGCGGTGGGGAAGGTGACGTTGATGATGACGTGTCTAGTGATGTCACGTGGGTGCCCACAAGAGAGGAAGAGGAGGGGAGTTCAGAGGGAGATATGGACCAGCAGATAGGGAGGAGAAGCAGCAATGACTTACATTGCACAGCAGGGACAAAGCAGACTGCAAATGTATCAGGAGCGAGTCATCGACCATGTACGGTCACATCTGGCGCTCCCAGGACACCGGCACATGGCTCCGCAGTGTGGGCTTTTTTTAACGTGTCCGCTGCTGACAATAGCGTTGCCATCTGCAATCTTTGCAGTCAACGCGTTAGTCGCGGTAAGCCCAATACTCACCTAGGGACGACCGCCTTAAGAAGGCACATGAGCAGCCATCACCGAGCCCAGTGGGAGCAACGGAACACACAAAGCCACACTGCAGGCTCTCACCGTCCAGCCTCGTCTTCTACTTCTCCTTCTCCTCTCTCCTCACAATTGTCCTCCACTCCACCTTCCATCACGCCAAGCTCACATTTTTCTGCAAAAAGGCAGGCTTCCGTGGGCCTAATGTTTGAGCGTAAAAAAATGATGATGCCGGATAACCCTCTTGCCCAACGGTTGGCGGCTGGCTTGTCAGAACTCATAGCCCGCCAACTACTGCCATATAAACTGGTGGACTCGGAGGCCTTTCGCAAATTTGTGGCCATTGGAACACCACAATGGAAGGTCCCAGGAAGGAAGTATTTCTCAGAGAAGGGCATCCCAGAGCTATATGGCCATGTTCAGCGGCAAGTGAATGTATCTCTGGCACACAGTGTCGGTGCCAAGATACATCTGACCACAGACACGTGGTCTAGCAAACACGGGCAGGGAAGGTATATCAGTTTTACTGCCCACTGGGTGAACCTTCTGACGGCCGTCAAGCATGTAACCCGTGGCACCCGTGTAGATTTGGTTTTACCGCCACGGATTGCATGCAGGCCTGACTCTTCTTCTCCTCCTCCTACTCCATCCTCCTCCCTCTCCTCCTCAGCTGCCTCCTCCTTTTCCGCTGCTAGCGTCTCTTCCACTGCACCGCCCAAGCTCCCCAGAACCTATTCCACATGCCAGGTGAGACGTTGCCATGCCGTGCTGCGTCTGTTGTGCCTGGAAGCAAAGAGCCACACTGGCCCGGCACTCCTTTCAGCTTTGCGTTCACAGGCAGATGAGTGGCTAACACCGCTCAATTTGACAGTTGGTAAAGTGGTGTGTGACAACGGTGCCAATCTGCTTAGCGCATTGAAACAGGGCAAAATCACGCACGTGCCGTGCATGGCACACGTCTTAAACTTGGTCGTGCAGCGATTCCTTGTCAAATACCCTGGGGTCCAGGACATCTTGCGGCAGGCAAGGAAAATCTCGGCCCATTTCAGAAGATCTTACACGGCCATGGCTCGCCTTGCTGACATTCAGCGGCGACACCATCTGCCGGTCAGACGTCTTATTTGCGATTGCCCGACGCGATGGAACTCAACCTTCTATATGCTTGATAGGCTGCTCCAGCAGAAACGTGCAGTTAACGTCTACCTGTATGAACTCTGCGAAAGAAACGGTTCTGGGGAGCTGGGTTTTTTTTCACCGCGCCAGTGGCTGCTCATGCGCGACACATGCAGACTTCTGCGGCCATTTGAGGAGATCACCAAACTGGTCAGTCGCAGCCATGGCGCCATCAGTGACATGGTACCTTATGCCTTCTTTCTGGAGCGTGCATTGCGTCGTGTCATTGATCAGGCTGTGGAGGAGCAGGAGCGGGAAGATGAGGAAGTCGCAATGCTGGATGAATTCCCAGGGGGGGCTACTCTATCTGAGACAAGTCAACAACAGGAGTCTGATGAGGAGTCAGAGGAGGATGGTGCCGGGGCGGATGAGCAGGAGCAAGAAGAGCATGCTTTAAACCTTTCTGGGATCCCTGTTGTGCGAGGATGGGGAGAGGAGAATGAAGAGGACGACATTATCCTGGATGATGAGCAGGAGCCAGGCCACCACACCGCTTCCACTTTAGTGCAAATGGGGGCCTTCATGCTCCAGTGTTTTAATAGGGACCCCCGTATAAAAAGCATGAGGGTCAAGGACCAGTACTGGGTGGCAACGTACTTAGACCCCCGGTACAAACACAAAATGGCGGAAATGTTACCGCCGTCGCAGAGGGCTGTCAGAATGCAGCACTTCCAGGCCTTGCTTCGAGAAATGCTGCATTCTGCTTTTGCGTGCACTGGCAGAGGAGCAATTCCCACTCCCAGAGAAGGATTTGCGGGTACCAATCCAACAGCGCCTGCAAGAAGAGGCCGGTTTGAAGATGTGTTGGTGACTTCGGATATGAGGTCATTCTTTCAGCCGACCCATCGACAGGTGTCATCCGGATCCAGCATCAGGGAACGCCTAGACCGTCAGGTGTCCGACTACATTGGGTTAACGGCCGATGTGGACGCTCTGAGGAGTGATGAACCCCTAGACTACTGGGTGGGCAGGCTTGACCTCTGGCCAGAGCTTGCCCAATTTGCAATCGAACTGTTGGCTTGCCCCTCATCCAGTGTCCTGTCCGAAAGGACGTTCAGCGCAGCAGGGGGGATTGTGACCGATAAGCGTACTCGCCTAGCTCACCACAGTGTTAACTACCTCACATTTCTAAAAATGAATGAGGCATGGATCTCGGAGGAATTCAACACATGTGACCAGTAGACCATGTATATGTCTATAAACTATTTT